>NC_041382.1:358862250-358876773 GCF_002162155.2 Triticum dicoccoides | reverse complement strand
GCGCACCGTGGCATAGTGCGCCATTACTAGTTTAAACTAGTAATGGCGCACTTTGCAACGGTGCGCCATTAGTATTTTTGCAAAAAAAAGAATAAATAAAAATACAGTAGTGGCGCACTCCATGGCTGGTGCGCCATTACTAGTTAGAACTACTAATGGCGCACTTTGCTAGGATGCGTCATTAGTATGTTTGGAAAAATGAAAAAAAATTGTTACTTGTGGCGCACCTTGTGCCTGGTGCGCCATTAGTGTCTTCCACACTAATGGTGCATCACCACATGGTGCGCCATTAGTATATAGTAGTGGCGCACCACTTCTCTGGTGCGCCATTAGTGTCAATTTCATCTATAGCCCTTTTCCTAGTAGTGTTGTGGATGGAAAGGGTGGGGAAAGGGGAAAAAGCTAGATCCACTCAAAACAAAGCAAATCCACGGATCCAAACCAACAAAATCTCAACACACTAACAAATCACAAAACAATTGGGGCTATTTTTGTGGGGAATTGTTGAATGAGGACAAAAAACAACAAAAACAAGGCTAGAAATACAACGGGGAGGCTCCGAAATCGTGATCAACGTGGCTCATGATACCAAGATGATGTAGGGTAGGAACCCTATAGGCCGATCTTTCATGATAGGAGCGGATCCCGCGACGAACATGAAGAACACGAGGAGGGGAATGAGGGAAAACACAAGGGAAACACAAGAGGAACACTCAAACTAACAAGAACAAGTTACACATGCGCTAGATCCTTGAGTACAAAGGGGAAGATACATGATCCAAAGTCAACAACGGACGATACACGGTAACCAGTCTTCTCCGTGAGGAGGTCTTGATGTTCTTCCCTAAAGAGGGGTCTTGAATCCGCTTGGGGGATCTTCTCCGTAGGAGGCTCAAATCTCCGAGGAGAAGGTAACCAAGTGGATGAGCAAAGCTCTCACACAAAATATGAGCTAATCCTTTGCTAACCCTAGCTAGAAGGAATAGGAGGTCTATATATAGTCTTAGTGCAAAAGGGGGGGTGAAGGGGTACATGGGTTGTGGCCCAACACAAAAACAGCACATAGGTGTCGGACGTCCGGGAGTCACCGGTCGTCCGAAGGCTCGCGAGGGTCCGGACGTCCGGTGCCTATCGAACGTCCGTAGATTCGACTCGGGTGGTCTTCTGTCGGACGTCCAGTCGGGGCCGGACGTCCGAGGGTCGGTCGTCCGTTGGGTTCCGGAAATCCATAGATTTGGCTCGGGTGCGGTGGCGTCGGTCGTCCGGCCTGGGTTGGACGTCCGGAGCCTAGAGATCGTCGGACGTCCAGTCCTGGCCGGTCGTCCGGAGCCTATAGCTTCCTCTTCATCACTTCTTCATCATCGTCACATCCACCTTCCTCTTCCTTCTCCTTGCTCCTTAGCTTCTCCATGATACCTGAGCATGCACAAAGTGTCCGTATGAGGTAGTAGCCATGTCTCATGTGCATCGAAGTGGAATTGTGAGAGGAGAGATGTCACCTCGGTTTCAAGAGATCTTGCACGTGCTCGTGTCATGGGTCCAAGAGATGTCATAGGAGATGTAGTTGGGTCCATGGGATGGCCTTGGGATGCTCTGCATCACATGGTGATGAGGATTTCAATCCGAGGTCGGATCTTCCCCAAGGGAGGGGAGATGATAGAGGATAAGGTGTCCTGATGTTTCGATGAGATGGTGGTTATCACTTTCTGTGGGAGACGACCTCGACGATCCGACGACGAACGTGCGAGACTTCGCGCCTTAGCAATTGCTAAACCAACTTCCGAGGGGTTTATGACCACACCGGAGCACGATCAACCTGACCACGAGGGTCTGTTTCCTGCGAGCAAACGAGGAACAGGCAAGAAATTGAGATTGAAATCTGGATATTGCGAATATAAGATGAAAGCTTTATTGATCTAGCTGGGGTTCTGTGACGTCTTGGTCTGGTCGTTGAACACAAACGAAGTACGCGAAGTTGCAGCTATGGCGAACTTTTAATCTAAACAAAATCCAAAGTCTAAAGGATACCCTAAGGGCTGTATATATGGAGGAGAGAGGGAGGAATTTCGTGGCCATTGGAGGAGGGGTCCGAAACCAACCCTAACTCTTGTTTCCCCACACATACGGACTCTAAAAACAACCTATAATCAAGTATTTTGAAATTACATGGGCCTGGCCCAAAAATAAGGTGACGTAGCACCTAGAATAGCCTTTTAACAAAATTTATGAAGTTGCATCTTGTATATTTTGTCCAAGGCTTCATGCACTCATTATGGTGGCTTCAAAGTCCTGGAATCATCACTTGTAACTCCGTTCTTGTTCCCCATGCGCATGCCATCATCTCCATGCTTGAACTTGCTCGAAGGTTCATCTTTCTTGTCCAAGCTAGGCCCTTCATTTGTAAGCAAAACAAATGTATCCAATTTAGGCAGCATCATATTCTCATGAACAGTAGAATCATTACCAAGAAACTAAAGTACCTAATAATTCAATTGGCATGCGCGAGCTCTAGTAATTGATCTAGTATGTATAGCAGTAGGGGCTGTGGGTGTAACAATGGTATTGATGTCCATGATGTAGATCTGCAATGATAAAAGTCGGACTAACCCCAAAATCTACAGGCAACTCAAGTTTATATGCATTATTGTTTATTTTCTCTAACACCTTAAAAGGACCATCAGCACGGGGCATTAGCTTTGATTTGCACAAATTAGGAAATCTATCCTTACACTAATGTAACCAAACAAGATCTCCAGGTGCAAACACAACATGTTTTCTACCCTTATCTCCAGCAAGTTTATATTTAGCATTCATACGCTCAATGTTTTCCTTAGTTAACTCATGCATTTTTAAAATCAATTATGCATATTCTTTAGCATCAAAATTAACCTTCTCCGAAGATGGAAGAGGCAACAAATCAATAGGTGCACGAGGTAGGAAACCATACACAATTTCAAAAGGGCACATCTTAGTAGTAGAATGCAATGAACGATTATAAGCAAATTCAATATGAGGCAAGCATTCTTCCCACATTTTCTTATTATTCTTCAAAACAGCCCTAAGCATAGTAGACAATGTTCTATTGACTACTTTAGTTTGTCCATCAGTTTGGGGGTGACAAGTAGTACTAAAAAGCAGTTTAGTCCCCAACTTAGCCCATAAGCATATCCAAAAGTGGCTAAGAAATTTAGTATCATGATCTGAAACTATAGTATTGGCACACCACGCAAGCGAATAATTTCAGGAATGAACAAATCAGGAACATTAACAACATCATCGCTTTTATGACATGGTATAAAGTGTGCCATTTTCGAGAACCTATCCACGGCAACAAATATGCTATCCCTCCCCTTCTTTGTTCCCGGTAAACCTAAAACAAAGTCCATAGATATATCCTCCCAAGGAACACTAGGTACAGGCAAATGCATATATAAACCATGAGGATTGAGTCGTGACTTAGCTTTTTGACATGTAGTGCAGCGAGCAACAAAATGCTCAATATCCTGTCTCATCTTTGGCCAAAATAAATGTGTAGCAAGTACGTCCTCCGTCTTCTTCACACCAAAGTGTCCCATTAGTCCTCCTCCATGCGCCTCATGCAGCAACAAAAGACGAACGGAGCTAGCTGGAATGCAAAGCTTGTTAGCACGGAACAGAAATCCATCATTAACGACAAACTTGTTCCATGTTCTTCCTTCTTTACAATTCTGCATTACATCTTTAAAATCAGCATCATGCACATATTGATCTTTGATGGTCTCCAAACCAAATATTTTGAAGTCAAGTTGTGAAAGCATAGTATAGTGACGAGACAATGCATCAACAATAACATTTTCTTTACCCTTCTTGTGTTTAGTAAGATAAGGGAAAGTCTCAATGAATTCAACCCATTTAGCATGTCTATGATTCGGTTTAGCTTGACTTTTAATACGTTTCAAAGATTCATGATTAGAATGTATAACAAATTCTTTGGGCCATAAATAATGTTGCCATGTCTCTAAAGTCCGAACAAGAGCATATAATTCTTTATCATAAGTAGAATAATTCAGACTAGGCCCACTCAATTTTTCAGAAAAGTATGCAACAGGTTTGCCATCTTGTAATAACACACCTCCTAATCCAATTCCACTAGCATCACATTCAAGCTCAAAAGTCTTATTAAGATTAGGAAGTTGGAGTAAAGGAGCATGTGTCAACTTATCTTTCAATACCGTGAAGGCTTCTTCCTGTGTGGTACTCCAAACAAAAGGCACATCCTTCTTTGTAAGCTCATTGAGAGGTGTAGCAATGGTGCTGAAATCTCTCACAAAACGCCTATAGAATCTAGCGAGACCAAGAAAACTCCTCACTTGTGTGACCATTTTGGGCTGTGGCCAACTCTCAATAGCTTTAATCTTGGCTTTATCAACTTCAATTCCCTGTGAAGTAACAACATAGCCAAGAAAAGATACTCGGTTGGTGCAAAAGGTGCACTTCCCAAGGTTACCAAACAAACGTGCATCCCGTAGAGCAATAAAAACAACACGTACATGTTTCAAATGTTCTTCCAAAGATTTGGTATAAATCAGTATATCATCAAAATAGACTACCACAAACCATCCAATGAAATCATGTAAAACTTCGTTCATTAGTCTCATGAAAGTACTAGGAGCATTAGTTAACCCAAAAGGGATGACTAACCACTCATATAATCCAAACTTAGTTTTAAATGCCGTTTTCCATTCATCTCCCAATTTCATACGAATTTTATGGTGTCCACTACGCAAATCAACTTTGGAGGATATTGTAGAGCCACTCAATTGATCAAGCATATCATCTAGCCTAGGAATAGGATGATGATAACGAATAGTAATATTATTAATGCCTCTACAATCAACACACATACGCGACGTACCATCCTTTTTAGGCACTAGTATAATAGGAACATCACGAGGACTAAGAGAATCACGTATATAACCTTTGTCGAGCAGCTCCTGTACTTGACGCATAATCTCCTTCGTCTCCTCTGGATTGGTACGGTATGGTGCACGGTTGGGTAGTGATGCACCGGGAATTAAGTCAATTTGATGCTCAATCTGATGAGGACATCAATACCATTGTTACACCCACATCCCCTGCTGTTATACATAGTGGACCAATTACTAGAGCTCGCGCACGCCAATTGAATTATCAGGTACTTTCATTTCTTGGTAACGATTCTAATGTTCATGAGAATATGATGCTGCCTAAATTGGATACATTTGTTTTGCTTACAAATGAAGGGCCTAGCTTGGACAAGAAAGATGAACCTTGGAGCAATTTCAAGCATGGAGATGATGGCATGCACAAGGGGAACAAGAACGGAGTTACAAGTTATTATTCCAGGACTCTAAAGCCACCATAATGAGTGCATGAACCCTTGGACGAAATATACAAGATGCCACTTCATAAATTTCGTCCAGATGCTATTCTAGGTGCTGCGTGACCTTATTATTGGGCCTGGCCCATGTATTCTCGAAGTACTTAAGTATAGGCTGTTTTTAGAGTCCGTATGTGTGGGGAAACAAGAGTTAGGGTTGGTTTCGGACCCCTCCACCAGGGGCCAAGAAATTCCCCCTCTCTCCTCCATATATACAACCCTTAGGGCATCGTTTAGACTTTGGGTTTTGTTTAGATTAAAAGTTCAGCATAGCTGCAACTTCGCGTACTTCGTTTGTGTTCAACGACCAGACCAAGGTGTCACAGAACCCCACCTTGATCAATAAAGTTTCCATCTTATATTCGCAATATCCAGAATGCAATCTCAGTTTCTTGCTTGTTCTTTGTTTGCTTGCAGGAAACAGACCCTCATGGTCAGCTTGATCGTGCTCCGGCGTGGTCAATAACCCCTCGGAAGTCGGTTTAGTGATTGCTAAGGCGCGACGTCTCGCACATTCGTAGTCGTATCGTCAAGGTCGACTCCCACAGAAAACGATAGCCACCATCTCATCGAAACATCAGGACACCTTCGCCTCTATCAAGTGGTATCAGATTTCCAGGTTGGTCGGGGTGATTTCACAGTTTTTCATAGTTTAGATCGAGTCTGTTCTTCGTACCTATAGTCCACGAAAAAGCCAAAAAAAATTAGGGTTAATTCATCCTATCCGAACCAATCCGAGCCTTGGCATAATCTTTTCTGTATTTGCTTTGTTGAATTTGCGGTTGCATCGTCGTGTCAAGTTGCTAGTCTTAGGGTCTAGTCCTTTAGAGTTTCAAGTTCTGTTCACAGGTTGTCACGTCGCCGCTGCCATATATCACCACCGCATCATCATCATCGCTGCTGCCATATGCACCACCACATATTCACCACCAATCCGAGTCCATATACGCCACCACATATCCGCCGCCATCACCCCAATCCGAGTTCACCTGCAACATATATCCGCCACCAGTCCGATTTCCACCATATTCATCATCGCCACCAGTCTGAGATTCCGCCAGATTCATCTCCACCACCAGTCCGAGTCCAATAATTGTTGCTTTGTTTTTGATTTCCAGATCATGCGATACTCCGAGTCATGACAGAGTAGAACTCCCCAACTTTCGAGCCATCCGCAGAAGCAAAATAGTTCCAAACTCAAAAAAAGTGGAAAAAAAATTCAGAGCGTGCTCCTCCCTTGTTTACGTGCAGCGTTGTGATTTTGTTAGTGTTATAGGCTTTCGTCTCTAGCACGGTCTAGCCTAGGACCAACATAGTACCGTCGTTGAGCGCTTATTCAACTTTGCATCTCTGAATTGATTATTGTTGACCCTTTTTGCTACCATATTATAAGCCTTCCCAGCTCCATATACATCTACATCGTGCGTTTGACTCTCCCTGGTAATCGCTCTATCCAAGCTTTGAGAGTGTTGACTACGACGGTTGCCGATCACCGCCTGCTGCTTGGTAAGAACTGGTAAGAATTTTAGATTCGCTTGACGGATTTGTGACTGTCAACCAGACAATCACCACCACTTCCTAGTAGTCTGTAGGATCATATTCTTGTGTGTTTCTATTGCTGCTAACCATGGCAGGATCACAAGTCGACGAGACTGACTGGGAGAACATGACAAACAAAGAGTTACATGATAAGTTTCAGCAAATGATGAGTGGACAGGTGGAAGATGTGCTAAATAGATTTGACGAGGCCATGGAGAAGATAGATGGCTTTGAGAAGGCGTTTGAAACAAAGCTCGATAACAAGTTTAATGAATTGATCGCACGTCTTCTACCACCACCACCGGCTGCACCTAATGCACCTCTACAACAACAACAACAACAACAACAACAACGTCGCCTTCCAAATCAAGTGGGACGAGCACAGCGCGTTCCCATTGACCCTGGGCAAAATTCTAGTGCCACTGTTGATGCTTCTGTAGCTCATGCTGCTACTACAGAGGTGGAGGACCATTACGAGGATGAGGTTGATCAAAATCAGAACTACGTGCAACCACCAACACCACCACCACCAGGTCGTCCTCAGGTATATCATCGCAACGGTAGGGCTGCACAAACATATGAGGTACAAGATCATGACCATCTTCCTAAACTGAAATTGAATATTCCACCATTTGAGGGTAGATATGTTCCTGATATATGTCTTACTTGGGAGTTAGAAACTGAACAACATTTTACATGTTTACAATATCCCGAGGAGAGACGTGTTCCTGTTGCTGTTTGTGCTTTCACTAGTTTTGCATGTGTTTGGTGGTCTGAGCATTGTACATTATATCCTATTCCAGCTACTTGGGCTGCTTTGAAAACTGCTATGCGTACTCGTTGGGTTCCACCATATTATCAACGTGAATTACTTCAAAAATTGCAGCGTTTAAGACAAGGAAATTTTTTTGTAGAAGAATATTATCAGGAATTACAAACTGGCATGATTAGATGTGGTATTGTTGAGGAGAATGAAGCTATGCTTGCATGTTTTATGGGTGGATTAAATAGAGAGATTCATACTATTCTAGAGTATAAGGAGTATACTAATATCACTCGTTTATTCCATCTTGCTTGTAAAGCTGAATGTGAAGTGCAGGATCGACATGCATTGGCGCAAACTAACTTTTCTACAGGCCGATCTTCATCATGGACACCACGTGCATCCTCTACTTCCACTGCACCAGCATCTCCATTAGGTGCCACCTCTAGCCGTGATACAAGAAAGTAGGCGCAACCACCACTATCTGCCAAGAGCACACCTGCCGGGCCTGCACAGAGCTCTTCTTCTGCCATGGCATCAACATCGCACATAAGTGATATTATTTGTCGTTGTTGTAAGGGATGAGGATATTTTGCGAGAGAATGCAAATCTCAGCGTGTGATGATTGTTACTGAGGATGGTGGGTATGAGTCCGCTAGTGACTATGATGAGGAGACTTTGGCTCTTATTACACATAAAGAACACGGTGGAGATGATTCTGATCATGAGATGCAATACATGGCTGCTGAAGATGCTGACGGGTATGAATGTTTAGTTTCTCAACGTGTTTTGAGTGTGCAGGTTACACAAGCCGAGCAAAATCAGAGGCATAATTTTCTCCATACAAAGGGAGTTGTGAAGGAACGTTCTGTTCACGTCATCATAGATGGAGGGAGCTGCAATAACTTGGCTAGCATGGAGATGGTGGAGAAGATATCTATCACCACAAGACCACATCCACATCCTCACTACATCTAATGGTTCAATAATAGCGGCAAGGTTAAGGTAACACGTACTGTTCGTGTGCATTTTAGTATCTCTACATATGCTGATTATGTTGATTGTGATGTGGTACATATGCAAGCATGTTCCTTATTACTTGGTAGACCATGGCAATTTGATAAAAATTCTTTACACCATGGTAGAAACAATCAGTATACTCTTGTTCATAAGGATAAAAATATTACTTTGCTTCCTATGACTCCTGATTCCATTTTGAAAGATGATATTAATAGAGTTAATAAAGAAAAACAGGAGAAAAATAAGAGAGAAAATCAGATTGTGGCAAAAGAATTTAAGCAACAAATGAAGCCTAATAATAAACCATCTAGTGTTGCTTCTGAAATTAAATTGAAAAGTGCATGTTTACTTGCCACCAAATCTGATATTGATGATCTAGATTTTAGCAAATCTGTTTGCTATGCTTTTGTGTGCAAAGAGGCTTTATTTTCATTCAAGGATGTGCCTTCCTCTTCGCCTCCTGTTGTCACTAACATTTTGCAGGAGTTCGCTGATATCTTTCCACAAGACGTGCCACCGGGATTACCACCTATTCGAGGGATTGAGCATCAAATTGACTTAATTCTCGGTGCATCATTACCCAACCGTGCACCATACTGTACCAATCCAGAGGAGACGAAGGAGATTATGCGTCAAGTACAAGAACTGCTCGACAAAGGTTATATACACGAATCCCTTAGTCCTTGTGTTGTTCCTATCATTTTAGTGCCGAAAAAGGATGGTATGTCGCGTATGTGCGTTGATTGTAGAGGCATAAATAATATTACTATTCGTTATCGTCATCCTATTCCTAGGCTAGATGATATGCTTGATGAATTGAGTGGCTCTACAATATTCTCCAAAGTTGATTCGTGTAGTGGATACCATCAAATTCGTATGAAATTGGGAGATGAATGGAAAACAGCATTTAAAACTAAGTTTGGATTATATGAGTGGTTAGCCATGCCTTTTGGGTTAACTAATACACCTAGTACTTTCATGAGATTAATGAACGAAGTTTTACGTGCTTTCATTGGACGATTTGTGGTAGTTTATTTTGACGACATATTGATTTATAGCAAATCTTTGGAGGAACATTTGGAACATTTACATGCTATTTTTATTGCTCTACGTGATGCACGTTTGTTTGGTAACCTTGGAAAGTGCACCTTTTGCACCGACCGAGTATCTTTTCTTGGCTATGTTGTTACTCCACAGGGAATTGAAGTTGATAAAGCCAAGATTGAAGCCATTGAGAGTTGGCCGCAGCCCAAAACGGTCACACAAGTGAGGAGTTTCCTTGGCCTCGCTGGTTTCTATAGGCGTTTTGTGAGAGATTTCAGCACCATTGATGCACCTCTCAACGAGCTTACAAAGAAGGATGTGCCTTTTGTTTGGGGTACCGCATAGGAAGAAGCCTTCACGGTTTTGAAAGATAAGTTGACACATGCTCCTTTACTCCAACTTCCTGATTCTAATAAGACTTTTGAGCTTGAATGTGATGCTAGTGGAATTGGATTAGGAGGTGTGTTATTACAAGATGGCAAACCTGTTGCATACTTTTCTGAAAAATTGAGTGGGCCTAGTCTGAACTATTCTACTTATGATAAAGAATTATATGCTCTTGTTCGGACCTTAGAAACATGGCAACATTATTTATGGCCCAAGGAATTTGTTATACATTCTGATCATGAATCTCTGAAACACATTAAAAGTCAAGCAAAACTGAACCATAGACATGCTAAATGGGTTGAATTCACTGAGACTTTCACTTATGTCATTAAACACAAGAAGGGTAAAGAAAATGTTATTGCTGATGCATTGTCTCGTCGTTATACTATGCTTTCACAACTTGACTTTAAAATATTTGGTTGGAGACCATCAAAGATCAATATGTGCATGATGCTGAATTTACAGATGTATTGCAGAATTGTAAGGAAGGGAGAACTTGGAACAAGTTCGTTCTTAACGATGGATTTGTGCTTCGTGCTAACAAGTTATGCATTCCAGCTAGCTTCGCTCGTCTTTTGTTGTTGCAGGAGGCGCATGGAGGAGGCTAATGGGACACTTTGGCGTCAAGAAGACAGAGGATATACTTGCTACACATTTCTTTTGGCCAAAGATGAGACGGGATGTTGAGCGTTTTGTTGCTCGCTGCACTACATGTCAAAAAGCTAAGTCGCGACTCAATCCTCATGGTTTATATATGCCTTTGCATGTACCTCGTGTTCCTTGGGAGGATATATCTATGGACTTTGTTTTAGGTTTACCTCAAAGAAAGAAGGGGAGGGATAGCATATTTGTTGTCGTGGATAGGTTCTCGAAAATGGCACACTTTATACCATGTCATAAAAGCGATGATGCTGTTAATGTTGCTGATTTGTTCTTTCGTGAAATTATTCGCTTGCATGGTGTGCCAAATACTATTGTTTTATATCGTGATACTAAATTTCTTAGCCACTTTTGAAGATGTTTATGGGCTAAATTGGGGACTAAACTGCTTTTAGTACTACTTGTCACCCCCAAACTGATGGACAAACTGAAGTAGTCAATACAACATTGTCTACTATACTTAGGGCTGTTTTGAAGAATAATAAGAAAATGTGGTAAGAATGCTTGCCTCATATTGAATTTGCTTATAATCGTTCATTGCATTCTACTACTAAGATGTGCCCTTTTGAAATTGTGTATGGTTTCCTACCTCGTGCACCTATTGATTTGTTGCCTCTTCCATCTTCGGAGAAGGTTAATTTTGATGCTAAAGAATATGCATAATTGATTTTAAAAATGCATGAGTTAACTAAGGAAAACATTGAGCGTATGAATGCTAAATATAAACTTGCTGGAGATAAGGGTAGAAAACATGTTGTGTTTGCACCTGGAGATCTTGTTTGGTTACATTTGCGTAAGGATAGATTTCATAATTTGCGCAAATCAAAGCTAATGCCACGTGTTGATGGTCCTTTTAAGGTGTTAGAAAAAATAAATGATAATGGATATAAACTTGAGCTGCCTGCAGATTTTGGGGTTAGTCCCACTTTTAACATTGCAGATTTGAAGCCTTATTTGGGTGAGGAAGATGAGCTTTCATCGAGGACGACTTCATTTCAAGAAGGGGAGGATAATGAGGACATCAATATCATTGTTACACCCACAGCCCCTGCTGTTATACATACTGGACCAATTACTAGAGTTCGCGCACGCCAAATGAATTATTAGGTACTTTCGTTTCTTGGTAACGATTCTAATGTTCATGAGAATATGATGCTGCCTAAATTGGATACATTTGTTTTGATTACAAATGAAGGGCCTAGCTTGGACAAGAAAGATGAACCTTGGAGCAAGTTCAAGCATGGAGATGATGGTATGCGCAAGGGGAGCAAGAACGGAGTTACAAGTGATGATTCCAGGACTCTGAAGCCACCATAATGAGTGCATGAAGCCTTGGACGAAATATACAAGATGCCACTTCATAAATTTCGTCCAGAGGCTATTCTAGGTGCTGCGTGACCTTATTATTGGGCCAGGCCCATGTATTTTCGAAGTACTTAAGTATAGGCTGTTTTTATAGTCCGTATGTGTGGGGAAACAAGAGTTAGGGTTGGTTTCGGACCCCTCCACCAAGGGCCACAAAATTACCCCTCTCTCCTCCATATATACAACCCTTAGGGCATCGTTTAGACTTTGTGCTTTATTTAGATTAAAAGTTTGGCATAGCTGCAACTTCGCGTACTTCGTTTGTGTTCAACGACCAGACCAAGGCGTCACAGAACCCCACCTTGATCAATAAAGTTTTCATCTTATATTCACAATATCCAGATTGCAATCTCAGTTTCTTGCTTGTTCTTTGTTTGCTCGCAGGAAACAGACCCTCGTGGTCAGGTCGATCGTGCTCCGGCGTGGTCAATAACCGCTCGGAAGTTGTTTTAGCGATTGCTAAGGCGCGACGTCTCGCACGTTCGTAGTAGGATCGTCAAGGTCGACTCCTATAGAAAACGATAGCCACCATCTCATCGAAACATCGGGACACCTTCGCCTCTATCACAATCCCTTGAATAGGTGGTAATCCCGGTGGCACGTCTTGTGGAAAGACGTCAGCGAACTCCTGCAAAATGTGAGTGACAACAGGGGCAAAGAGGAAGACACGTCCTCGAATGAAAATAATGCCTCTTTGCACACAAAAGCATAGCAAACAGATTTGCTGAAATCTAGCTCATCAATATCAGATTTTGTGGCAAGTAAACATGCACTTTTCAATTTAATTTTAGAAGCAACACTAGATGGTTTATTATTATGCTTCATTTGTTGCTCAAATTCTTTTGCCACAATCTGATTTTCACTCTTATTTTTTCCTGTTTTGCTTTATTAGCTCTATTAATATCATCTTTCAAAATGGAATCAGGAGTCATAGGAAGCAAAGTAATATGGCTATCCTGATGAACAATAGTATACTGATTATTTCTACCATGGTGTACATAATTTTTATCAAATTGCCATGGTCTACCAAGTCATATGGAGCATGCTTGCATGGGTACTACATCACAGTCAATATAATCAGCATATGTAGAGATACTAAAATGCACACGAACAGTACATGTTACCTTAACCCTGCCACTGTTGCTGAACCATTGGATGTAGTAAGGATGTGGATCTGGTCTTGTGGTGAGAGATAGCTTCTCCACCATCTCCATGCTAGCCATGTTGTTGCAGCTCCCTCCATCTACGATGACACGAATAGAACGTTCCTTCACAACTCCCTTTGTATGGAACAAATTATGCCTCTGATTTTGCTCAGCTTGTGTAACCTGCACACTCAAAACACGTTGAGCAACTAAACAATCATACCTATCACCATCTTCAGCAGCCATGTATTGCGTCTCATGATCAGAATCATCTCCACCATTTTCATGTGTAATAAGAGCCAAAGTCTCCTCATCATAGTCACTAGCGGACTCATACCCACCATCCTTAGTAGCAATCATCACAAGCTGAGATTTGCATTCTCTCACAAAATATCCTCTTCCCTTACAACGACAACAAATAATATCACTTGTGTGCCCTGTTGATGCCATGGAAGAAGAAGAGCTCTGCGCAGGCCCGACATGTAACGCCCCGAGACCGATGTGCCAGGTGTCGTGCAGTTATTCGCTGTTGTTGCCTTGCCATTGCTTGCGTGTCATGCATTTGCATATCATGTCATCATGTGCATTTCATTTGCATACATGTTCGTCTCATGCATCCGAGCCTTTTCCCCATTGTCCGTTTTGCATTCCGGCACTTTGTTCTCCTCCGGTGGCCATTTCTACCTTTCTTTCGTGTGTGGGGATTAAACATTTCCGGATTGGACCGAGACTTGCCAAGCGGCCTTGGTTTACTACCGGTAGACCACCTGTCAAGTTTCGTATCATTTGGACTTCGTTTGATACTCCAACGGTTAACCGAGGGACCGAAAAGGCCTCGTGTGTGTTGCATCCCAACACCCATCCAATTTGGCCCAAAACCCACCTAAGCCTTCTCCATCTTCTAGATCGTTCGATCACAATCGCGTGGCCGAAAACCGCACCTCATTTGGACTCTCCTAGCTCCCTCTATGCCTATTTAAAGACCCCTCTGAATCCGGATCTTCTTCTCCCCCCGAAAACCCTAAAATTCTACCCGCGCCGGCCGGACACGTCCGCCCCGACCGGACGCATCTCCATGGCCAACCGCCGCCTGCCACGTCACCGCCGCTGACCCCGCGCGCCGCCGCGGCCCGTGAGCCCAGATCCGGCCCTCGCGGCCCAGATCCACCCCGCCGCCGCCGCCTCCTTCCCCGAGCGCCGCC
>NC_041382.1:358792387-358861781 GCF_002162155.2 Triticum dicoccoides | reverse complement strand
GGCTGCCCCGCCGCCCGGTGGCCGGAGCACCTCGTCGCCAGCCCACCTTCGCCGCCCCGCAGCACTAGGCGCCACCGCGGCCACCTCGACGGCCTCGCCGCGCCCGAGCCTTGTGGCTCCCTCTCCGTCCATCTCCGCCGTCCGCCGCCCCACCCCCTCTCCGGCGAAGTCCCGGCCGGCTCCGGCGAGATCCGCCACCGCCTCGACTTTCGTGCTCCATTGACTTTTATCTCAGGGTTGATTTTTCCTCTAAGTCCCAAAAATGCCAGATCCAAGTGCTCATGTTCATAGCCTCGTAACTTTGCATCCGTAGCTCCGATTCATGCATATAGCATATCAAAATGTTCATCTCAGAGAGTACATCATTTCATTCCATTGCATCATTTTCATTTGAGTTCATCTTGATGCCCGAAATGCTGTTAGAAGAGGGCTACTTGAGATAATTGTCAGATCTGCTACTCCATTTAGGTTTTTTGTCATTTTTGCCATGATTATTGTGTGCATGCTATGCCCTGATGCTCTACATATGTTTTGTAAAGGGTTTTGTCATCTTTCCAGAGGTGCAACCCATGTATTTTTGTGATGTGTGTGGTGACTAGCACAAGCTTGCAAAGTGGTGCACTTGGTAATTCTGATTTTAGGGACTTAGCATTTCCACTAAGTCCTTGAGCTGTTTATTTCATATTGCCATATGTTCATGTGGTATCCTAGCGATCCGTGCCTCTTTTGAGGATGATCAGTAAGGATGTTTTGTTAATCTTGTAGTGCTCTATCCATCCATGTCTTTGTTTGCAATTATGGATCACCCTAGCTTGAATCAATCGAGCTCTACTTTTGCTACTTCATGAATCCGGGCAGATTGTCAACTTGTTTGCAATTTTGCTGATGATGTTGTAGTTGATCCGTGCATATTATGCTATTGTTCTTGCCATGTCTAGCTTGAATTTTATGTGTTCTTGATGGATGTATGCTTAGTTTATCATGAATTGCTCCATATTGAGTGCATCGAGCTCGTAAACATGCCTACTTGATATCTGTTTTCAGCATGCTCCAGTTTTCACTAAGTCTGAGAACTGATTATGTTTTTGCCATGTTCACATGCTTGCAATTGTATTTTCTGGTCCTTTTTGGCTCAAGGTCACTAAGGGGCTTTTGTTAAGCTCTTTGAGTAGCTCCATGCCATGCTTTACTTTGCCATGTTCAGGTCCTGTAGCATGTAGTTTTGTTGCTCCGAAGAGTGCTACCTGATCTGAATTTCCAGACAAGTGTTAATTTCACCAAGTCTGAAACCTGTTTGCCATATGCATTTTTGCCATACTTGTTTGAACCTGTTAATGGATGAATTGGCCATGGCTCAGTGCTAGACTTTTGTTAGGCATCATGAATGCATCCCTGCCATGTATTTTGTTGTCATGTTTGGGTGCTGTAGCATGTTCATCTCATTGCCTTTAGATGGCTACTTGCTGTAAATCGCAGACCGGTGTCTTATTTGAATCGCTTGCCATTTCCAAACCGTAACTCCGATTCCGGTGTTCTTTATATCGTTTTTAAGCGATT
Organism: Triticum dicoccoides; assembly: GCF_002162155.2. NCBI lineage: Eukaryota > Viridiplantae > Streptophyta > Magnoliopsida > Poales > Poaceae > Triticum > Triticum dicoccoides. The sequence continues at coordinate 358,860,224 of NC_041382.1, read as the reverse complement.
TCATCTCATCTTTCCAGTGGCACACTTGTATTCCCAAGTTGAGGCCAGGTTCATGCATTCCCTGTCATATCTTGCATATGCATCCCGCATCGCATCCCGCATAGCATATCATCATTGCATCATTTTGTTTGATCCTTGCACGTGGTTGATTGTGTCCTTGTTGCTTGTTTGTCTTGTTTGAGTAGAGCCGGGAGACGAGTTCGCTAACGAGGAGCCCGTTGAGTTTGCTTTCGAGGATCCATTCAACTCTGACAACTTTGCAGGCAAGATGATCATACCCTCGAAATCACTACTATCTTTGCTATGCTAGTTTGCTCGCTCTTTTGCTATGCCAATGTTACGATGCCTACCACTTGCTTTCAAGCCTCCCAAATTACCATGTCAACCCTCTAACCCACCATGTCCTAGCAAACCGTTGATTGGCTATGTTACCACTTTGCTCAGCCCCTCTTATAGCGTTGCTAGTTGCAGGTGAAGATTGGAGGTCGTTCCTTGTTGGAACATTTATTTACTTGTTGGGATATCATTATATTGCCATGTTATTTTAATGCATCTATATACTTGGTAAAGGGTGGAAGGCTCGGCCTCTCGCCTAGTGTTTTGTTCCACTCTTGCCGCCCTAGTTTCTGTCATATCGGTGTTATGTTCCCGGATTTTACGTTCCTTACGCGGTTGGGTTATAATGGGAACCCCTTGATAGTTCGCCTTGATTAAAGCTTTTCCAGCAATGCCCAACCTTGGTTTTACCTTTTGCCACCTAGCCTCTTTTTCCCTTGGGTTTTCGGAGCCCGAGGGTCATCTTATTTTAAACCCCCCGGGCCAGTGCTCCTCTGAGTGTTGGTCCACCTGTCAGCTGCCGGTGGCCACCAGGGGCAACTCTGGGATGGCCTACCCGTACCTAAGACAATCTGAGTGTGCCCTGAGAAAGAGATATGTGCAGCTCCTATCGGGATTTGTCAGCACATTCGGGCGGTGTTGCTGGTCTTGTTTTAACCTGTCGAAGTGTCTTGAAGAACCGAGATACCGAGTCTGATCGGAACATCTTGGGAGGAGGTCTATTCCTTCGTTGACCGTGAGAGCTTGTCATGGGCTAAGTTGGGACTCCCCTGCAGCGATTTGAACTTTCGAAAGCCGTGCCCGTGGTTATGGGCAGATGGGAATTTGTTAATGTCCGGTTGTAGATAACTTGAACCTTAACTTAATTAAAATGAATCAACTGAGTGTGTTACCATGATGGCCTCTTCTCGGTGGAGTCCGAGAAGTGGACACGGTGTTGGAGTAATGTTTGCGCAGGTTGCTCTCTAGTTTCTCGCTCGTGCTTTGCCTCCTCTTCTCGCTCTCTTTTGCGAATAATTTAGCCACCATACTTGCTAGTCGCTTGCTGCAGCTCCACATATTTTACCTTGCCTTACCTATAAGCTTAAATAGTCTTGATCACGAGGGTGCAAGATTGCTGAGTCCCTGTGGCTCACAGATTACTATTACACCAGATGCAGGGCCTGATGATTCCGCTCCAGGAGACGCATTTGAGCTCAAGTGGGAGTTCGACGAGGACTCTCAACGTTACTATGTTTTCTTTCCTGATGATCAGTAGTGGTGCCCAGTTGGGGGTGATCGGGACCGTGTCACATGTTGGATTCTCTTTTATTTTAGCGCCATAGTCGGGCCATGAGTGTTTGGATGATGTAATGTTATTTATGTTCTTGATTGACGTGGCGAGTGTAAGCCAACTATGTTTTCTCCCCTTTATTATTTATATTACATGGGATGTTGTGAAGATTGCCTAACTAGCGATATATGCCTTCAATGCGATTATGTCTCTAAGTCGTGCCTCGACACGTGGGAGCTATAGTCGCATCGAGGGTGTTACATGACAGGTGTGCTCTTGGCAGATAGTGGTGGTTGTGCCTGCTTTCTTGTATCACGGCTGGAGCTGGCACCTGATGGAGGTGCTGGTGCAGTGGAAGTAGAGGATGTACGTGGTGTCCATGATGAAGATCGACCTGCAGAAAAGTTAGTTCGCGCCAATGCCTGTCGATCCTGCACTTCATGTTCAGCTTTACAAGCAAGATGGAATAAACAAGTGATATTATTATACTCCTTATACTCTAGAATGGTCTGAATCTCTCTATTTAATCCACCCATAAAATGTGCAAGCATAGCTTCATTCTCCTCAACAATACCACATCTAATCATGCCAATTTGTAACTCCTGATAATATTCTTCTACCAAATTTTTTCCTTGTCTTAAACGCTACAATTTTTGAAGTAATTCACGCTGATAATATGGTGGAACCCAACGAGTACGCATAACAGGTTTCAAAGCAGCCCAAGTAGTTGGAATAGGATATAATCTACAATTTTCAGACCACCAAACACATGCAAAACTAGTGAAAGCACAAACAGCAGCAGGAACACGTCTCTCCTCGGGATATTGTAAACATGTAAAACGTTGTTCAGTTTCTAACTCCCAAGTAAGATATATATCAGGAACATATCTACCCTCAGATGGTGGAATATTCAACTTAAGTTTAGGAAAAAGGTCATGATCTCGTACCTCAAGTAGTGGTGCAGCCCTACCATTGTGATGATATACCTGAGGACGACCTGGTGGTGGTGGTGGTTGCACGTAGTTCTGATTTTGATCAACCTCATCCTCGTAATGGTCCTCCACCTCTGCAGTAGTAGCAGGTGCTACAAAAGCATCAACAGCGGCACCATAATTTTTCCCAGGGTCAATGGGAACATGCTGTGCTCGCCCCACTTGATTTGGAAGGCGGCATTGTTGTTGTTGTTGTTGTTGTTGTTGTTGTTGTTGTTGTTGTTGTTGTTGTTGTTGTTGTTGTTGTTGTTGTTGTTGTTGTTGTTGTTGTTGTTGTTGTTGTTGTTGTTGTTGTTGTTGTTGTTGTTGTTGTTGTTGTTGTTGTTGTTGTTGTTGTTGTTGTTGTTGTTGTTGTTGTTGTTGTTGTTGTTGTTGTTGTTGTTGTTGTTGTTGTTGTTGTTGTTGTTGTTGTTGTTGTTGTTGTTGTTGTTGTTGTTGTTGTAGAGGTGCGTTAGGTGCAGCCGGTGGTGGTGATGGAAGACGCGCGAGCATTTCATTAAACTTGTTATCGACCTTTGTTTCGAATGTCTTCTCCATGCCATCTATCTTCTCCATGGCCTCTTCAAATCTGTTTAGCACATCTTGCACCTGTCCACTCATCATTTGCTAAAATTTATCATGCAACTCCTTATTCGTCATGTTCACCCAGTCAGTCTCGTCGGCTTGTGATCCTGTCGTGGTTAGCAGCAATAGAAACACACAAGAATATGATCCTAAAAACTACTAACAAGAGGAGGTGGTGGGTGTCACAAATCCGTGAAGCAAATCTCAAATTCTTACCAGTTCTTACCCAGCAGCAGGCGGTGATCGGCAACCGTCATAGTCAAAACTCTCAAAGCTTGGATAGAGCGATTACCAGGGAGAGTCAAACACACGACATAGATGTATGTGGAGCTGGGAGGGCTTATAATATGGTAGCAAAAAGGGTCAGCAATAATCAATTTAGAGATGGAAAGTTGAATAAACGCTCAACGATGGTACTGTGCTGGTCCTAGGCTAGACCGTGCTAGAGACGCGAGCCTAGAACACTAACAAAATCACGACGCTGCACGGAAACAAGGGTGGAGCACGCTTTGAATTTTTTTCCTTTTTTTCACTTTTCCCTCTTTTTTTTGCTCCGCAACAATTTTTTCGAAAAAGTCTACAAATGGTCTAAAAACTGCCTAGCCAGAATTTTCCAGACTTAGTTTTTTTGTGAGTTTGGAACTATTTTTCTACTACGGGTAGCACGGAATATCGGGAGTCCTACTCTGTCTTGACTCGAAGTATCACGTGATCTGGAACTCGAAAGCAAGGCAACAAATACCGGACTCGGACTAGGACTGGTGGCGGAGATGAATCTGGTGGAACTCGGATTGGTGGCGAATATATGTAGGGCGGTGGAGCACGGACTGGTGGCGAATCTGTGATGGAGGTGGACTCGGATTATCGGGATGGTGGGGGATATGTGGTATATGGCAGCGGCGATGACGATGGTGGTATATGGCAGCGGTGATGATGATGGTGGTATATGGCAGCAGTGATGATGATGTTGCGGCAGCGGCGTGACTACTTGTGAACAGAACTCGAAATTCTAAAGGACTAGACACTAAGACCAGTAACTAGACACGACGATGCAAACACAAACTCAACAATGCAAAACCCTAAAAATATTATGCAAAGGCTCAGATTGGTTCGGATATGATGAACTAACCCTAAATTTTTTTGTTGCTTTTTCGTGGACTGTAGGTATGAAGAACAGACTCGATCTAAACTATGAAAAACTGTAAAATCTCACCGAGCAACCTAAAAATCTAATACCACTTGATATAGGAAAAGGTGTCCCATCTTTTGATGAGATGGTGGCTATCGTTTTGGAGGTAGTCGACTTTGACGACCCGACTATGAACGTGGAAGGACGTCGCGCCTTAGCAATCTCTAAACCAACTCCGAGAGGTTATTGACCACGCTGGAGCACGATCAACCTGACCACGAAGGTCTGTTTCCTGCAGGCAAACGAAGAACAAGCAAGAAACTGAGATTTCAATCTGGATATTGAGAATACAAGAGGAAAGCTTTATTGATCAAAGGTGGGGTTCTATGACCCCTTTGTCTGGTCGTTAAACACAAACGAAATACGCGAAGTTGCAGCTATGGTGAACTTTAATCTAAACAAAACCCAAAGTCTAAACGATGCCCTAAGGGCTATATATATGGAGGAGAGAGGGGGGAATTTCACGACCCTTGGAGGAGGTGTCCAAAACCAAACCTAACTCTTGTTTTCACACACATACGGACTACAAAAACATCCTATAATCAAGTATTTCGAAATTACATGGGCCTGGTCCAAAAATAAGGTGACGCAACACCAAGGATAGCGTCTGGACGAAATTTATTAAGTGGCATCTTGTATATTTCGTCCAAGGATTTATGCACTCATTATGGTGGCTTCAAAGTCCTAGAATCATCACTTGTAACTCCGTTCTTGTTCCCCTTGGGCACGCCATCATCTCCATGCTTGAACTTGCTCCAAGGTTCATCTTTCTTTTCCAAGCTAGGTCCTTCATTTGTAAGCAAAACAAATGTATCCAATTTAGGCAACATCATATTTTCATGAACAGTAGAATTGTTACCAAGAAATGAAAGTACCTGCTAATTTAATTGGCGTGCGCGAGCTCTAGTCATTGGTCCAGTATGTGTAGCAGTAGGGGCTGTGGGTGTAACAATGGTATTCATGTCCTCATCAGTGGTAGGATATGGCAGCGGTGGTGGTATATGGATACAGATTGGTGGTGGTATATGGATTGGTGATGGTATATGGGGACGAATCGGTGGCGGATAAGCGGTGGCGGTAGATGGCAGGGGCGATGATGATGGTGCGGCGGTGGCGTGACAACTTATGACCAAAACTTGAAACTCTAAAAGACTAGACTCTAAGATCAGCAACTAGACACGATGATGCAACCGCAAATTCAACAAAGCAAAATATTGAAAAGACTATGCAAAGTCTCAGACTGGTTCGGATATGATGAACAAACCCTTATTTTTTTGGCTTTTTCGTAGACTGTGGGTATGAAGAACAGACTCGATCTAATCTACGAAAAACTATAAAATCTCACCGAGGAACATGGAAATCTGATACCACTTGATAGAGGCGAAGGTGTCCCAATGTTTCGATGAGATGGTGGCTATCGTTTTCTGTGGGAGTCAACCTTGACGATCCGTCTATGAACGTCCGAGACATCGCGCCTTAGCAATCGCTAAACCAACTTACGAGGGGTTATTGACCATGCCAGAGCATGATCAACCTGACCACGTGGGTCTGTTTCCTGCGAGCAAGTGAAGAACAAGCAAGAAACTGAGATTCCAATCTGGATATTGCGAATATCAGATGAAAGATTTAGTGATCAAGGTGGGGGTTTGTGACGTCTTGGTCTGGTCGTTGAACACAAACGAAGTACGCGATGTTGCAGCTAGGGCGAACTTTTAATCTAAATAAAACCCGAAGTCTAAACGATGCCCTAAGGGTTGTATATATGGAGGAGAGAGGGAGGAATTTCGTGGCCCTTGGAGGAGGGGTTCGAAACCAACCCTAACTCTTGTTTCCCCACACATACAGACTCTAAAAACAGCCTATAATCAAGTATTTCGAAATTACATGGGCCTGGCCCAAAAATAAGATGACGCAGCACCTAGAATAGCCTCTGGACGAAATTTATGAAGTGGCATCTTGTATATTTCGTCCAAGGCTTCATGCACTCATTATGGTGGCTTCAAAGTCCTGAAATCATCACTTGTAACTCCGTTCTTGATCCCCTTGCGCATGCCATCATCTCCATGCTTGAACTTGCTCCAAGGTTCATCTTTCTTGTCCAAGCTACGCCCTTCATTTGTAAGAAAAACAAGTGTATCAAATTTAGGCAGCATCATATTCTCATGAACATTAGAATCGTTACCCAGAAACAAAAGTACCTAATAATTCAATTGGCGTGCGCGAGGTCTAGTAATTGGTCCAGTATGTATAGCAGCAAGGGTTGTGGGTGTAAAAATGGTATTGATGTCCTCATCAGGAGATGATGCGGAGCATCCCAAGGTCATCCCCATGAACCTACCAGCGTCTCTCTTCCTCTTGCAATTGTTGTTCTTGACGTTGTGCCTTGGCATCTTGTGCATCTTGGTGTAGTCGCGCTCTCTCTTCCTCTTCTTGTTGGCGTTGGCGTTGCCGTTCTTGTGCTTGCACAAAAGTAACTTGGTTTTGACTGTGTCGTTGCTCTTGAGAGTCGTTGTCGTGTAGAGGGTTGCGGTTTGCTTGACAATCTTGGCGTGCAGCACGTCGAAGAGTATTCGATGCCGGGGTACTTGAGCCGGAGATGGTGTAGTTGGAGTGTTGACTTGAGCGGCTCCGTCTTGAGGAGGATGAAGTGGAAGAAGAGCGGTTGAGCAACAAAGCACGAATCTCGTCCATTCTTGCATCATTCTCGTGCTTGTGGTCATCGAGCTTGTTGTCGAAATAGTCTCTGGTACGCTGCTCGGAGAGTCGCAAGTCGGTGGCGAGGTTGTCGATGCGTTCGCTCATTGCTTGTTGCTCTTGATGCAAAGGATGTTGTGCACCAAAGAGGTGGCTCTTTGTGACGTAAGAAGACATGTCGTCGTCTTGCTCGGTGAAGAGTGGGTTGGTAGAAGTACTTGGCCTATCCATCATTCCAAGCAAATATGTGAGTGGGACAAAGAGAAGAACTTATACCAAATGTACCATGACCGATGTTGAAGACGGATCAATGATCACTCAAATGTGGAACAAGGAAATAGCACAATTGGTACCAATTCTTGTCGGTTTCTCACACCTACACAAAAAGCTTATAGTGAAGCTCTGTGAGGATGGTGGCACAAAATTTGTTGCAATTGTAGTGAGCTTCAATAATGTTGTAAAAGATTCACAAATTTTCAAATGCAACAAGTAGACCAATAGCAAGATATGGTACACGGGAACTCACACACGGAGAGATAAATGGGGTTGTGCAACCAAGGAATGAGCCAAAATGTGGAAACACAAAAATGCACTTGTTGCACGACACTAGAGAGATGCTAGCACGATTGCACAATAGGCCGATACGAAGACTTGTGCACAACCTACTAAGCAAAAATGCAATGACTCCTATCCCAAGTATGCTCTATGTATGGTGTTCCAATGATATGATCCAAGATGATCTAGTATGACAATCTTAATGTAGCATGATGCTATGGTTCTTGCTTGAAAGCTCTTTGCTTATCTTTCCCTGTTGCTTAAAAGCTTGGTTGGCTCTTTCTCTTTTGAGCCTCTTTTCACATGCAATGCTTCACGAACCAAGATAGCAATCGTGTATGCTATGACAACTTTGTGACACAAAACATGATACCAAGATATGCACCAAGATGATATGGTATGTATGCTATGGGAAGTATTACCACTAATGTGCACAAGTGACGTTGCCGACAATACTCAAAGGCTAGTCTTGATGGGTAAGATACGCAAAATTGTGCTATGATGCACTACAAGAAATCTGCTAATCCATGACAGTTTTAATCCATCACAGGACAGTGGAAAACCATCATGGATGGACATCCATGACGAATTCTAAATCCGTCATGTATATCGCGTCATAATTGACAACATGGCCTTCATGACGGTTTTGACCGTCACCGACCTACCCCTAGGCCCATCTTGCCCAGAACAAGCCCTAGCCTTTGTGACAGACCTTTCCGTCATGGATATAGATCACATGGCAGCTGATGTGGCATCATAGTCGATCTGACTTGGCAGCCCAACAATACAGCCCATTTATCTTTCTAGATTTAGGCCCATATAGTCAATTGTTTATTGGGCCTTCACCAGTTTTTAAATATTTTAATATTCTTTCTACATCGCCATTCATACACATTTATTATGCTTGCACGTTCTAGGTTCAGCCTTTGCCTGTTCCAAACCATCTTCAGCCAAGATTGCCCAATATTGGATCCACACAAAGAAAGTAATGAATCTCCATTTAGCAAAAAAATAATGATATAGTGCACAACTACAGATTCACAACTACAAAATTCAGACCACCATAGCAAATTACAATTACATCTCACAATCACACCGGACTTTTAGATACATATAATCTGTGTATCGTGTTACCTGTCTTAAGTGTAGCATCATTTGTTCCATCCTAGGTCGAGTTACCCTTCAAAACGGAACTAGTTTAATATCTTCTATTCTACCTCAATTACCTGCAAAAGGATATCAGAAAACAAATTGTGAGAACTATTAGCATGAGGAATAAATTATGGGAAATATTAATCAAAACCTTTATTTAAAATGATAGTGATTAGCTCGGCTACAATAAAATGACAGGAAAAAGGAACAATATACAGCAACATCACATTTTTCAGTCAACATGCCCATTTTAGTAGCAACCAAACAAGGATTTTGGCATGCAAAAAGAAACATATGCACGTGCTGGTATCACACAGAAAGAAATCAAATATGAATATTAGCAGTGAGATGGTTGGTGGAACATCTATCCTCACAGATTACCGCATAAATCAGTTGATATATGTGGATAGACCAAATCTATACCAAGACATTTGAAATAAATGCCCTATTGAAACAAAGAACATGAAATGAGTAAACATGTACATCTCGGTCAACATGTTTGTTGAGATAGATATATAAAATATTTCACTTAACCACTACATAAAATGATTAAATATATACATTGAACCATAATCTAGAGCAATAGTATTCGCTACAAAATGTTTTCCTTAAAAGGCCAACAACTCAAAATGAACACAGGTAAAAAGTAGTATCAGGAGCACTTTACTGATAGAGTGACAATGTAGTGAAAAAAGATACTTGGTTCAAACAAACACAAATAATGGTATAAATTATTTTGGTTCCCAGTGTAATCAATCACATTTACTTTTGGCTAAAAATTATTGACAGGTTGCTTAAAATGGATGTAACTCAGTCATGTGCATGGTATGGGAACTCCCATGGGAAATCTGATGTCGTACAATGCCCTTGGTTGTGTCAGTAAATCAGTTGTAAATTAAACTCCACATCTAAGAGTAAGAGGCACCACGCACATTCAGGATCTCAAACTGAATTCTGCACTACGAGGTTGATACTTTTTGAGTTGCTTGGCTCAACTTTTGTGATCTCTATCATTGCTTGTAGATATATTTTCATATATTTTTCTTAACCATATAGCATTTTTAAGATGATGGAACATATCAGCAAGCTTCAGCTTTTAAACAAGCCGTTATGTCACTTGTATTGCAACTGAATCACAGAGTCGTAATGACCACATAGTCCGAGTGGTGTATTATCATAAAAGAAATACGTTCTGAGCAATAGAGAAAAATCAAGAACAATAGATAGATACAAGGATTGTCAACTGAATCAGAGAATTATCATGACCACATAGTACTGAGTGGTGTTTTCTCATAAAAAGTAGGTACTGAGCAATAGAGAACAATCATGAATGGTAGAAAGATTCAAGGATTTGCAACTGAATCGGAGAATCGTCCTGATCACATAGTCCTGGGTGGTGTTTTCTTATAAAAAGAAATAGTTACAGAGCAATAGAGAACAATCAGGAACGGTAGATGGATACAAGGATCATAAGCAAGTAGATAGATACAAGTAATTGGTACAAAGTAAATGTTTGCAATCAACATTTTGTCAAAATAGGCATGCAACTATAAAAATACCATGAGATTTTATATATTATACATCCACCGTGAACAAAACAAACAACTCTATAAAACTAGGAGGAACTAGGTGTTACAGCAAACAATAAATTAAGTATAAAATGGAAACAAGCACACACACACACACACACACACACACACACACTACGACAATACAAAAAGCACAAAGAAGATATTTAAGGATCGGCACTACTATACACACAACACCTGCATGCCCGATGCTTGCACAATTCTGCCATAGCAGCACCAACAGCGAGCATGATGGCAAGAGCACTGTTGGTCAGGGAACATCGTTCGTAGGTCATGCAGCTATTGTCTTATGTGAAGCAATTTCTTTTAAGGATATGAACATCAGGACAAAGAAAGGTATATAGTTTGTAGTGCTAGCTAATTATGTTGTACTGCAGAAGTAGTTTCGACTGACCTTTCTGTATTTTTCTCCTCAGTTCTTCAGAAGGCTCTATTTCATCAACACATTTGATGTCATTAACCACACCCTCGACTTCAGTTATCTCATCCACCTATAGAATAATAATTGGAACTTTAGTGGAACTATTGGAGTGTTCGATGTCGGTGTACTTGAGCCGGAGAGGGTGAAGTCGGAGTGTCGACTTGAGCGAGTCCTTCTTGATGAAGACGAAGTGGAAGAAGAGCGGTTGAGCAACAAAGCCCAAATTTCGTCCATCCTTGCGTCATTCTCTTGCTTGTGATCTTCGAGCTTGTTGTTGAAGTAGTCCCTTGTACGTTGCTCGGAGAGTCGCAAGTCGGCGGCGAGGTTTTCTATGCGTTCACTCATTGCTTGTTTCTCTTGATGTAAAGCACGTTGTGCACCAAAGAGGTGACTCTTGGTGACATAGGAGTTCTTGTCGTCATCGTGCTCAATGAAGAGTGGGTTGGTAGAAGTACTTGGCCTATCCATCATTCCAAGACAAATGTGAGTGGTAGAAAGAGAAGAACAAATACCAAATGTACCTTGACCGAAGTTGAAAGTGGATCGATCATCACTCCAATGTAGGACAAGGAAATAACACAATTGGTACTAGCTCTTGTCGGTTTCTCACACCTACACAAGTAAAAGCTTATGGTGGAGCTTGGTTAGGATGGTGGCAAAAAATTTGATGCAATTTTAAGTGAGCTTCAATAATGTTGGAAAAGATTCACAAGATGCAATGTAACGAGTAGACCAAGTATATAAGGTACACGGAAACACGCACACAAAAAGATAAGTGGGGTCGTGCAACCAAGGATGAGCTAAAATGTGGAATCCACAAAAATGCCTGTGTTGCACAACACTAGAGAGACGCTAGCACGATTGCACAATAGGCGGATACAAGAACTTGTGCACAACCTACTTAGCAAAAATGCAACGACTTCTATCCCAAGTATGCTCTATGCAAGGTGTTTCGATGATATGATCCAAGATGATCGAGTATGACAATCTTAATGTTGAATGATGCTAATGGTTCTTGCTTAAAAGCTCTTTGCTTATCTTTCCTCTTTGCTTAAGTTTGGCTCTTTGATGTTGGAGCTCTTTTCTCATGCAATGCTTGCCGAACCAAGATAGCAATTGTGTATGCGATGACAACTTTGAGACACAAGAGATGATACCGATATATGCAACAATGATGTATGTATGCTATGGGATGTATGATCACTAATGTGCACAAGTCTCGTTGCCGGCAATACTCAATGGCTAGTCTCAATGGGTAAGCAACACAAAGGAGAAAGGCTATGATGGCTATAAATGTAATGGCAAGAATGATGTATCACGATACCAAGACGATGTTACCAGTCTTGCTTCCGGTATTGTGTCAAAATGGTGGACCGAATGCCAAGATGTAGTCGAGGTGGTCGTTGTTGATGACTCGTCCGTGGCGAAGATGAGCGGCGGTGATGATGTCGAACCGTACCTAGATAGCCGAAACACAAAAGGATATGGAGCCGCAACTCAAATTCTTAAAGCTCAAAGTGGCAACACGTGTCGGAGAGCGAAACGGTCCAAATGGTGGTGGTATGCGGAAGTGGTGATGGTGCAATGGTGGTAGGAGTGCGTATGCGGAAATGTGGGGCGGTGGTGGTGACTACACTTGAAAAAAAATTCAGTTTCATAAGGATTCGTCAGACGTCCGGGCTGGGTCGGTCGTCCAGTCGTCGGACGTCCGGGCTGGGTCGGACGTCCGGTGCCTGGGCGAATTTTGGCACGGGATGAACAGCTAGGGTTCGAGGTGGAGATGGCGAAAATGGTCAAATCCGGAGGATTTTGTGGATGGAAAGGGTTGGGAAAGGGGGGAAAAGGTAGATCCACTCAAAACAAAGCACATCCATGGATCCAAACCAGCAAAAGCTCAACACACTAAGATATCACAAAAAACATTTGGGGCTATTTTTGTGGGGAATTTTTGAATTAGGGACAAAAACAACAAGAACTAGGCTAGCACCACAACGGGGAGGCTCCGAAATCGTGATCAACATGGCTCATGATACCAAGATGGTGTAGGGTAGAAACCCTATAGGCCGATCTTTCACGAAAGAAGCGGATCCCGCGATGAACACAAAGAACACGAGGAGGGAAACGAGGGGAAAACACAGGGGGGACACAAGAGAACACTCAAACCAACACAAGATAGTCACACATGTGCTTCATCCTCGGATACATAGGAGTTTACACGGTACACAATCAACTAGGGAGGATACAAGGGTAGCCGTTCTTCTCCGTGAGGAGGTCTTGATGTTCTTCTCCGCGAGGAGGTCTTGAATCCAAAGGGATCTTCTCCGAAGAGGCCGCGGTCTCTCTCGAGGAGTAGATCCAATGTGGATGAGAAATGCTCTATCTCTCAAATGAGCTAAACCAATGCTGACCCTAGAAAGTTGGACGAGGTGGAGTATATATAGTCTTAGTGAAAAAGAGGGGGCGAAGGGGTACATGGGCTGCGGCCCAACACGAAATAGCGCACAGGTGTCGGACGTCTGGAGGTCACCGGTCGTCCGGAGGCTCGCGAGGGTCTGGACGTCCGATGCCTGTCGGACGTCCGTAGATTCGGCTCGGGTGGTCTTCAGTCGGACGTCCGGTCAGGGTCGGTCGTCCGAGAAGCATCGGTCGTCCGTGGAGCGTCGGATGTCCGTCTGTGTCGGCTCGGGTGTGGATGTGTTGGTCGTCTGGAGGAGGCTGGACGTCCGGAGCCTGGAGGTCGTCGGACGTACGGGGATCGTCGATCGTCCGGAGCCTGGAGACTTTGAGACTTTGAGACGTAAGGGGGGAGGCTCCAAAATCGTGATCAACATGGCTCATGATACCAAGATGATGTAGGGTAGGAACCCTATGGGCCGATCTTTCACGAAAGGAGCGGATCCCGCGATGAACACGAGGAACGCGAGGGGGAAAACAAGGGAAAATACAAGGGGAAACACAAGAGGAAACACTAAACCAACATGAATAAGTCACACATGTGCTAGATCCTCGAGTACATAAGGAAAGATACACGATCCACAGACAACTAAGGACGATACCAGGGTAGCCGGTCTTCTCCATGAGGAGTTCTTGAGTTCTTCCCTAAAAGGGGTCTTGAATCCACTTGGGGCATCTTCTCCAGTGGAGGCTCGAATCTCCGAGGAGAAGGTATCCAAGTGGATGAGCAAAGCTCTCACACAAAATATGAGCTAATCCTTTGCTAACCCTAACTAGAAGCAGGTGGAGGAGTATATATAGGCCATAGCCACGGAGGGGTAAGTGGGAGAGGATACATGGGCCCTTGGCCCATTCTCTACGCACAGGCAGGGGCCGGATGTCTGGGCTGGGGGCCGGATGTCCAGGGCTTCGGGACGGGCCGGATGTCCAGGCTGGCCTGGGTCTTCCAGATGCATTCGGCGATGGAGAGGACGGATTTCTGGGCGAAGGGGCCGGATGTCCGGGGCTTCAGGAGGAGCTGGATGTCTGGGGTGATGGCCGGATGTCCGAGCTACGCTGGGCCTTTGTGGTGCTCTCTGGATGGCCGATGCCGGAATTCCGGGGGTCGGGCCGGATGTCCGGCCACTGTAGTAGCTGGCCCTTCTTCCTTCTCCTTCCTTCACTTCTGTGCATGCTTGGCCTTGGTCCTTGGGCTCTCCATGGTCACCTTGGGTGTACCTGAGTATGCACAAGGTCCACGCTTGAAGTAGCATCCATGTCTTACATGCGGAAAAGGAAGATTCAGAAAGGAGCGAGTTCACCTTAGATGCAAAGGCATATGCTTTAGTGTACATGGGGATGATCATAGGATGCTTCGCATCGGCTTGGCTATGGCTCGACTTGCATCTTGGAGGGCTTGTTGCGCCTCAAGTTCTTGAGCATCTCGCAATTCTTGCTCTTGACATTGTGCCTCGGCATCTTGTGCTTATTGGTGTAGATGCACTCGCTCTTCCGCTTCATGTTGGCGTTGTTGTTGCCTTTCTCGTGCTAGCGCAAAGGCCTCTTGGGTTTGACGTTGTCGGTGCTCTTGAGTGTTGGTGTCTCGTAGAGGATTGAGGCTTGCTTGATGATCGCTGCACGCGGCACGTCGAAGAGTGTTCGATGTCGGTGTACTTGAGCCAGAGAGAGTGAAGTCGGAGTGTCGACTTGAGCGGCTCGTTCTTGATGAAGACGAAGTGGAAGAAGCGCGGTTGAGCAACAAAGCGTGAATCTCGTCCATTCTTGTGTTGTTCTCTTGCTTGTGATCGTCGAGCTTGTGGTCGAAGTAGTTGCTTGTACGTTGCTCGGAGAGTCGCAAGTCAGCGGCGAGGTTGTCAATGCGTTCACTCATTGCTTGTTTCTCTTGATGCAAAGCACGTTGTGCCCCAAAGAGGTGGCTCTTGGTGACGTAGGAGTTCATATCGTCGTTGTGCTCAATGAAGAGTGGGTTGGTAGAAGTACTTGGCCTATCCATCATTCCAAGAGAAAAATGTGAGTGGTAGAAAGAGAAGAATGGATACCAAATGTACCTTGACCGAAGTTGAAAGTGGATCAATGATCACTCCAATGCGGACAAGGAAATAGCACAATTGGTACCAATTTTTGTTGGTTTCTCACACCTACACAAGTAAAAGCTTATGGTCGAGCTTGGTTAGGATGGTGGCACAAAATTTGATGCAATTGTAAGTGAGCTTCAATAATGTTGGAAAAGATTCGCAAGATTGCAATGCAACAAGTAGACCAAGCAATATACGGTACACGGAAACACACACGCAAAACGATAGATGGGGTCATGCAACCAAGTGTGAGCCAAAATGTGGAGTCCACAAAAATGATCTTGTTGCACAACACTAGAGAGATGCTTGCACGATTGCACAATAGGGGATACAAAGACTTGTGCACCACCTACTAAGCAAAAATGCAACAACTTCTATCCCAAGTATGCTCTATGCAAGGTCTCTCTATGAGATGATCCAAGATGATCTCATATGACAATCTTAATGTTGTATGATGCAATGGTTCTTGCTTAAAAGCTCTTTGCTTATCTTTCCCTTTTGCTTAAAAGCTTGTTTGGCTCTTTGTTGCTTGAGCTCTTTTCTCATGCAGTGCTTCACGAACCAAGATAGCAATTGTGTATGTGATGACAACCTTGTGACACAAGAGATGATACCAAGATATGCAACAATTTTGTATGTATTCCATGGGAAGTATGATCACTAATGTGCACAAGTCTCATTGCCGGCAATACTCAAAAGCTAGTCTCGATGGGTAAGCGGTGCAAAGGAGTAATGCTATAATAGTTATCAATGTAATGGCAAGAGTGATATGTCCAATACCAAGACGAGGTTACTGTTCTTGCTTACGGTGTGGTGTCAAAATGGTGGCACGAATACCAAGATGTAGTCAAGGTGGTCATTGTTGATGGCGCGTCTATGGCGAAGATGAGCGGCGGTGATGTTGATGTCGAACCATACTTAAATAGATGAAACGCAAGTAGGATACGGGACCGCAACTCAAATTCTCAAACCAAAATTGGACCAAAATTGTCGGAGTTGGTGTTGGTAAGCGGTGGTTGTGTATGTGGTATATGGTGGTGTTATGCAGAAGTGATGGAGGTATGCGGAAGTATATGTGGGCACCGGAACAAAATTTGGTGAAATATAGGCGGAAAACGAGTGGTGGAGAGGAAGTGATACTGCCAGGGGTTGGATGTCCGGGCTTGATGGCCGGATGTCCAGGTTATCAGGCCGGATGTCCGGGCTCGAGATCCGGGGACGAATGCGATGAACACCGCGTGGAGAGGTCAAATCCGGGCAAAATTCGGAGGAATTTGTGGATGAAAATTGGGGAAAAGTGGATGGGAAGCTAGATCTTCGGCAACACACGAAATCCGTGGATCAAATCCAACAAAACTTCATCACACCAACAAATCACAAAAAAAAATTGGGGCTATTTTTGTGGGGAAATTTTCAAATTAGGGACAAAATCAACAAAAACAAGGCTATCAACACAACGGGGAGGCTCCGAAATCATGATCAAGGTGGCTCTAGATACCAAGATGATGTAGGGTGGAACCCTAATCGGCCGGTCTTTCACGAAAGGAACGAATCCCGTGAAGAACACGAAGAACACGAGGGGAAACACGAGAGATCACTCAAACCAACAAGAAATAGTCACACATGTGCTAGATCCTCGAGTACATAGGAAATCACATGATCCATGGACAACTAAGGATGATACAAAGGTAGCCTGTCTTCTCCGTGAGGAGGTCTTGAATCCACAAGGGGATCTTCCCATAGCGGGGTCTTGAATCCAAAGGGATCTTCTCCGAACAGGGGCCGCGGTCTCTCTCGTGGAGTAGATCCGATGTGGATGAGCAATGCTCTATCTCTAAATATGAGCTAAACCACTGCTAACCCTAGAAAGAGGGACGAGGAGAGTATTTATAGTCTAGGGGGGTTAAAGGGGTACATTGGCCTCGGCCCTTTACTGTGCACAGACAGACGGGGCCAGATGTCCGGGCGTTGGTGGAAGGCTGGATGTCCGGGCTGGCGGGGGTGGTCTTGCTGCCTACTGGATAGGTGGAGTCCAGATATCCGGGCGGGACGCCGGATTTCCGGGCCGGGGCCGGATGTCCGGGCTGGACGGAGGATGTCCGGGCCTTGTAGACATGGCCGCTGGCTCCTTACTGCCGTAGACACTTCCAGGGGCCGGATGTCCAGTGCCTGGTAGTTGATCTTGACTCCTTCCGTCAGTTCTTGATGTAGGGTAGAACCCTAATCGCCCGATCTTTCACGAAAGGAGCGGAATCCCGCGAAGAACACAAAGAACGAGAGGGGGAAAAGAGGGGGGAAACACAAGAGCATCACTAAACAAACACAAGAAAGTCACACATGTGCTAGATCCTCGGATATGTAAGAGTTCACATGGTACATGATCAACTAGGGACGATACAAGGGTAACAGTCTTCTTTGTGAGGAGGTCTTGATGTTCTTCTCTGCAAGGAGGTCTTGAATCCAAAGGGATCTTCTCCGAAGAGGCTGCGGTCTCTCACGAGGAGTATATCCGATGTGGATGAGCGTAGTTCTATCTCTCAAAATGAGCTAAACCAACGCTAACCCTAGAAAGTTGGACGAGGTGGAGTATATATAGTCTTAGTGAAAAAGAGGGGGGGCGAAGGGGTACATGGGCTGCGACCCAACACGAATCAGCGCACAGGCGTCGGACGTCCGGGAGTCACCGGTCTCCGGAGGCTCGCGAGGGTCCGGACGTCCGGTGTATGTCGGACGTTCGTAGATTCGGCTCGGCTGGTCTTCGGTCGGACGTCCGGTCGAGGTCGGTCATCCATGGAGCGTCGGAAGTCCGTCGTTTTGGCTTGGGTGTGGATGTGTCGGACGTCCGGTATGGGTCGGACGTTCGGAGCCTGCAGGTCGTCGGACGTCCGGTCCTGGCCGGTCGTCCGGAGCCTATAGCTTCTTCTTCATCACTTCTTCTTCTTCGTCGTCACATCCATCTTTCTCTTCCTCTTCTCCTTGCTCCTTAGCTTCTCCATCATACCTGAGCATGCACAAAGTGTCTGTATGAGGTAGTAGCCCTTTCTCATGTGCATCGAAGTGGAAATGTGAGAGGAGAGATGTCACCTCGGTTTCAAGAGATCTTGCACGTGCTTGTGTCATGGGTCCAAGAGGTGTCGTAGGAGATGTAGTTGGGTCCATGGGGATGGCCTTGGGATGCTCCATATCATCTCCCCTCCCTTAGGGAAGAACCGTCCTCGGATCAAATTCTTCATCACCATGGAAGGGAGAGAGATCTTTGATGTTGAAGATGTCGCTCACGTTGTACTTGTCGCGTGGGAGGTCGATCTTGTAAGCGTTGTCCTTGTATCATGCGAGCACCTTGAAGGGTCCATCCGCTCGGGGTCGAAGCTTGGACATGCGTTCTTGTGGAAAACGGTTCTTGCGAAGGTGTATCCACATGAGAACACCAATGTTGAAGACCATAGGGTGCTTGTTGAAGTTGAGCTTGGCGCTCGATGGTGTTCCTTGTATCTTCATGCACCTTCTTGAGATGTGTCGCTCTTGCACTAGCGTCCAAATTGATTCGCTCTTGGAGTGGTAGAGGGAGAATGTCCAATGGCGACAAAGGGTTGAAGCCGTAGACGACATCGAAGGGGGACTAGCCGGTTGTTGAGTGTCTTGCGCGGTTGTAGGCGAACTCGACGATAGGTAGGCACTCCTCCTACTCCTTGATGTTCTTCTTGATGAGTACTCAAAGTAGAGCGGAGAGTGTGCGGTTGGTAACTTCCATTTGGCCATCGGTTTGTGGATGATACGCCGTGGAGAAAAGTAGCTTGATTCCGAGCTTGGCACATAGGGTCTTCCAAAAGTAGCTAAGGAACTTGACATCGCGGTCCGAGACGATCACCTTTGGCATTCCGTGTAGACGCACTATTTCCCTACAAAAGAGAGTAGAAACATGTGAAGCATCGTTTATCTTGTTGCAAGGAATGAAATGTGCCATTTTTGAGAAACAATCCACAACGACAAATATCGAATCCTTCCCATTTCGAGTCCCAGGCAAACCAAGTACAAAGTCCATGCTAATGTCTTCCCGTGGTTGATATGGAATTGGTAGAGGCATATAAAGGCCATGGGATTGAGCTTTGTACTTAGCATTGCGACATGTAGAGCATCGGTTCGTGAAGCGGTTGACGTCGCGAAACATCTTGGGCCAAAAGTAGTTCTTCAAGAGCGTGGCGAATGTCTTGTCACGTCCAAAATATCCCATTAAGCCTCCTCCATGAGATTCCTGCAAAAGCAACAAACGAAGAGAAGACTCGGGGATGCAAAGTTTGTTAGCTCTCATCAGATTTCCTTCTTTGATGTAATAGCGTTCCCAAGAGGTGTGCGTCAAACACTTGGCATAAGGAGTCGCAAGAGTAGGGTCATGCTCATACAAGTCTTTGATATGCTCAAAACCAATGACATCCAATTCAAAGTTGAGTAACAAGCATGCATATGCGAGAAAGGGGATCCGCCACAGTGTTTTCTTTACCTTTAATGTACTTGATGACATAAGGAAAGTACTCAATAAATTCACTCCATTTAGCATGACGCTTGTTTAACTTGGTTTGGCCCTTAAGATACTTGAGCGTTTCATGATCGGTATGAATGATAAACTCATGAGGGCGAAGACAGTGTTCCCATTCATGCAAAACACGGACTAAAGTATATAGCTCTTTGTCATAGATGGGGTAATTGATTTGCGTGCCAGAGAGTTTCTCACTAAAGTAAGCTATGGGGTGCTTCTCTTGTGTTAACACACCTCCTATGCCATTACCACTAGCATCGCAATGAATCTCAAAGGGTTTGTCAAAGTTGGGTAATGCAAGCACGGGAGCATGAGTAAGCAAATTCTTAAGCTCATTGAAAGTGGTATCTTGGGATGGTCCCCAAACAAAAGGCGCATTCTTCTTTCTCAAAGCATGCAAAGGAGAAGCAATGGTTCTAAAATCTTTCACAAAGCGACGATAGAAACCCGCAAGGCCATGAAAGCTACGCACTTGTTGCAAATTAGCATTGATCTTGGACTCATCAACTTGACCACCCTTAGAAGAAACAACAAAACCCAAGAAAATGAGCTTGTCAATGCCAAAAAGGAATTTATCCATATTAGCATAGAGATGCTCTTTTCAAAGAGTTTGCAAAATGGTTCGGACATGGGTGACATGCTCTTTGAGAGACTTGCTAAAAACAAGGATGTCATCAAAGTACACCACAACAAACACACCAAGGTAAGGGCGAAAGACATGATTCATGAGACATATAAAAGTATGCGGAGCTTCCGAGAGACCCATAGGCATGACTAACCACTCATACAAGCCAAACTTGGTTTTGAACGTGGTTTTCCATTCATCACCCTCTTGTATGCAGATTTGATAGTAACCACTCTTAAGATCACTTTTGGAAAATATAGTGGCACCGCTAAGTTCATCAAGCATATAATCAAGGCGTGGAATGGTATACCTATAATGAACGGTGATAGCATTGATAGGTCTACAATCGAAGGACATCCGAAAGCTACCGTCTCGTTTTGGCACAAGAATGACGGAGACGGCACAAGGGCTCAAACTTTCACGCACATGTGCATGGTCTATGAGATGCTTTAATTGCCTTTGTATTTCTTTGGTTTCTTTGGGGTTGACACAGTAGGGAGCTTTGTTCGGAAGCGGTGCTCCGGGGATGAGGTCGATGCGGTGCTCGATCCCTCATAGTGGAGGTAGTCCCGGAGGTAGCTCATCGGGGAAAACATCATGAAATTCCTGCAAAAGAGAAGACAACACTAGAGGAAGAGTGTGAGAAGTGTTAGTTTGTGGGGCATTGTCCTTTCACACAAGGACGTAGTGTAGGACACTAGATGGGTTCTCACACACTCCTCTTATCTCAATTTTGGTGGCAAATAGGACTAAGTTCTTCTTTTCGCTCATCGTGGAGGTGTTCGATTTGGGCTTGTGGCACTCACTCTATTTTTGTTGGCTCGCTCTCACTATGATCTCCATGATGGGTATTTTGTTTGTCGGCGATCACTTGACTTGGCGACATTTGACGGAGGACGTACTCCTTGCCCTTCATCTTGAAGATGTAGTGGCTCGTTCGGCCGTTGTGGATGACTCCTTTATCAAATTGCCATGGGCATCCAAGGAGAAGGTGGCAAACGGTCATTGGAACGACGTCGCACTCTAAGGTGTCTTCGTAGGCGCCAATTTTGAAGGAGACTTGTACTCGATGCTCGACTTGGATAGTGCCGGAGTCGCTAAGCCATTGCACTTTGTATGGTGAGGGTGCTTCGTATTGGGCAATTGGAGCTTGGAGCAAAGTTCTTCACTTGCGAGGTTATGACAACTCCCTCCATCGATGATGACCTTGATGGATCATCCATTGATACCGGCCTTGGTGTGGAATATGTGGCATCTTTGGTGTTCTTCTTGGTGGTGTTGGAGAGTCAAGACCTTGGAGACAACAAGGGCGGGACTTGAATCTTCATCACAAAATACTTGTTCCTCTTCATCATTCACTTGCCAGTGCATGGCGACTTGCTCAAGAGCGTCCATTTCTCCTTCACCCATCGAGTCGTAGGTTCCGTCATCATTGTGGATCATGGTCCGGTTGTTGGTGCACTCATAGGACTTGTGGCCTCGGCCTCCGCATGTGAAGCATTTGAAGGAACTTGTCTTGACGGTCTCATCGGTTGGAGTGGATGATGATGAAGCTCTCGTCTTGAAGTTTCTTGTAGTAGGAGGATGCCTTGGAGTTGACGAAGCTTTCTTGGAACTCGACTTGTCGATGTTGGTAGTGGAAGGCTTGGTAGACGACGTTGGAGTCGTTGAAGCTTGGGTGTTGGAGAAGCCGTATGACTTGGATGAGAACTTGGCATACTTGAAATCATCTTGCACTTGGCATTCCGCTTTGGTAGCTTGATGCACTAGCTCGATGAGGTTCAAGTATGGTTGGAAGTCGGCGATCTTCTTGATAGGATGGTTGAGTCCATTCAAGAAACGTGCCATTGTTTGCTCATCAACTTCCATGACATTGGCTCTTATCATGGCAATCTCCATCTCCTTGTAGTACTCTTCAACGCTCTTGGTTCCTTGCTTGAGTAGTTGGAGTTTCTTGAAGAGCTCGTAGTTGTAGTAGGTAGGTACAAAGCGCGCTCTCATGACATCCTTCATTTGTGCCCAAGTAGTGATGGGTGTTTCACCTCTTGCCTCTCGGCGCTCGATAACTTGTTCCCACCAAATGAGGACATAGTCTTGGAACTACAGGGATGCCATCGCGATCTTTTTCTCTTCATCGTAGTTGAGCAAACGGAAGATCTTGTCAACTTTCAATGCCCATGAAAGGTACTCTTAGGGATCGTTGCTTCCGTTGAACTCGGGCATGGTGAACTTGAGCTTGCCATAGCGTTGCTCTTCATTGTGTTGGGGTCGGGGATGATGACGCCCGTGTTGTAGATGATTGTCTAGCTCGTGTCGCTCTTGGTGAGGAGGATTGTCAACCTCATGTTGGACTTGTCGTGGAGGATGTCCATTCTCTTCATGCTCTTGATGAACTTAATGTTCTTGGAAAGCTTGTGGAAGAGCTTGTCGAGCTCGAGGAGGAACTTGAGGGACGTGACGGTGCACGCGAGCTTGATGTCGTCGTTCATGAAGTTCTTCGCGAAATGCTTCTTCTTGTTCTCGAGCTTGTCGGCGTCGGTTGGCTACGACTCGACTTGAATCTCATAGGGCTTGTTGCGCCGCAAGTGCTTGAGCTTCACGGAGTTGTTATGCTTCGGCATCTTGTTATTCTTGTTGTAGACGTGCGCGCTCTTCCTCTTCATGTTGGCGTTGCCATTGCCGTTCTCATGCTAGAGCAAAACCTCTTGAGTTTGATGTTGTCTGCGCTCTTGAGAGTCGGTGTCGTGTAGGGGATTGAGGCTTGCTTGACGATCGTTGTGTGCGGCACGGCGTACAGTGTTCGTTGTCGGTGTACTTGAGCCAGAGAGGGTGAAGTCAGAGTGTCGACTTGAGCAGATCCTTCTTGATGAAGATGAAGTGGAAGAAGAGCGATTGAGCAACAAAGCGCGAATCTCGTCCATCCTTGCGTCATTCTCTTGCTTGTGATCGTCGAGCTTGTGGTCGAAATAGTCCCTTGTACGTTGCTCGGAGAGTTGCAAGTCAGCGGCAAGGTTGTCGATGCGTTCACTCATTGCTTGTTGCTCCTGATGCAAAGCACGTTGTGGACCAAAGAGGTGGCTCTTGGTGACGTAGGAGTTCATGTCGTCGCCATGCTCAATGAAGAGTGGGTTGGTAGAAGTACTCGGCCTATCCATCATTCCAAGAAAAATGTGAGTGGTAGAAAGAGAAGAACGAATACCAAATGTACCTTGACCGAAGTTGAAAGTGGATCGATGATCACTCCAATGTAGGACAAGGAAATAGGACAATTGGTACTAGCTCTTGTCGGTTTCTCACACCTACATAAGTAAAAGATTATGGTGGATCTTGGTTAGGATGGTGGCACAAAATTTGATGCAATTGTAAGTGAGCTTCAATAATGTTGGAAAAGATTCGCAAGATGCAATGTAACAAATAGACCAAGCATATAAGGTACACGGAAACAGACACGCAAAAAGATAAGTG
Organism: Triticum dicoccoides; assembly: GCF_002162155.2. Lineage (NCBI taxonomy): Eukaryota > Viridiplantae > Streptophyta > Magnoliopsida > Poales > Poaceae > Triticum > Triticum dicoccoides. The sequence continues at coordinate 358,836,306 of NC_041382.1, read as the reverse complement.
TGGTCGTGCAACCAAAGGTGTCCCAAAATGTGGATATAACGCCCTCGATGCGGCTATATCTCCCACGTGTCGAAGCACGACTTAGAGGCATAACCGCATTGAAAGCAATGTCGCAAGTGAGGTAATCTTCACACAACCCATGTAATACATAAGGGAAAGAGATACATAGTTGGCTTACAATCGCCACTTCACACAATACATGAATAAAGCATTACAACATCCAAATACAATCAAGGTCCGACTACGGAATCAAAATAAAAGAAGAACCCCAAAAGCGACAAAGTCCCCGATCAACCCCAACTGGGCTCCACTACTGATCAACTAGAATGAAACAACACAAAGGACAAGATCTTCATCGAGCTCCTCTTGAGCTTGGTTGCGTCAACTGCACGGTATCATCGGCACCTGCAAACTGGTTTTGGAAGTATCTGTGAGCCACGGGGACTCGGCAATCTCGCACCCTCGCGATCAAGACTATTTAAGCTTATGGGTAAAGTAAAAAGGTATGAGGTGGAGTTGCAGCAAGCAACTAGCATATACGGTGGCTAACTTACGTAAATGAGAGCGAGAAGAGAAGGCAAAGCACGATCGAGAAACTATGATCAAGAAGTGATCCTAGAACAACCTACGTCAAACATAACTCCAACACCGTGTTCACTTCCCGGACTCCGCTGAGAAGAGACCATCACGGTTACACACGCGGTTGATGCATTTTAATTAAGGTCAACTTCAGGTTTTCTACAACCGGACATTAACAAATTCCCATCTGCCCATAACCGCGGGCACGGCTTTCAAAAGTTCAAATCCCTGCAGGGCTATCCCAACTTAGCCCATGACAAGCTCTCACGGTCAACGAAGGATATACCTTCTCCCGAGACATTCTGATCCAACTCGGTATCCCGGTTCTACAAGACAACTTCGACAAGTTAAAACAAATCCAGCAATACCGCCCGAATGTGCCGAGAAATCCTGATAGGAGCTGCACATATCTCTTTCTCAGGGCACACTCAGATTGTCTAAACTTCCGGTAGGCCAGCCCAGAGTTGCCCCTGGTGGCCCAACACTCAGAGGAGCACTGGCCCGGGGGGGGGGGGGTAGAAATAATGATGACCCTTGAGTCTGCAGAACCCAAGGGAAAGAAAAGGCTAGGTGGTGAATGGTAAAACCAATGTTGGGCATTGCTGGAGGAGTTTTATTCAAGGCGAACTGTCAAGGGGTTCCCATTATAACCCAACCGCGTAAGGAACGCAAAACCCGGGAACATAACACCGATATGACGGAAACTAGGGCGGCAAGAGTGGAACAAAACACCAGGCATAAGGCCGAGCCTTCCATCCTTTACCAAGTATATAGATGCATTAATTAAATAAGAGATATTGTGATATCCCAACAAAATAACCATGTTCCAACAAGGAACAAGCTCCAATCTTCACCTGCAACTAACAACGCTATAAGAGGGGCTGAGCAAAGCGGTAACATAGCCAAACAACGGTTTGCTAGGACAAGGTGGGTTAGAGGTGCAACATAGGCATAGCAAAAGAGCGAGCAACTAAGCAAGCAAAGATAGAAGTGATTTCGAGGGTATGGTCATCTTGCCTGAAATCCTGCAAAGAAGAAGAACGAGTCCATGAAGAAGACAAACGGACGTAGTCGAAAGGGTCCTCACAAACGCGACGTTACCGGAACCAACCCGAAGAAGCAAACACCGGAAAGAAGCACACAACATAGTAAACAACCAACACATGAACATGGTATGATATGCGAGATGCGGTATGTGATGCATATGCATGATTTGTAAGGGAATGAATGAACCTGGACTCAACTTGGAAATCCAAGTGTGCCACTGGAAAGGTGAGGTTATTTCGGTTGAAATCGATATAAAGAACACCGGAATCGGAGACACGGTTTGGAAATGGCAAGCAAAACAAATATGGCACTGGTCTGCGATAAACAGCAAGTGACCAACTAAATTGAACAAGTTAAACATGCTACAACACTCCAACATGGCAACAAAATACATGGAAGGGGTCCACTCATGATGCTTGACAAAAGATGAACACTGAGCTACGGCTAATTCATCCATTAACAGGTTCAAACAAGCATGGCAAAAATGCAAACGGTAATCAGGTCTCAGACTTGGTGAAATTAACACTTGTCTGGAATTTCAGATCAGATAGCACTCTTTGGAGCAACAAAACTATATGCTACAGGACCTGAACATGGCAAAGTAAAGCATGGCATGGGGCTACTCAAAGAACTTAACAAATGTCCCGTAGTGACCTTGAGCCAAAAGGGATCAGAAAATACATTTGCAAGCATGTGAACATGGCAAAAACATAATAAGTTCTCAGACTTAGTGAAAACTGGAGCATGCCGAAACAAATATCAAGTAGGCATGTTTACGAGCTCGATGCACTCACTACAGAGCATGTCATGACAATCTAAGCATGCACCCATCAAGAATACACAAAATACAAGCTAGACATGGAAAGAACAATAACATGGCATGCACGGATCAACTACAACATCATCGGCGAAATTGCTAACAAGTAGACAATCTGCCCAGATTCACGAAATGACAAAAGTAGAGCTTGATTGACTCAAGCTAGGGTGCTCCATAATTGCAAACAAGGACATGGATGGATAGAGCACTACAGGATTAACAAAACATCCTTACTGATCATCCTCAAAAGAGGCACGGATCACTAGGAAACAACATGAACATATGGCATAATGAGATAAACAGACCAAGGACTTAGTGGAATTGCCAAGTCGCTGAAATCAGCATTAACAAATGCACCACTTTGCAAGCTTGTGCTAGTCACCACACACATCACAAAAATACATGGATGGCACCACTGGAAAGATGACAAAACATATAACAAAACTCATGTAGAGCTCAGGGGCATATCATGCACACAATAATCATGGCAAAAATGACAAATATCTAATTGGAGCAGCAGATCTGACAATTATCTCAAATAGCATTCTTCCAACAGCATTTCGGGCATCAAGAAGAACTCAAATGAAAATGATGCAATGAGATGAAATGATGTACTCTTTGAGGCGAACATTTTGATATGCTATATGCTCAAAACGGATCTACGGATGAGGAGATACAACATGATAAACATAGCCAAAATAAATAGGGACTTAGGGAAAAAGAGAGGTCAACCCTTCTCAGATATAGGGTTTCACGCTGGCGCACGAACCGAGGCAGAACTCCGGCGAGCTCAATTGGACCTAGGCGGCGAGGCGGGGTGGAGCAAGACGGCGGCGGCGAAGGGCGGCACCGACGACAAGGCACAGCGGCGGGGAGCGGTGATGGCGGCCCGTGGCGGTGGAGGAGCAGGGCGCCAGCGACCTGCAGCCCCGGTGGGCGGCTACACCGGCGAATGGCGGCGTCGGCGGGAAAGAGCCGTGGCAGCAGGCGCGGTGGCACGCTTCGGCGCATGGCGGCACTCAGCCCTGGTACGGCCCTGGGTGGGCCGGCCGTGGGCTGCGGCGGTCTGCGGTGGAGGCGAAGTGGCGGGCGCAGATTCGCCCGGGGCGGCGGCGCGATTTCATCCGTCCGGGACGGACATGTCCGGCGGGCGAGAGGGGAAGAGGATTAGGGTTCATCCGCGAATTTCGGGAGGGGAGCACATATATCTCTACTATTAAAGGAGAATCCAACGTCGTGATGGTTCGACCTCCTCCTTCCCACCTACGACAGCGATTGACGAAAAACCATCAGCGTCACGCGAGGGCCATGATCGCAGCAGCCCAAAAAACATGCCACTCAGCCCACATACGTGAAAACTGATCCTTTTTCCCACGATCGATCCTACACCCTTTTGTCCACGCGAGCCCCATGACGCATGCGCTCCTTCCACGATCCCTACGAGCCCGCAGCCTCGCATTCGATACCCTCGATGAAGAGGCTCTCTCTCTGTGCAGCCTCGAGCAGCCACCGCCGCCATCACCATCCCCACGCGGCCGCGCCCCACCAGGCATCGTGGGAGCTCGTCGAGTGCATGCTGGGTCTCCTACTCTCCGCTAGCAGCAGCAGTCGCCTGCTACCACGCCCGGCGCTCCTCCAGTTCGTGGTCGGTCATGGGGTCAGTCGATCTTGCTGTCCAGGCATCTACTGGAGTAAGGTGACGACCACCATCGCCTGGCTCCACCGCTCCGCCACCATCTTCGGTAGATATTCCGAACACACTCATACGGTCATACCCATCGCGTCTCGCTCTCACCTCCTTCCCGGTCCGGACACGCTTGCCCTGCAAGCCATGTACGCGACGTCGCGGCCGCCTCTCCGATCTCTCTCTCACCCCGTCGGACGCCGCTGCCTCTCTCTCGTCTCTCCCGATTTGATTGCGGTGATGGGAGGAGGAGCAGCGAGGTGGTGGAAGGAGATGGGATCAAGACGAGCGAAGCAAGTAGCAGTGTCAACAACAAGCGTCAGCGGCCGATTTGGCAGGGAAAGGATTGAACGACAGGTTGGTGCGGCTGATTCGGCGGGAGCATAGCAGCCACACCTGGCCTCTTCCTTGCTTTTTTCTCTTGGATGTTCCACCTTTTTTCTCTGGGGTGGCAATGGGTTTGACGGGCAGTGGAATTGCCTATCTCCAATGACGGTTGTGGGCTGGTTGGTTCTTCACAGAGGAATGAACAGATAAATTGCTTCTCAAAGGTAGTGTTGAATACCTCAGTTTTTAGGGAGTGTTGCATATCTCGTTGAAGTTTGAACATAGATGATATTGATTATCTTTGCAGCTCTCTGATGTTGTGCACCTGGGGACTAGATTGGTTACTGAATTTTCCACTAAAGGTATATATGCTTGATCAGCAGTGTGCTTACGTCGATCGATAATGATACATATTTTGGTGATACACAGTATTTGTTATACGCATATAGGAGTGCTTATCAACCTATTGTTAGTTCTGCAACCTGTTACTTATATACATTAAACATTTCAGATTGGGTGGTCTCCGGTTGAATTTCAACGGTCCAAGGATTCTGTAGAAGTACAAGATTTTAAAGAGAAAGGGCTCACACATGGTCACAAGAATGAAGGTGGAGTGAAAGGAGGAGTGGAGAGAAAGACCTCTCGCTCTCTCTCTCTCTCTCACAAGTACGCCTCTATTATCTTTTTTTTATGTAACCATGTCAGTATTTCCTTCTATCACAAGGCAAGTTTGTTCCCATGATGTTATGTTTCACAGGGGGATACCCATTTATTGTCTTCCATTTTATACCTGAATAAATATAGTCCGAGGTTACCTAATCTTATACTACAATTTCAGAATTTACCTATATGTTTTTTTACATGTTCAACACATGTTCTTATTGCTAAAGTTGTCCAAACATGATTGTACAGTGGATACAATTCTTTTAAATAATTGGTGTTGTGGTATTTGTGTGGCACTGATCAAACAACATATGAATCATTGTAATCACCTACTAATATATTGTATGATAGTAAAGCTGAAACTTAGAAACAAGCAGGAACTACCAATAGATACTAAGAGTCCCAATAAATACTTTTTGAACATACTATCTTTGGAGAAAGATGTCAGCATCTAAATGTGTGGCATAAAAGTTTGACATATAGAATGGTGACAAATTGTGTTCTCATGGTCATGCTATATATTGTGTTAAGTTATGATTCCAAGGTTTTTATGGTATTCAAAGAATACGGACCATCAAAACATGAACTCTCTTCTTCATCTACTGAAATGTTCTTCCTTGCAGGTTATCCTCTGAAGAGTGACAAGACATGAGTTTGGCCATTTGGTATGAGCTTAATCGTAATAACTGGTTACAGAACAATAACTACAAATTTAAAGCAATACTAAAGAGCCACCCGGGTTAATAAAACTGGGAAAAATAACTCCGAAATAAAAAAATTGGAAGCTCCATTGTGGGACTCAGACCTAACCATTCAAAGGAGAAGCAATGGGAAAGTTTTGAAGATTGTTGTATGAGCGTAACAATTTAGAATAGTTCTTAGCTGGTTAATAGGATTTAGGATCACAAGCAGATTTTTTACACGCCGTCTACAGGGAGTTCTCAATACGTTATTATTTCTCATTTTTAGTGTCACACAATGCATGGAGTTTTTGTAGATTCAAAATTTTAGCGTCTTCTTTTTTCCTCCAAGTAGTATGCACCAAATTTTCATTCTTCATGTATATTGCAGCTTGAATAATATTTAATTTCCCTTAAGAGTTATGCACTCCACATACTTCTCTCTATGAGATTGGAAATCTTTTGTGCATTATGGAATATCTTTTTAATTATTTTTCTTTGAAAAACATATCAAAGAGTTCGGAATATCTGAAAAATATTTGGAATAACATAGCGAGTTGTGTACGCCTACCTTTTCCCTAAAAATCACATGCCCTTTTTGATTTGGAAACATCTGTATATTCTAATTCAAGAAGCGTCAGGAATATATATTTTTATCAATCTAAACAAATTTTGTAGGAGCGATCAAAATCTGAGGGTTGCATAACCAGTTGGTGTTATGTTTACACATGTTTTAAGTACATATCATGTTGCAGTACATAGCCAGGGGTATTGGGGCTCCCTCCATGGTCTGATCTACTCATGCTCCGACTGATGTATGTACTCCTGCTGCGACTTCACACAGAATAGAGAGAGTAACATTATTGGTATGTATATGCATTCTTTCTAGCTACAGAAGCAAAGATCAAAGTTTGTCCATTACAACTACTCAATTAGTAGTTCAGCATACTGTTTCTAAAATAATAGGTCAATCATGCATACTTTTATTTGTACAAAATTGTTGCAACAGATAGTTACTCTGTACTGTTCTAATTTAATCCGGCAGCTGTAGTTGTTTTAAAATGCTATGAAGCTTAGTAATGGAGATACCGCAGATGGTTGAATGGTCGCTTGCTGATTTAATTCACGCTTGGTTCTCATGTTGATGAGATCAAAGGCCTCTTTGCCCCCTCCACCACTGTGTAAACGATGTACTTCTAACTTTTTGTTCTTATTTTGTATTGGACATTTGAATTAAATAAAAGGGTTTATAATGGTAGATGCTTTCACCTTTTCCTTGTATAGCCAAGTTTAAAACAGACACTACTTCAGTAAATGCTTGTACTCTCCCTCGCTAAATTCAGGTTTTTGCTTAGGGAGTTTTCTATTTGCACGCAAGATTGGCGTGAGGCATGAAACAAATCTTTGGTGAAATAGAAGAATCCCTTTGGTTTTTATTGATTTCACTTTGTTGGGAGGGTTTGTAAACGATAACTGTTGTCATTTTCCCTACTGTATATCTATGTAGCATAAAGAACTTTCAAAATGAATTTTGTTTTCTCTAATACCTTCATTTATGTTTCATTTGCACTCATACTGACTGATCTAAGCTTCTGAATGAATTAGGTCACTCGCCAACACTATATTTAGTAGATGAAGTGCTCTATCATATCTTTGTATCCTTACTATTTTTTTATAAGAATAGTGTGCAAGTATGACTGCGGAGAGCTTAGAATGTGCACTGTCCAGACAGAGTCTTCCAATGAGATATTGGTGCACCTCTTTTTTATCTCGTACTCATCTCACTTTTTTGGTAGAGGCTCAACCAATAGAGGGACTTGGACCTGCCACTCATGGACATACTTGTTGATGTATATCAAGAAGCAAAACTCCCCTTGATTCAACAAAATGTCATCATAGGATGTTGCGGCATTTGTAATTTATAAAATAACATCATAATTGATGGAGTCAGTATCAGCTATGAACTTGTTTCACATTATTGAAGGTTTTTTTTACCTTGATTATCCATAGGCCCAACCCCAACGGTGAGGACATACAAGGGGAGTTGGTGCCTGTATACTATTTTTTGGCACATCGTTGTTCATTTCCAGTGATACATGAAGACCAGTTTATAGAGAAGTGCCCAATCCATGGCAAGTATATAGACTACCGACTTCCAAAATGATGACAATGCTAGAGCAAGGACGGATGAACATAATGGAGGGGGTGGGGGGAGGGGAGACAATGAGAAAGATGCTTGACCGAGAGACCACTGAGTTTTTATGTCATGCTCAAAAAAGAGACGCGATACTGTTGAGGAGAAAAGAAGCGGAAGAATGAATCGTGATGCTATATGGATGGATACCACATGCTATCACGTTTGATATAGAATCTGAAATACTCCCTTCGTTCCAAAATAGATGACTCAACTTTGTACTAATTACGGAGGGAGTACATCATTTTTCTCTCCTCCCCTGTCATTTGACATACAATTCCGAAATACATAAATTATTTGATCAATGTATTTTTTGTTATTCCGTGGCAATGCACGGGCATTCAGCTAGTATAGGTAGAGGGATCTAGGAGAGTCCAAATGAGGTGCGGTTTACGGCCACGCAATCGTGATCGAACGACTGAGATGATGGAGGAGGTTTAGGTGGGTTTTGGGCCACTTTGGAGGGGTGTTGGGCTGCAACACACACGAGGTCTTCTCGGTCCCTCGGTTAACCGTTGGAGTATCAAACGAAGTCCAAATGGTACGAAACTTGACAGGCGGTCTACCGGTAGTAAACCAAGGCCACTTGGCAAGTCTCGGTCCAATCCGGAAATGTTTAACCCCCACACACGAAAGGAAGGTAGAAAATACCACCGGAGGAGATAGGAGCGCCGGAAAGCAAAACGGACAACGGGAAAAATGCTCGGATGCATGAGACGAACATGTATGCAAATGAAATGCACATGATGACATGATATGCAATGCAGGACACGCAAGCAATGACAACGCAACAACAGCGAATAACTGGAGGACACCTGGCACATCGGTCTCGGGGCGTTACAACACTCCACCACTACGAGAGGATCTCGTCCCGAGATCTAGAATGGCACCGGAGGGACAACGGAAAAGAAAGACAATAGGTAAAGCTAAGTTGCTTCTTTGACAAACGAGTGAAACCAAAGAACCTTGTGAGGTTGAACAAATTTCAAAGAAAGAATACAACGAAGATGAATTGAGTTGAAAGCACTCCGGTAGGGAAGAGGAAACAAGGAATTACAAATTCGGACAACAATTCGATTGAAAAGAGAAGGAATTGAATAAGAACTTGATAAAAATAGAAGATACTTGAGCAAAAAGGCACAACACTCCGGTTAAATGGATAAGTCAAGAAAAGAACACGATCCTGACAAGACGAAAAGATGGGTTGAAGAGAGCAACATCATAGAGCCTCCGGAACAAAATTAAGAATGGAATGGAATGAACGAAGAGAAACAAGATCTTGAGGGAGCACGCTTACAACAATTGCTAGAACGGAGTTGTTGGAAAAACCAACAACGAAAAGAATAAGCTTGATATGGTCTTATGGAATACATCTCCGATTATGAGGTGACATTCTGCCACTAACGAAACAATAGATTGGCTTGATATCAAGAAGGAGATGAGAAACTTATTCACCGGAAGGATAAAAGAAGAACTTGGGTCATTTATAAACACCATAATTAGCAACAATCCTTAGGGAAAGCTTTAGGTGAAATATAACCCAAGATAACTCCAACAAAGAGATTGATGGATTGAGAAGAGCTCATGCTCGAAGAAATTGATGGGTTGAAAAGATGACTTGAGTGAAGAGAAAATGATGGATTTAAATATGTCACTCTTGGAAAACTTGTGATCCATGAAACACAAAGGGAAATTATCAAAAATGACACAACAAAAGGAAATCTTGATGAACACTTCAAGAAAGAATTAAATCCTTGATGAACCATCATGTAGAACCTCCATGAAGAACTCCGGCAACAAAAGAATGATCAAACGAAATCAAGGATGAAAAGAATAAGGTTGAAGCCTTGCAATGATTTAGATGGGTCTCCATGATAATTAGAGCTTGGAACTCCGGGAAAGAAAAAATAAGGCATCTCAAACTAAGAATATGATATGATGAACCACTTCGGAAAAAGAAATTACTCATTCGGATGAAACAAGAATAAGAATTACATTATGCTCGTCCTTCCCCAATTTAGATTGATGACAAGCAATGGATTTGACATATTACTTATTCTCGAAGAAAGGATCAGGATAGATATGGCGCCAACTTGAGAAGGTCTTGAACTAACCACTGGAAGAACTGAAAAAGAATGAATAAAACATGAAGAAACACCGAGAAGAATTATGAAATGAACGAGGATACTTGAAGGAATTTAGATACAAGAGAATGAATAGATCACGAGCTGATTAGAGGATATTTGATTGATGCACCGGTAAGATTTGGAGACTGTGAGCTGCCCGCTGAAATGAATAGTATCTGAAAAGATGGCCTTCGGAGGAAAGAAATGGAAAACAACTCAAGAAATGCTTCGGATGGGTGAAAAGAATTCTCACAACCGAAAATAAATATAAGAGGATGGCTCGACTGGAATCACGAATCTCTGAGAGAACGGATAAGATATGGAGGTAAACACCACCAAGAATCCGAGAATGACGACGAGAAACACCACCAAGAATTGTTAAGGCACTCCGGAATGAAAAATATTAGAAAGGTTGAACCAACGATGAAAAGAATTGTGAAAGATCTAGGAGAAGGCATTTGACTGATGATAAATCATTCTTACGTCAAACTTTGAAAAGAAATGAGAATAGCTCCAGTGAAAATTGGAAGAGTCAGGTAAGATCCTGGGAAAAGACCTGTGGGTTAGGGCCCACTCAAGGGAAACACCATTGAAATGATTTCAAAGAGAGGTTGCACCGGTTGAATCAAATGGCTTGGATGAGATAACAAAATCGAAATAAGTTGAACGGATCTTGAGTTACGAGACGAGCCTTCTGAGATATCTTGAACACTCCGGAACAATTGAATAGCGAGAAGTGGAATGGTAATGAGGTGCACCGGCATGAGAAAGCATTGAAAACGAGGAAACGATATGATCAACAAAGCTTGACTTGAAAACACCGGAGATGAAAAGAATGGAGAATGACGAACTTGAAGCTTCGTTAGAATCTTCATTTGAATCATCGGATAAGAATATTGGCGGAAAAGGAATGGAGAGACTTCCATCAATAAAATGGATACTTGAATAAGAAATCTGGGTCCTTGAAGAAACGAGGGTGGGAGGGTGGGAAAAGCAAAGGAAACTTGGGATGGATGAAAACAACCAACATTGAGAAGAACTGATACTTGAACTTGCTGATGTTGAAATGATCGGAACCACTAGAAGAGAAACACACCGGTGAAAAAGGATTGACATGACAAACTCGATTATCATGAAGGATTAGTATTCACATGAGAACACCGCTTAGGAAAGGTATGGAATCAACATTTGACTTCGAAGCAACTAGAATACCACAACTCAAAACAAAACAAAGGATTGGCTTGCAAAATAAGCCGGAACAAACATATGATAGAGATTCCGTCCGAAGTTTTCGTGGTGGGGCCTACACGAGCTCGATCATACATCACCATCATGTACAAGGCAGTGCACATGACATACGAAGCATCCCCGAGTCGGCATAGCCAAGGACTCTTTAAGACACAACGAGACCACTGTAAAACCAACCGTGGATAGGCGGACCACTAGACGTCGAACCCCAATTTCATATCATACATCTGTCGGAAAGATATCCTAAGAGCTACTTGAATTCCCACCTATGAAACTCCCGAAACTTTCCGGTTATGCAATCAGGTGTTGGGGATACAGGGGAAGCATAATATCTCACCCAAAACTAGCAAATCCTACATCCAGCTGTATCCATCCTTCAACACATAACCAAGAAACCTTCGGAAATCGTCTACCTCAACCTTCGAAAAGCATCCGTTATACGAGTTATGGCAATACTCCCGAACTCCCGCCCCAGTACTGGGTGGCGTCGAGGTTATCTCACCAACAACTGCATAAAAGAGATTTTCGATGTCAGCGAAACTAAACTCAGGTATTCCAGAACTGCAACGATAAAATTGTGATGACAACACCTCGGAGCTCAACTCCCGGGAACAGGAGGCACCAAGAACAATGTTCTCGTCACAAAACCATCGGAACGATTCCAAGATACCCGCGTGATCCTAAATTTTTTTTAGTGAAATTTGAGGAGAGAAGAGTCAAAACTCAACGTCAGGATGCCTCACCAGAGCGAAGAAGGGACTGGGGAGTAAAAAGAATTCGTAAAGTCTCCGATATATATTTCCTAAATGACTCAAAACATTTTTCTAGACTCAACTCGGCCGCTAATAACGATCAAGCAATGGGACTCCTAAGGTCGGGATTGCTCTGATTACCAACTTATAACGCCCTCGATGCGGCTATATCTCCCACGTGTCGAAGCACGACTTAGAGGCATAACCGCATTGAAAGCGATGTCGCAAGTGAGGTAATCTTCACACAACCCATGTAATACATAAGGGAAAGAGATACATAGTTGGCTTACAATCGCCACTTCACACAATACATGAATAAAGCATTACAACATCCAAATACAATCAAGGTCCGACTACGGAACCAAAATAAAAGAAGAACCCCAAAAGCGACAAGGTCCCCGATCGACCCCAACTGGGCTCCACTACTGATCAACTAGAATGAAACAACACAAAGGACAAGATCTTCATCGAGCTCCTCCTGAGCTTGGTTGCGTCAACTGCACGGTATCATCGGCACCTGCAAACTGGTTTTGGAAGTATCTGTGAGCCACGGGGACTCAGCAATCTCGCACCCTCGCGATCAAGACTATTTAAGCTTATGGGTAAAGTAAAAAGGTATGAGGTGGAGCTGCAGCAAGAGACTAGCATATATGGTGGCTAACTTACGCAAATGAGAGCGAGAAGAGAAGGCAAAGCACGATCGAGAAACTATGATCAAGAAGTGATCGTAGAACAACCTACGTCAAACATAACTCCAACACCGTGTTCACTTCCTGGACTCCGCCGAGAAGAGACCATCATGGTTACACACGCGGTTGATGCATTTTAATTAAGGTCAACTTCAGGTTTTCTACAACCGGACATTAACAAATTCCCATCTACCCATAACCGCGGGCACGGCTTTCGAAAGTTCAAATCCCTACAGGGATGTCCCAACTTAGCCCATGACAAGCTCTCACGGTCAACGAAGGATATACCTTCTCCCGAGACATTCCGATCAGACTCGGTATCCCGGTTCTACAAGACAACTTCGACAAGTTAAAACAAATCCAGCAACACCGCCCGAATGTGCCGACAAATCCCGATAGGAGCTGCACATATCTCTTTCTCATGGCACAATCAGATTGTCTAAACTTCCGGTAGGCCAGCCCAGCCCTGGTGGCCACCGGCGGCTAACAGTTTGGCCCAACACTTAGAGGAGCACTGGCCCGGGGGGTTAAAATAATGATGACCCTTGAGTCTGCAGAACCCAAGGGAAAGAAAAGGCTAGGTGGAGAATGGTAAAACCAATGTTGGGCATTGCTGGAGGAGTTTTATTCAAGGCGAACTATCAAGGGGTTCCCATTATAACCCAACCGCGTAAGGAACGCAAAATCCAGGAGCATAACACCGATATGACGGAAACTAGGGCGGCAAGAGTGGAACAAAACACTAGGCATAAGGCCGAGCCTTCCACCCTTTATCAAGTATATAGATGCATTAATTAAATAAGAGATATTGTGATATCCCAACAAAATAATCATGTTCCAACAAGGAACAAGCTCGAATCTTCACCTACAACTAACAACGCTATAAGAGGGGCTGAGCAAAGCGGTAACATAGCCAAACAACGGTTTTCTAGGACAAGGTGGGTTAGAGGCTTGGTTCGACAATATAGGAGGCATGATAAGCAAGTGGTAGGTATCGCAGCATAGGCATAGCAAAAGAGCAAGCAACTAAGCAAGCAAAGATAGAAGTGATTTCGAGGGTATGGTCATCTTGCTTGAAATCCCGCAAGGAAGAAGAACGAGTCCATGAAGAAGACAAACGGACGTAGTCGAATGGGTCCTCACAAATGCGACGTTATTGGAACCAACCCGAAGAAGCAAACACCGGAAAGAAGCACACAACATAGTAAACAACCAACACATGAACATGGTATGATATGCGAGATGCGGTATGCAATGCATATGCATGATTTGCAAGGGAATGAATGAACCTGGCCTCAACTTGGAAATCCAAGTGTGCTACTGGAAAGGTGAGGTGATTTCGGTTGAAATCGATATAAAGAACATCGGAATCGGAGACACGGTTTGGAAATGGCAAGCAAAACAAATATGGCACCGGTCTGCGATAAACAGCAAGTGACCAACTAAATTGAACAAGTTAAACATGCTATAGCACTCCAACATGGCAACAAAATACATGGAAGGGATCCACTCATGATGCTTGACAAAAGAGTAACACTGAGCTACGGCCTATTCATCCATTAACAGGTTCAAACAAGCATGGCAAAAATGCAAACGGTAAACAGGTCTCAGACTTGGTGAAATTAACACTTGTCTGGAATTTCAGATCAGAGAGCACTCTTTGGAGCAACAAAACTATATGCTATAGGACCTGAACATGGCAAAGTAAAGCATGGAATGGAGCTACTCAAAGAGCTTAACAAAAGTCCCTTAGTGACCTTGAGCCAAAAGGGATCAGAAAATACATTTGCAAGCATGTGAACTTGGCAAAAACATAATCAGTTCTCAGACTTGGTGAAAACTGGAGCATGCTGAAACAGATATCAAGTAGGCATGTTTACGAGCTCGATGCACTCACTACAGAGAATGTCATGACAATCTAAGCATGCACCCATCAATAATACACAAAATACAAGCTAGACATGGCAATAACAATAACATGGCATGCACGGATCAACTACAACATCATCGGCGAAATCGCTAACAAGTAGACAATCTGCCCAGATTCACGAAATGACAAAAGTAGAGCTCGATTGACTCAAGCTAGGGTGCTCCATAATTGCAAACAAAGACATGGATGGATAGAGCACTACAAGATTAACAAAACATCCTTACTGATCATCCTCAAAAGAGACATGGATCACTAGGAAACAACATGAACATATTGCATAATGAGATAAACAGACCAATGACTTAGTGGAATTGCTAAGTCCCTGAAATCAGCATTAACAAATGCACCACTTTGCAAGCTTGTGCTAGTCACCACACACATCACAAAAATACATGGATGGCACCACTGGAAAGATGACAAAACATATAACAAAACACATGTAGAGCTCAGGGGCATATCATGCACACAATAATCATGGCAAAAATGACAAATATCTAATTGGAGCAGCTGATCTGACAATTATCTCAAATAGCATTCTTCCAACAGCATTTCGGGCATCAAGAAGAACTCAAATTAAAATGATGCAATGAGATGAAATGATGTACTCTCTGAGACGAACATTTTGATATGCTATAAGCTCAAAACGGATCTACGGATGAGGAGATACAACATGATGAACATAGCCAAAATAACTAGGGACTTAGGGAAAAAGAGAGGTCAACCCTTCTCAGATCTAGGGTTTCACGCCGGTGCGTGAACCGAGGCAGAACTCCGGCGAGCTCGATTGGACCCGGGCGGCGAGGCGGGGCGGAGCAAGACGGCGGCGGCGAAGGGCGGCGCCGGCGACAAGGCACAGTGGCAGGGAGCGGTGATGGCGGACCCGCGGCGGTGGAGGAGCAGGGCGCCAGCGACCTGCAGCCCCGGCGGGCGGCTGCGTCGGCGAATGGCGGCGCCGGCGGGAAAGAGCCGTAGCAGCTGGCGCGGTGGCGCGCTTCGGCGCATGGCAGCGCTCAGCCCGGGTGCGGCCCAAGGCGGGCCGGCCATGGGCTGTGGCGGGCTGTGGCGGTGGGACGCGGTGGAGGCGACGTGGTGGGCGCGGATTCGCCCGGGGCGGCGGCGCGATTTTGTCTGTCCGGGACGGACATGTCCGGCGGGCGAGAGGGGAAGAGGATTAGGGTTCATCCGCGAATTTCGGGAGGGGAGCACATATATATAGGTAGAGGGAGCTAGGAGAGTCCAAATGAGGTGCGGTTTTCGGCCACGCGATCGTGATCGAACGACTGAGATGATGGAGGAGGTTTAGGTGGGTTTTGGGCCACTTTGGAGGGGTGTTGGGCTGCAACACACACGAGGCCTTCTCGGTCCCTCGGTTAACCGTTGGAGTATCAAACGAAGTCCAAATGGTACGAAAGTTGACAGGCGGTCTACCGGTAGTAAACCAAGGCCGCTTGGCAAGTCTCGGTCCAATCCGGAAATGTTTAACCCCCACACACGAAAGGAAGGTAGAAAAGACCACCGGAGGAGATAGGAGCGCCGGAAAGCAAAACGGACAACGGGAAAAATGCTCGGATGCATGAGACGAACATGTATGCAAATGAAATGCACATGATGACATGATATGCAATGCAGGACACGCAAGCAATGACAACGCAACAACAGCGAATAACTGGAGGACACCTGGCACATCGGTCTCGGGGCGTTACAGTGGAATCCACAAAGATGCTCTTGTTGCACAACACTAGAGAGAGGCTAGCACGATTGCACAATAGGCGGATACAAAGAACTTGTGCACAACCTACTTAGCAAAAATGCAACGACTTCTATCCCAAGTATACTCTATGCAAGGTGTTTCTATGATATGATCCAAGATGATCTAGTATGACAATCTTAATGTTGTATGATGCTATGGTTCTTGCTTAAAAGCTCTTTCCTTATCTTTCCTTTTTACTTAAAAGCTTGTTTGGCTCTTTGATGTTGGAGCTCTTTTCTCATGCAATGCTTACTACTAGGAAAAGGCTAATTAGTAGCGCGCCTGTTTTGGCCATTAATAGCGCACTACTGGTGCGCCACTATTATCACGCCACTAGTAACAAATACTAATGGCGCACTATAGGTGCGCCATTACTAGCTGTGATAGTAATGGCGCACCTATAGTGCGCCATTAGTATGCGTAGAAGTGCGCCATTACTATCTGACTTAGTAATGGCGCACCACGTAGAAGTGCGCCATTACTAACAATTATTTTTCAAAAAAAAATTTATTTTTTTTCAAAATTGTTTACAATTTTTTTTGTTTTTTTTCTTAATCTCGGGTCACTATGGCTTAATCTCGGGTCAATATGCTTAATCTCAAGTCAAATCACACTAAGTGGTCAAACTTCCCGGAAGGTCATCCATCCTCACACTACTCCAGCCTGAGCATGCTTAACTTCGCAGTTCTATCCAACCCCAGCACCACCTCACTTAAGAGGCACTTGTTTATATATCTATTATATCAATCCTATTAAACCTTGTTGATGTCTAGGACTTTGTTCATGTTCATGAGTGTGATGAAATTTTGAAAAATATTTCAAACTTCCCGGTCATATTACGTCTCATATTTTGAAAAAAAATCCAAAAAAATCGAAACCAATTTTTTTCTGTTACTAGTGGCGTACCTAGCTGATGCGGAGCATCCCAAGATCATCCTCGTGGAAGCACCTACACCTCCAACGACACCACTTGGACCCATAACACGAGCCCGAGCCAAAGCTATCAAAGATAAGGTGAACTCACTCCTCTCCGAACTTCCACTTTCTATGCATGAGACATGGCTACTACCTAAGTCCGAGGTGTTGCGCATGAATAGGCACCAAGAGGGCCCTCTCGAAGATGCGCATGAAGACGTACAAGTCCCCAAGTCCACGGATGAGGAGAGCCAACGGAAGTAGCCAAGAGCATCTCCCAGGCCCCGGACATCCGGCCAAGGCCCCGTACATCCGGCCCTTGGAGCGTCTTCCACTACAGCAGCACAGCCGCCGGAAGCTACAGGCCCCGGACATCCGGCACTGGCAGCCTGGGCATATGGCCTCTCCCGATCCCCAGGACATCCGGCCACCGGCCCGGAAATCCGGCCCCTCCGAACCCGAGAGCAGCAAATGCCACCACTCCAGCCTGGACATCCGGCGTCGCCTGAAATCCCGGACATCCGGCCCGACCAGCCCGGACATCCGGCCTCCCCTGTCTACGCACAATGAAGGGACGAGGCCCGTGTATCCCTTCTCCCCCTAGACTATATATACTCCATCCCGTACAACTTTCTAGGGTTAGCAAAGGTTTAGCTCATGTTTGTGTGAGAGCTTTGCTCATCCACTTGGTTACCTTCTCCACGGAGATTCGAGCCTCCACCAGAGAACATCCCCCAAGCGGATTCAAGACTCCTCTTTAGGGAAGAACTCAAGACCTCCTCACGGAGAAGACCGGCTACCCTTGTATAGTCCTTAATTGTTCGTGGATCGTGTATCTTCTCTTATGTATTCGAGGATCTAGCACTTGTGTGACTTGTTCTTGTTAGTTTGAGTGTTCGACTTGTGTCTCCCCTTGTGATTTCCCTCGTTTCCCTCTTTGTGTTCCTCATGTTCTTCGCGGGATCCGCGCCTTTCGTGAAAGATCGGCCGATTAGGGTTCTACCCTACATCATCTTGGTATCAGAGCCACGTTGATCACGATTTTGGAGCCTTCCCATTGTGTTTCTAGCCTTGATTTGTTGTTTTTCGTCCTTATTCGGAAATTCCCCACCAAAAATAGACCCCAATTTTTTTTGTGATTTGTTGGTGTGTTGAGATTTTGTTGCTTTGGATCCGTGGATTTGCTTTGTTTTGAGTGGATCTAGCTTTCCATCCATTTTCCCCCAATTTCCATCCACAAATTCTTCCGAATTTCGCCCAGATTTAACCTCGCCACGCGGTGTTCATCCCGTTCGTCCCTGGATCCAGAGCCCGGACATCCGGCCCGTCAAGCCCGGACATCCGGCCCCACCCGGACATCCGGCCTTCCACCTGGACATCCGACCCCTAGCAGCAACATCTCCATCCATCGCCCCGTTTTCCGCCCAATTTCCACCAAATTTTGTTTCGGTGCCCAACATATACCATATATACTTCCGCATACCTCCACCACTTCTGCATAACCCAACCATTTTTGGATCGTTTCGCTCTCTGACACATTTGCTACTTCGAGGTTTGAGAATTTGAGTGCGGTACCGTATCCTTTTGTGTTTCGGCTATCTAGGTACGGTTCGACATCGACATCACCGCCGCTCATCTTCGCCACGGACGTGTCCTACATCATCACCGTCGTCCTACATCATCATCAACAATGACCACCTCAACTACATCTTGGTATTTGTGCCACCATTTTGACACCATACCGGAAGCAAGACCGGTAACCTCATCTTGGTATTGGCAATATCACTCTTGCCATTACATTGATAGCCATCATAGCCTTACTCCTTTGCGTTGCTTACCCATCAAGACTAGCCATTGAGTATTGCCGGCAACGAGACTTGTGCACATTAGTGATCATACTTCCCATAGCATACATACATCATTGTTGCATATATTGGTATCATCTCTTGTGTCACAAAGTTGTCATCCCATACTCATTTGCTATCTTGGTTCGTCAAGCATTGCATGAGAAAAGAGCTCAAACATCAAAGAGCCAAACAAGCTTTTAAGCAAAGAGAAAAGATAAGCAAAGAGCTTTTAAGCAAGAACCATAGCATCTTACAACATTAAGATTGTCATACTTGATCATCTTGGATCATATCATAGCAACACCTTGCATAAAGAAATATTTGGGATAGAAGTCGTTGCATTTTTGCTAAGTAGGTTGTGCATAAGTTCTTGTATCCGCCTATTGTGCAATCGTGCTAGCGTCTCTCTAGTGTTGTGCAACAAGAGCATTTTTGTGGATTCCACATTTTGGCTCACCCTTGGTTGCACAACCCCACTTATCTTTTTGTGTGTATGTTTCCGTGTACCTTATATGCTTGGTCTACTTGTTACATTGCATCTTGCGAATCTTTTCCAACATTATTGAAGCTCACTTACAATTGCATCACCATCCTAACCAAGCTTCACCAAAAGCTTTTACTTGTGTGGGTGTGAGAAACCGACAAGAACTAGTACCAATTGTGCTATTTTCTTGTCCTACATTGCAGTGATCCTCGATCCACTTTCAACTTCGGTCAAGATACATTTGGTACTCGTTCTTCTCTTTCTACCACTCACATTTGTCTTGGAATGATGGATAGGCCAAGTACTTCTACCAACCCACTCTTCATGGAGCAAGACGACAACATGAACTCCTTCATCACCAAGAGTCGCCTCTTTGGTGCACAACGTGCTTTGCATCAAGAGCAACAAGCTATGAGTGAACGCATTGACAACCTCGCCGCCGACTTGCGACTTTCCGAGCAACGTACAAGGGACTACTTCGACCACAAGCTCAACAATCACAAGCAAGAGAATGATGCAAGGATGGAATAAATTCGTGCTTTGTTGCCCAACCGCTCGTCTTCCACTTCAAGAAGGAGCCGTTCAAGCCGCCACTCCGACTTCACCCTCTCCGGCTCAAGTACACCGACATCGAACACCCTTCGCCAAGCCGCGCGCACCGACCGTCAAGCAAGCCTCAATCCCCTACAAGACACCGACTCTCAAGAGCGCCGACAATGTCAAACTCGAGAGGCCTTTGCGCTAGCACGAGAACGGCCACGATAACGCCAACATGAAGAGGAAGAGCGAGCGTGTCTACACCAAAATGCTCAAGATGCCGAGGCACAACGTCAAGAACAACAACTACGTGACGCTCAAGCACTTGCGGCGCAACAAGCCCTACGCGAATCGAGTCGAGCCGTAGCCGACCGAAGCCGACAAGCCCGTGAACAAGAGGAAGCACTTCGCGAAGAAATTCAAGAACGAAGATTTCAAGCTCGCGTGCATCGTCATGTTCCTCCTCGAGCTTGACGAGCTCCTGCACAAGATCTCTAAGAACAACAAGTCAATCCAGAGCATGAAGACAATGGAGATACTCCACGGCAAGAACAACATGACGATAACAACCTCCCCGCCAAGAGCACCACAAGTTGATCAATCATCAACAACATGGGCGTCATCATCCTCGACCCCAACACAATGAAGAGCAACGTTATGGCAAACTCAAGTTCACCATGCCCAAGTTCAACGGAAGCAACGATCCCGAAGAGTACCTTTCATGGGGATTAAAGGTTGACAAGATCTTCCGTTTGCACAATTATGAAGAAGAGAAGAAGATCGCGATGGCATCCCTTGAGTTCCAAGACTATGTCCTCATTTGGTGGGAACAAATCATAGAGCACCGAGAGGCAAGAGGTGAACCACCCATCACTACTTGGGCACAAATGAAGGATGTCATGAGAGCACGCTTCGTACCTACCTACTACAACCGCGACCTCTTCAAGAAACTCCAACAGCTCAAGCAAAGAACAAAGAGCGTTGAAGAATATTACAAGGAGATGGAGATTGCAATGATAAGATCCAATGTCACGGAAGATGATGAGCAAACAATGGCACGTTTCTTGAATGGACTCAATCATCCTAGAAAGAAGATCGCCGACTTCCAACCATACTCAAATCTCATCGAGCTAGTGCACCAAGCTACCAAAGAGGAACGCCAAGTGCAAGATGATTTAAAGTATGCCAAGTTCTCATCCAAGTCCTACGGCTTCTCCAACAACCAAGCTTCAACGATTCCAACACCGACTACAAGACCTTCAACTTCCAACATCGACAAGTCGACTTCCAAGAAAGCTTCGTCAACTACAAGCCATCCTCCTACGAGCAACTTCAAGCCGAGAGCTTCATCATCATCAACCCCAACCGATGAGACCATCAAGACGAGTTCCTTCAAGTGTTTCACTTGCGGAGGCCGAGGCCCCAAGTCCTACAAGTGCACGAACAAGTGAACTATGGTCTTCAACGACGATGGCACTTATGACACCATGAGTGAAGGCGAAATGGAAGCCCTCGAGCGCGTCGCCATGCACCGCCAAGTGAACAATGAAGAAGAACAAGCCTTTTGTGATGAAGACTCAACTACCGCACTTGTTGTATCCAAAGTCTTGACTCTCCAACATCACCAAGAAGAAGACCAACGATGCCACAATACCACACCAAGGCCGGCATCAGTGGACGATCCGTCAAGGTCATCATCGATGGAGGGAGTTGTCATAATCTCGCAAGTGAAGAACTTTGCTCCAAGCTCCAATTGCCCAAGACGAAGCATCCACACCCATACAAAGTGCAATGGTTATGTGACTCCGACACCATCCAAGTCGAGCACCGAGTACAAATCTCCTTCATAATCGGCGCCTATGAAGACACCTTGGAGTGCGATGTCGTTCCAATGACCGTTTGTCATCTTCTCCTTGGACGGCCATGGAAATTCGATAGAGGAGTCGTCCACAACGGCCGAACGAACCACTACATCTTCAAGATGAAGGGCAAGGAGTATGGCTTCCGCCCAATGTCGCCAAGTCAAGTGATCATCGACAAGAAAGCCACCCATCATGGAGATCATAGGGAGAGAGCGAGCCACCAAAAAGAGAGTGAGCGACACAAGCCAAAATCGAGTGCCTCCACGATGAGCGAAAACAAAAACCTAATTCGATTTGCCACCAAACATGAGATAAGAGAAGTGTGTGAGAACCCATCTAGTGTCCTACACTACGTCCTCGTGTGCAAGGACAATGCACCACAAACTAACACTTCTCAAACTCTTCCTCTAGTGTTGTCTTCTCTTTTGCAGGAATTTCAAGATGTTTTCCCCGATGAGCTACCTCCAGGTCTACCTCCTCTACGAGGCATTGAGCACCGAATCAACCTCATCCCCGGAGCACCTCTTCCGAACAAAGCTCCATACCGTGTCAACCCCGACGAAACAAAAGAAATACAAAGGCAAGTAAAACATCTTATCAACCATGGACATGTGCGTGAGAGTTTGAGCCCTTGTGCCATCCTGGTCATTCTTGTGCCAAAACATGACGGTAGCTTTCGCATGTGCTCCCATTGTAGACCTATCAATGCTATCACTGTTTGCTATAGGTACCCCATTGCACACCTAGATGATATGCTTGATGAGCTTAGCGGTGCCACTATATTTTCCAAAATTGATCTTAAGAGTGGTTACTATCAAATCCGCATACAAGAGGGTGATGAATGGAAAACCGCCTTAAGAGTGGTTACTATCAAATATACCAAGTTTGGTTTGTATGAGTGGTTAGTCATGCCTATGGGTCTTCCGGAAGCACCGGGCACTTTTATGCACCTTATGAATCATCTCTTTTGCCCTTACATTGGTATATTTGTCGTGGTTTACTTCGATGACATTCTTGTGTTTAGAAAATCTATCAAAGAGCATGTCACCCATGTCCGCACCGTTTTGAAAACTCTTAGAAAAGAGCGCCTCTATGCTAATATGCAGAAATGCATTTTTGGTGTTGATAAGCTCGTTTTCTTGGGTTTTGTTGTTTCTTCTAAGGGTGTTCATGTTGATGAGTCCAAGATCGATGCTATTAAGACTTGGCCGCAACCAACCAACTTGCATCAAGTGCGTAGTTTTCTTGTCCTTGCGGGTTTCTATCGTCGCTTTGTGAAGGATTTTAGCACCATTGCTTCGCCTTTGCATGCTTTGAACAAGAAGAATGCGCCTTTTGTTTGGGGACCAACCCAAGATACCGCTTTCAATGAGCTTAAGAACTTGCTTACTCATGCTCCCGTGCTTGCCTTACCCAACTTTGACAAACCTTTTGAGATTCATTGCGATGCTAGTGGTAATGGCATAGGGGGTGTGTTAACGCAAGAGAAGCGCCCCATAGCTTACTTTAGTGAGAAACTTTCCGGAGCGCAACTCAATTACCCCATCTATAACAAAGAGATTTATGCTTTAGTCCGTGTTTTGCATGAATGGGAACATTACCTTTGTCCCCATGAGTTTATCATTCATACCGATCATGAGACCCTCAAGTATCTCAAGGGTCAAACCAAGTTGAACAAGCGTCATGCTAAATGGAGTGAATTTATTTAGTCTTATCCTTATGTCATCAAGTACATCAAGGGTAAAGAAAACATAGTAGCGGATGCTCTTTCCCGCATATGCATGCTTGTCACGCAACTTGAGTTACATGTCATTGGCTTCGAGCATATCAAAGACTTGTATGAGGATGATGCAACTTTTGCTACTCCTTATGCCAAGTGTTTGTCGAATACATCTTGGGAATGCTATTATATCAAAGACGGCTATCTTATGAGAGCTAACAAACTTTGCATCCCCGAGTCGTCTCTTCATTTGTTGCTTTTGTAGGAAACGCATGGAGGAGGCTTAATGGGACATTTCAGACGCGACAAGACGTTCACCACGCTCTCGAAGAACTACTTTTGGCCCAAGATGTTTCGGGACGTCAATCGTTTCACTAACCGATATTCTACATGTTGCAAAGCTAAGTCCAAAGCTCAATCTCATGGCCTCTATATGCCTCTACCAATTCCTTACCAACCATGGGAAGACATTAGCATGGACTTTGTACTCGGTTTGCCTAGGACTCGAAATGGGAAAGATTCCATATTTGTCGTTGTGGACCGTTTTTCAAAAATGGCACATTTTATTCCTGCAACAAGCTAGACGATGCTTCACATGTTGCTAATCTGTTTTGTAGGGAAATATTGCATCTCCATGGTGTGCCAAAGACCATCGTCTCGGACCGCGACGTTAAGTTCCTTAGCTACTTTTGGAAGACCCTATGTGCCAAGCTCGGAATCAAGCTACTCTTCTCCATGGCGTACCATCCTCAAACCGACGGCCAAATGGAGGTGACAAACCGCACACTCTCCGCTCTACTTCGAGTACTCATCAAGAAGAACATCAAGGAGTGGGAGGAGTGTCTACCCATCGCCGAGTTTGCCTACAACCAAGCAAGACACTCAACAACCGGCAAGTCCCCTTTCGAGGTCGTCTACGGATTCAACCCTTTGTCACCACTGGATATTCTCCCTCTACCACTCCAAGAGCGCATCAATTTGGACGCAAGTGCACGAGCGACCCATCTCAAGAAGGTGCATGAAGATACAAGAAACACCATCGAGCGCCAAGTACAACACCTTGCGACCAAACTCAACGTCAACAAGCACCCTATGATATTCAACATTGGAGACCTCGTGTGGCTACACCTTCGCAAGGACCGCTTTCCCCAAGAACGCAAGTCCAAACTTCGACCACGCATGGATGGACCATTCAAGGTGCTTGCACATTACAACAACAACGCATACAAGATCGACATCCCTCGTGACAAGTACTCCGTGAGCGACATCTTCAACATCAAAGATCTCTCGCCCTACCATGGTGATGAGGATTTCGATCCGAGGACGGATCTTCCCCAAGGGAGGGGAGGGGAGATGATGCGGAGCATCCCAAGATTATCCCCACGGACGCACCTACATCTCCAACGACACCACTTGGACCAATGACACGAGCCCGAGCCAAAGCTCTCGAAGATAAGGTGAACTCACTCCTCTCCGAACTTCCACTTTCTATGCATGAGACATGGCTACTACCTAAGTCCGAGGTGTTGTGCATGATTAGGCACCAAGAGGGCCCTCCCGAAGATGCGCATGAAGATGTACAAGTCCCCAAGTCCACGGGTGAGGAGAGCCAGCGGAAGGAGCCAAGAGAATCTCCCAGGCCCCGGACATCCGACCCATGGAGCGTCTTCCACTACAGCAGCACAGCCGCCGGAAGCTACAGGCCCCGGACATCCGGCCCCGGCAGCTCGGACATCCGGCCTCTCCCGAGCCCCCGGACTTCTGGCCACCGGCCCGAAAATCTGGCCCCTCCGAACCCGAGAACAGCAAATGCCACCACTCCAGCCCGGACATCCGCCCCCCAGCCCAGACATCCGACATCGCCTGAAAGCCCGGACATCCGGTCCGACCAGCCCGGACATCCGGCCACCCCTGTCTGCGCACAGTGAAGGCCCGACCAGCCCGTGTATCCCTTCTTCCCCCTAGACTATATATACTCCACCCCGTACAACTTTCTAGGGTTAGCAAAGGTTTAGCTCATGTTTGTGTGAGAGCTTTGCTCATCCACTTGGTTACCTTCTCCACGGAGATTCGAGCCTCCACCGGAGAAGATCCCCCCAAGTGCATTCAAGACCCCTCTTTAGGGAAGAACTGAAGACCTCCTCACGGAG
This sequence comes from Triticum dicoccoides, assembly GCF_002162155.2. Classification (NCBI taxonomy): domain Eukaryota; kingdom Viridiplantae; phylum Streptophyta; class Magnoliopsida; order Poales; family Poaceae; genus Triticum; species Triticum dicoccoides. The sequence goes on along the minus strand of NC_041382.1, from coordinate 358,810,305 downwards.
AAGACCGGCTACCCTTGTATCGTCCTTAGTTGTACGTGGATCGTGTATCTTCTCTTATGTATTCGAGGATCTAGCACTTGTGTGACTTGTTCTTGTTAGTTTGAGTGTTCCTCTTGTGTCTCCCCTTGTGATTTCCCTTGTTTCCTTCTTTGTGTTTGTCGTGTTCTTCGTGGGATCCGCTCCTTTCATGAAAGATCGGCCGATCAGGGTTCTACCCTACATCACTAGCAAATGGTGCGCCACTAGTAAGTTTGAATTTTTTTCATTTCCCCCCTCTAGATCTTAAAAGCCCCATATCTTTCGTTCTATTAGGTTTTTTTGGGATTCTGAAAATCTTGAGCAGTGTTCCCCCAGTTCAATTCGGATGTAACTTTTCGAGTAGATGATTTTTCATATAAAAAACTTTTTAATCCGAGTTCGTATGCAAAAGTTATGCCCATTTTACTAAATTCCAGAGAGATTTTGCAAATAAAGTCAAAATTCATATTTGTAAATTTTCCCAACAACTAGACCACATATCACGTGGGAAACTTATTTTTTTGACATTTCAATCATTTTATTTTATTTTTAAAAAAACTGAAAAGGCGGTCCACCGGGGGGTGCATTTGGTTAAAAGTGCGCACCAGGGCATAGTGCGCCATTACTAGTTGACATAGTAATGGTGCACCTTCACAAAGTGCGCCATTACTATGTGTATGACCTGGTCAAACCTTGGTCAAAGTTAGTAATGGCGCACTTTGTGTAGGTGCGCCATTACTAAGTTTGACATAGTAATGGCGCACCTACACAAAGTGCGCCATTACTAAGTTTGACCAAGGTTTGACCCAGTCATACACATAGAAATGGCGCACCTTGTATAGGTGCGCCATTACTATGTCAACTAGTAATGACGCACTATCCTCTGGTGCGCCATTACTAACAATTTTTTTTTCAAAACTAGTAATGGCGCACCACACACCAGGTGCGCCATTAGTAATATGTCATTAATGGCGCACTTGTATCTGGTGCGCATGGTGCGCCATTAATGTACATATTAGCTATAGCCCTTTTCCTAGTAGTGGCTTGACGAACCAAGATAGCAATTGTGTATGCGATGACAACTTTGTGACACAAGAGATGATACCGATATATGCAATAATGATGCATGTATGCTATGGGAAGTATGATCGCTAATGTGCACAAGTCTCGTTGCCGGCAATACTCAATGGCTAGTCTCGGTGGGTAAGCAAGGCAAATGAGTAAGGCTATGATGGCTATCAATGTAATGGCAAGAGTGATATGTCCAATACCAAGACGAGGTTACCGTTCTTTGGTTCCACGTCCGTAAGCAAGAACGGATGACGGTGATCCAATCACGAATATCAAGATGTAGTCGAGGTGGCCATTGTTGATGATGCGTCCGTGGCGAAGATGAGCGGCGGTGATGTTGATGTCGAACCGTACCTAGATAGCCGAAACACAAAAGGATACGGAACCGCAACTCAAATTCTCAAAGCTCAAAGTGGCAACACATCTAGTCGTGCGAAACGGGTAAGAAATGGTGGTGGAATGCGGAAGTGGTGATGGTGTATTGGTAGTAGGAGTGCGTATGCGGAAATGTGGGGCGTTCGTGGTGACTACACTGAAAAAATTCAGTTTCGTCAGGGTTCGTCGTACGTCCGGGATGGGTCGGTCGTCCGGTCGTCGGACGTCTGGGATGGGTCGGACTTCTGGTGCCTCGGCGAATTTCGGGCACGGGATGAACATCTAGTGTTCGTGATGGGGATGATGAAAATGGTCAAATCCGGAGGATTTTGTGGATTGAAAGGGTGGGGAACGGGGGAAAAGCTAGATCCACTCAAAACAAAGCAAATCCACAGATCCAAACCAACGAAATCTCAACACACTAACAAATCATAAAAAATTTGGGGGCTATTTTTGTGGGGAATTTTCGAATTAGGATGAAAAACAACAAAAACTAGGCTAGAAACACAATGGGGAAGCTCCGAAATCATGATCAACATGGCTCTAGATACGAAGATGATGTTGTCAGATTTCGGGTTCCGGCAGACCCTTGAGGTTCGAACACTAGGGTGCGTGCGGAGCTTTCATCTCCTACCGACCTGCACCCCTCCGCCTTGCTAGGATCTAAACTAAGGAAAGAACAACACAAGAGACACAGGGTTTATACTGGGTCGGGCCACCGTTGTGGTGTAATACCCTACTCCAGTGTGTGGTGTGGTGGATTGCCTCTTGGGCTGATGATGATGAACAATACAAGGAAGAACAACCTCGCGGGGGTCTGTTCTTGGCTGGGGCGATGAACTGCTGGGAGGAGCTCAGTCGCCCTTCTCTCTCTCTCTCTCTCTCTCTCTCTCTCTCTCTCTTTCTTTTTGCCCTCGGTCCTCTCTCCCCTGTCTAGCGGGCGGCCGGTCCTATTTATAGGGGCCCTAGTCCTCTTCCCAAATATCGAGCGGGAAGGGAGCCAACAATGGCGGGATAATTTGAAGGGGGGCAGCTAGTACTAGCTATCCTGACAAAAGTAGTCTTCGCCTACGCAAAGCTCTGGTGATGACGCCGTCTTGGGCTCCACAGTGACCTCCATCTCGTAGTCCTCCTGGTCTTGGTCTCGTTGCACTGAAATGGCAACCTTTGCCTGATGCCTCGGTACTCCGCGGCTGCGCTTGCCCCCTTTGCACCAAAGAGGAAAGGAGGACACTGCGCGGGCTGGCACCCGCCTAGCGCCCTCGGTCGTCATGGCTTGCGTCACGGGCACCTCGTGAGGTACCCCGCCTTGATCTCTCCGCCTCCTCGTGAGCCAGCCTGACAAGGCCGTGCCTGAGGAAGCTCCGCGTCGTCCGCCCCGCGAGGCTTGGCCCCTCGCGAGGGTCTTGGGTTTGTGTTGGTGAAGATGGGTCGCGCGGGGCCCCCTTTTGAGCCACGCCGCAGGCCGCAGGCAGGCAAGTGTGGGGACCCCCGTTCCCAGAACGCCGACAGTAGCCCCCGGGCCCAAGGCGCGCTCGGACTTGGCCGCGTAGGGAGGCGGAAGGGCAAGAGCGAAGCGCCGCGGGCCCTAACAGTCTGCGGCCTTGGGCGCCGCGTGGCGGTTGATTGGACGTGGGCGCCTCCACTTCCCCATGGCGCCTTGGCAACTGCACGGATTGTACAAGTCCCTGCATGCAAAGTGGGTCATGATTACCTGCGATCGTGGAGGTAGGCGGTTGGCCTCCGCCGGCCATAAGTACGGAACAGCGCGCGCCCTTCCAGTCCATCCCTCCTTGCTTCTCCTTCTTCCCGATCCTTGCTCCGTCTTGCTGCAATTGCTCCGATCCGCCGGTTCTCGATGGCAGAGAAGGGAAAGGCTCCCCGAGAGGAACCAGACCCACTCCCGCCGAAGAAACGGCTCGCCCCCCGTGGCTCGGATGAGGGGGCCCTTCAGGTGGTGTCGAGGCCTTTGTGCGAGCGGGTACCGCCGGGGTTCCCGCTTCCATTGTACACCCATGTCGAGGGCCCTGAAGGAGCTGATGCTGACCGCCACGGGCGGCGCCACAGTCGGCGCCGGCGGGTCACGAAGGTGTGGGTCGTCCCCCCTGGGGCCCACACCGAGGGCTCCTCCCGAGAGTTCGTGCTTCACGTCGCCATTCCTCTTTAGTCTTGGATCCACCTTCCTCCCTTCTTCGCCTCCATCATCCCGCAGGGGGAGCCCCTGGAGCTCTGGCTGCAGCACGCCGGCTGCAGCACCCTCGCGAAGGCAGAGGTCGCGGTCGTTGCCCCGGGCGAGGTCTACATGACTCGGGGCTGGAGAGAGATCGCCCGGGTTTGCAGGGTAAGGGGCGTCTTCACGGTCCACTTGGATTACAATGGTGCTTCGGTGATGCTCTTCAAGGTCTTCGATGCGAGCGGGCGCCGGCTGGAGTGCTGCCCCGGGGAAGGTGGCCAGGACCCTGCCGCGACGAGGACTGGGCCCGCCAACCGCTCCCTTGGCGGCTCCTCAGGTGGTAGAGGCGTCGGAGGTTCCAGCGACTCCGGCGAGCTCTTCGCGACTCCGGAGACGAGCGACGATAGCTACGAGCCCCCGAGCCGGCGCCGCTCCTGGAGCAGGGCGGGCTCGTCAGGCCGCCGCCGACCCTGATCTGGATGGGGTTGGCGTCGGTGCTTGACGGCCCACTATTAATGATGGCGTCTTTTGCTGGGACGCGCGTAGTTTGTGTCCCTTTAGGATCTGTTCCCTGCGAGGAATCAAAAACGCGTCCCGTGGGGGCTTGTAAGGTGCCTATGATCCTGTTTTGTTAATATAACCCATGCCATAGAATTGTGCGAGTTGCTCATTCCGTCTTAGCTCAGTCCTCCCTTCCGAACCTCACGAGGGCTTGGTGCTCTGCGCCGACAGGTCCCAGTCCCAAGGCGGCTTCTGCCGTTGCTGGTATGCCAGGTCGCGATGCCGTGGTCAAGGCCAGGAGGTGAGCGACCCGGAGTCCGGTAAGAGCCCCTGAGTCGCGATGCTCAGGAGGTCCCCTTTGGCGCCCAAGCAGCCGTCGTTTGGTGAGAAAGGAGAGTGGCGTCACTAACACGGGATGGCATTAGGTGCGGGGATGGTGCCACGGTAGCTGGCGCTTCCGGGTAATGACTTATCTCGAGGATCTGGGGCCGCTCTCTGGTGTGTCGCCGGGTCCGTGCTTCGGCAGGCACGAGGTTGCTCGGCGAGGTCCTTGTGTGTCTCTCCCCTCTCGCCTTTGTTCCCATTTTTGCTCTACGTCCTCGGGTCCCGGCCCTCGAGCGGGTCTCAGCCGTCGCTGGTATGCCAGGTCGCGATGCCGTGGTCAAGGCCAGAGGGTGAGGGCTGGAGAGCCAGTAGGAGCCCTGAGTCGCGATGCTCAGGCACCCCCCATTTAATGTGCAAGCGGTTCGCGCGGACGAGGGCGAAAGAGACACCGCAAGGGCCTTGCCTAACACAGCTCCTTCAGGAGGTCCTGCAGGTCCACCATAGAAAAAACAAGGGGTTGCCATGACAATTGACAGTCAGCCATTGGTTGCTTCCGAGGGGTAGTGAGGCACTGAAGGCTTGACGAGGTGACGCTGTGCGGGGCTGCCGCGGCAAGAGCTCAGCCATCCAGGTTTGTTGGCATTGCAGGGACGGACGCATGCGCAAGCGTCGTGCCGTTTGGGAGCAGCTCTGTTAGTTGGCGTCAGCTGAGCAGGCAACCGATGATGTTGAGGATGAAGGAGCGTTGATGTAGCAGGCTCGGTGGGCTGCGGGAGCCGATCCTCACGAGCCCCCAGGCCCAGGGGCCTCGGGACGCTCCGGAGGCGCTGGCGGCTCCTCGCGGGCCATCTCCATCCCTGCCAGGGCAGCGGAACACCTGGCCTCTCGTGCATCCGTGATGCCCCTCATGAGGCGCTGGTACGCGTCAGCCGTGCTCGACAGGCCATAAGGCATGCAGATGTAGCTGTGGGGTGGGCCTCCACAGTGCCCCACTCGCGAGGGCCAGAGGCGCTCCAGAGAGGCGACTCGGTTGAGCCCTGGTATGTCGATGCAGACGCGCAGCCCACCATCCTCGCCTGGATGGGGAGCCACTGCTGGTAGGCGGCGGCCGCCTTTCATGACTCTTGACTCCTGTAGCTCCTGAATGACCTTGCTGATGAACTCCTGAGGGTCTGGATCTCCTTGCCTTGCTCCTTCTTGAGGGAAATGTGCTTCGAAACACGCCTCCATGTGGTGCCCAAGCGCCTCCCTCGTGACCCTAGCTAGGTCGGTGGCCCTCCAGGGGAGAGCCCCCGAGCCCTGCCTGAGGAGGGCGCTGGGCGCGCTTTCCTATGCGATGGAAGGAGGTTCCCCCTGGGCAGGCGCGGGCCCAGAGGGGCCTGCCTCCTGAGTGGTCGGGATGGACGATGTCTTCTTCTTCTTAGGGGTGGTCTCAGGAGGCCTCCTGCTTCCACGATCCGGGTCTTCCAGTGATGCGGCCTGAAAGGCTCGTTCCAGGGAACACACCGCATCCTTCTCTTCACAGGATACCGTGATGACTCCGCCACTTCCTGGCATTTTGAGGACGTTGTAGCCGTGGTGAGTTACGGCCATGAACTTGGCTAGCGCTGGGTACCCAAGGATGGCATTGTACGACAGGCGAATGTGAGCGACGTCGAAGTCGATGAGCTCGGTGCGGTAGTTGTCGCGTGCCCCGAAGGTGACAGGGAGGCGGACCTGCCCAATCGGGACCGTGGAGCCGTCGGTGATACCGGAGAAAGGCTTGGTTGGCTGAAGCTGGTTGTAGGGCACTTGGAGGTTGTTGAATGTTTCCACGGACAGGACGTTGAGCCCTGCCCCGCCATATATGAGGGTCTTGGTGACCACCATGTTGTTGATGATTGGGGAACAAAGCATCGGGAGGACTCCGGCTGTAGCCGCACACTTGAGCTGATCTGCCGAGCTGAACGTGATGGCCCACCCCCACCACCTGAGAGGACGCGTGGCTTCGAGCCTGGGGAGGACTGCGTTCACTTCGCGGGCGAACTGCTTGAAGATGCGCTGAGAGGCTGGGGCTTGTGCCCTGCCCAAGATGCAGGCAATCGCGCGCGGCTCCTGGAAGCCCCCAGCCCCCTCGTCCTAGTGGCGGTCTTCGTTTCTTCTTGGCTGCGGCGGCAGCGGTGGGAGGCCTGTGTTGCCTTGTGGGTGATCCTCGCGAGGCTGATCCCTCCAGTCCCCCTCGCGAGGCTGATCCCTCCAGCCTCCCTCGTGAGGCGGGTCTTGCCAGCGATCCTCGCGAGGTTGGTCGCGCCACCCTTGGCGTGGGCCACGTCTTCCCAGCGTCCTGCGTTCCTTCCTCCTCCTCGGCCGTAGCCCCGGTCACTGCGGTCAGGGCGACGGCCGATCCTTCCTTCTCGCACGGCTCGGAGCTCTTGACATTCGTTGGTGTTGTGGGTGTGGAGGTCGTGGTACACACAGTACCGGCCGCCCTTGGAAGGTTCGGGCTGATCTCTGCCTCGCTTGGTGTCTGGTTCTGCCGCGAGCACGGTAGCCCCCTTGCGCTTCAGATCCTTGGTCTTGGGCTTCTTCTCTTCTGGGTCTGCGGCAGGCAGCTCGAGGAGGGAGAGACGCCCTTCCTCGGCCCTGGCGCACTTGGTTGCCAGGTTGAACAGCTCCAAGGAGGTGCACAGGTCTTCATGCATCGCCAGCTCCTCCTTCATCTTGACGTCGCGCACGCCGTCGGAGAAGGCCGAGATGATGACCTCCTCGGTCACGTTGGGAATCTTGAGGCGCGCGTTGTTGAAGCACTGGATGTACTTCTGCAGGGTCTCCCCGGGCTGTTGCTTGATGCGGCGCATGTCGCTTACGGCGGGTGGCCGGTCGCGAGTGCCTTGGAAGTTGGCAATGAAGCGGGTGCGCATCTCGTCCCAGGAGGAGATTGTACCTGGAGCCAGGTTCAGGAGCCAGGTGCGGGCCCCGTCCTTGAGTGCCATGGGGAACCAGTTCGCCATGACCTTCTCGTCTCCGTTGGCAGCTTCGATGTCCAGCTCCTAGAGCTGGAGGAACTCCGCAGGGTCAGCCATGCCATCGTAGCGAGGAGGCAAGTCTGGCTTGAACTTGCCGGGCCACGCGACGCTGCGTAGCTCGGCGGTGAAGGCGCGACAGCCTGTTGTGGCCATGGGAGGCCTTGGATGATGGGGAGCTTGGTCTTGCATGTCCCCACGCGCTGCAGCTGGGTGCAGCGCGGGGTCTTGACACGCGGGAGCAGGAGCATGGTCGCGACGTGCTGGAGCAAGGAGCGCCCGGGCAGCTTCTTGCGGGCGAGGGACTTCTTGACAGCTCTGCTCTTGCTGCGCTGGCGCCTGCCGGAGCGGGTTCCGCCCAGGGGCCACGCGCCTTGGATCCATGGCGCCTTCCTGAGAAGGAGGTGGTCGGGGCGCCGCCGGAGCTTCATTGCCCGCGTGGGGCGGGGTGCGGTGCAGCGGAACGGACGGCGCAGGAGAGCCCCCTGCGGCGCGGACGAGCTCGGCGACGCGGTCGAGCCATTCTTCGTAGACGTCGTCAACGGGGCGGTAGCGCAGGAGCTCGTTCGCCGCGATGAGTGCAGCTCGAGCCTCCATGGGCGTGCGGGACGAAGAACCAGCTGGGGTGAGCGAGGGAGTTGCGGTGCGGCTGTCTTGCCGCACGGACGGATGCTGGGACGATGCTTGCCGCTCGTCCCCCGCCGGGCCGGTGGCGGCATTGACGGCAGGTGACGGGGAACGGCGAGGGCGCCCGCCGACAGGGGCCGTCTGGGCGACGCGGGAAGTGAGCGCGGCCCGGCGCTCGGCGCGGGCCCGACGAGCGTCAGACATGGGCGTGATGGTCGGAGAAGAACGGGGTGGTGGAAGACGAATCCCGACGCACCCCTACCTGGTGCGCCAAATGTAGGATTTCGGGTTCCAGCAGACCCTTGAGGTTCAAACACTAGGGTGCGCGTGGAGCTTTCGTCTCCTACCTACCTGCACGCCTCCGCCTTGCTAGGATCTAAACTAAGGAAAGAACAACACAAGAGACACAGGGTTTATACTGGTTCGGGCCACCGTTGTGGTGTAATATCCTACTCCAGTGTGTGGTGTGGTAGATTGCCTCTTGGGCTGATGATGATGAACAATACAAGGAAGAACAGCCTCGCGAGGGTCTGTTCTTGGCTGGGGCGATGAACTGCTGGGAGGATCTCAGTCGCCCTTCTCTCTCTCTCTCTCTCTCTCTCTCTCTCTCTCTCTCTCTCTCTCTCTCTCTCTTTTTCTTTTTGCCCTTGGTCCTCTCTCCCCTGTCTAGCAGGTGGCCGGTCCTATTTATAGGGGCCCTTGTCCTCTTCCCAAATATCGAGCGGGAAGGGAGCCAACAATGGCGGGCTAATTTGAAGGGGGGCAGCTAGTACTAGCTATCCTGACAAAAGTAGTCTTCGCCTGCGCAAAGCTCTGGTGATGACGCCGTCTTGGGCTCCACGGTGACCTCCGTCTCGTAGTCCTCCTGGTCTTGGTCTCGTTGCACCGAAATGGCAACCTTTGCCTGATGCCTCGATACTCCGCGGCTGCGCTTGCCCCCTTTGCACCAAAGAGGAAAGGAGGACACTGCGCGGGCTGGCACCCGCCTGGCGCCCTCGGTCGTCATGGCTTGCATCACGGGCACCTCGTGAGGTACCCCGCCTTGATCTCTCCGCCTCCTCATGAGCCAGCCTGATGAGGCCATGCCTGAGGAAGCTCCGCGTCGTCTGCCCCGCGAGGCTTGGCCCCTCGCGAGGGTCTTGGGTTTGTGTTGGTGAAGATGGGCCGCGCTGGGCCCCCTTTTGAGCCACGCCGCTGGCCGCAGGCAGGCAAGTCTGGGGACCCACGTTCGCAGAATGCCGACATATGTAGGGTAGAACCCTAATCGTCCGATCTTTCACGAAAGGAGCAGAATCCCGCGAAGAACACGAAGAACGCGAGGGGAAAAAGAGGGGGGGGGGACAGAAGAGAATCACTAAACCAACACAAGAAAGTCACACATGTGCAAGATCCTCGGATACATAAGAGTTCACATGGTACACGATCAACTAGGGACGATACATGGGTAACGGTCTTCTCTGTGAGGAGGTCTTGATGTTCTTCTCCGCAAGGAGGTCTTGAATCCAAAGGGATCTTCTCCGAAGAGGCCGCGGTCTCTCACGAGGAGTAGATCCGATGTGGATGAGCGTAGCTCTATCTCTGAAAATGAGCTAAACCAACGCTAACCCTAGAAAGTTGGACGAGGTGGAGTATATATAGTCTTAGTGCAAAAGAGGGGGGCGAAGGGGTACATGGGCTGCGGCCCAACACGAATCAGCGCACAGGCGTCGGACATCCGGGAGTCACCGGTCGTCTGGAGGCTCGCGAGGGTCCGGACGTCCGGTGCCTGTCAGATGTCCGTAGATTCGTCTCGGGTGGTCTTCGGTCGGACGTCCGGTCTGGGTCGGTCGTCCGAGGAGCGTCGGTAATCCGTGGAGTGTCGAAAGTCCATCGTTTTGGCTCAGGTGTGGAAGTGTCGGACATCCGGTCTGGGTCGGACGTCCGGAGCCTGGAGGTCGTCGGACTTCCGGTCCTGGCCGGACATCCGGAGCCTGTAGCTTCTTCTTCATCACTTCTTCTTCTCCGTCGTCACATCCATCTTCCTCTTCCTCTTCTCCTTGCTCCTTAGCTTCTCCATGACACCTGAGCATGCACAAAGTGTCCGTATGAGGTAGTAGCCATGTCTCATGTGCATCGAAGTGGAAATGTGAGAGGAGAGATGTCACCTCGGTCAAGAGCTCTTGCACGTTCTGGTGTCATGGGTCCAAGAGGTGTCGTAGGAGATGTAGTTGGGTCCATGGGGATGGCCTTGGGATGCTTCGCATCAGTTCTCTTCATCCATGAACTTGGGGACTTGTGCATCTTCATGAGCATCTTCCGGAGGGTCCTCTTGGTACCTAATAATGCACAACATCTCAGACTTAGGTAGTAGCCATGTCTCATGCATAGAAAGTGGGAGTTCGGAGAGGAGTGAGTTCACCTTATCTTCGATAGCCTTGGCTCGGGCTCTTGTCATTGGTCCAAGTGGTGTCGTTGGAGGTGTAGGTGCATCCATGGGGATGATCGTGGGATGCTCCGCATCACATGAGTCCTCCATGAGATTCTTGCAAAAGTAAAAACGAAGAGAAGACTCAGGGATGCAAAGATTGTTAGCTCTCGTAAGATAATCCTCTTTAGCGTTCCCAAGATGTATGCGTCAAACATTTAGCATAAGGAATAGCAAAAGTAGGATCAGGTGCATACAAGTCTTTTATGTGCTCAAATCCTATGACATTCAATTCAAGTTTGGTGACAAGCATGCATATGTGGGATAGAGCATCCGCCACAACATTTTCCTTACCTTTAGTGTACTTCATGACATAAGGAAATGACTCAATGAATTCACTTCGTTTAGCATGACGCTTGTTCAACTTAGTTTGACCCTTAAGATACTTAAGCGTTTCATGGTCGATATGGATCACAAATTCACGAGGGAAAAGATAATGTTCCTATTCATGCAAAACTCGCACTAAAGCAAGCTATGGGGCGCTTCTCTTGTGTTAACACACCTCCTATTCCATTACCACTAGCATCGCAATGAATTTCAAAAGGTTTTGTCAAAGTTGGGTAGTGCAAGCACGGGAGCATGAGTAAGCAAATTCTTAAGCTCATTGAATACGGTACCTTGGGATGGTCCCCAAACAAAAGGCGCATTTTCTTACTCAAAGCATGCAAAGGTGAAGCAATGGTGCTAAAATCCATGACAAATCAACGATAGAAACCGGCTAAACCAAGGAAACTATGCACTTATTGCAAGTTGGTTGGTTGAGGCCAAGTTTTAATTGCATTGATCTTAGATTCATCTACATGAACACCCTTAGAAGATACAACGAAACCCAAGAAGAAGCTTGTCAACACCAAAAACGCATTTTTCCATATTAGCAAAAAGGTTCTCTTTTCTAAGAGTTTGTAGCACAGTTCTAAGGTGGGTGACATGGCCTTTTAGAGATTTTGATGTAGGGTAGAACCCTAGTGGCCCGATCTTTCACGAAAGGAGTGGATCCCGCGATGAACACGAAGAAAACGAGGAGGGAAACGAGGGGAAAAGCACGAGGGGAACACAAGAGAACAGTCAAACCAACAAGAATGAACACACATGCGCTAGATCCATGAACACAAAGGAAGATACAAGATCCAAAGTCAACAACGGACGATACATGGTAACCGGTCTTCTCCGTGAGGAGGTCTTGATGTTCTTCTCCGCAAGGAGGTCTTGAATCCAAAGGGATCTTCTCCGTAGAAGCCGCGGTCTCTCTCGTGGAGTAGATCCGATGGTGTTTGAGCAATGCTCTATCTCTAAATATGAGCTAAACCAATGCTAACCCTCAAATGGTGGAGGTGGAGGAGTATATATAGTCTAGGTCCATGAAGGGGTAATTGAGGGCGAAGGGATACATGGGCTCGGCCTAATACACTGTGCACAGAAAAGCGTCGGACGTCCAACGAGTACCAGACGTTCGGTGGCTCGTGAGGTTCCAGTCGTCCGGTACTTGTCGGACTTCCGGCGTTTTGGCTCGGGAAAGCCATCGTCGGATTTCTAGACGGGGCCGGTCGTCCGGGCGCTGGAGGATGTCGGATGTCCAGTCAGCGTCGGTCGTCCGACCGCTGTAGGTCTCGCTAGCTAGGACTTGGGCTAGCTGGTGAAGACTCGAGGCGTCGGACGTCCGGTCCAGACCGGTCGTCCGGTGGCTGTAGATTTCTGGCAGCTTCTTCTCTTGGTCCTTGTACTTGGCGTCCTCGCTAGCTCGTCCGTGGGATGTGATGGCTCCATGGATTTCCTCTAAGTACCTGATCATGCATAGCACACACGTTGGAGGTAGTAGCCATGTCTCACATGTAGAAAGTGAAAGTTTTGAGAGGAGCGAGTTCACCTTGTGTCCAATGGTGTATGTTCTAGGTCTCGTCATATGTCGTCTTGGGGCTTGGAGAGTGGTCGGAGTGTACATGGGGATGAACATGGGATGCTTCGCATCATCTCCCCCCCACTTGGGGAAGATCCGACCTCGGATCGTGATCCTCATCACCATGGAAACGGTTGTCGTGGACGGACTTGTAGTTGGACGCAGTTGAAGGCATGGCGCAATCCAAGTACTCCAAGGTGTCTCCGGTATGTGGTACATGCAAAATGAGCAAAGACGAAGTACACTTGGAAATACAATGGTTAGCGCACACAAAGTGTCCATCAAGTAAACATGTGTACGTGCGACAATATTGATCATGACAAGGTGCATGAAGCTTATCCAAAAGATATGGAAATGTATGCACAACATTCATGGGAGCAAAAGCAAGAATATGATCAATGCAACCACGGTGCAAAATGATGTCATAGTGAGAAGGTTTATCAATAGCATTAATATGGTAATGGATGCTCAATGTGATGTGATCATGCAATTGATAGTAGGCCCTAAGATCATGATGTATGAATATGCCATCAAGAAAGACCACAACAAATTTGCTAAGGAAATGCACAAGCTCATATATTATGGATGACATGGGAATACAAGATGCAACAAGGCAATCATAATATGAGTCAATCGATGCATAAGATGCAAATTTGTCATGTGTATGATATGTCCATCAAGCATGACATGTGAGAGCACAATCAACAAATATGGAGGTGTTGGTGTACCAATGCTCGATGTCGTGGCATGAGTGGAGGTTCCATGGTGCATCCAAGAAGTACGAGCGCTCCTCAATGTGAAGGTCCATAGATCCAATCTCCCATGTCGCTCCTCCATTCGCGAGATGTATCATGTAAACAACAAGAAGGAGACAACAATGAAATAGTGACTGAGGGAGTCCTGGATTAGGGGGTGTTCGGGTAGCCGGACTATACCTTCAGTCGGACTCCTGGACTATGAAGATACAAGATTGAAGACTTCGTCCCGTGTCCGGATGGGACTTTCCTTGGTGTGGAAGGCAAGCTTGGCGATGCGGATATTCAAGATCTCCTACCATTGTAACCGACTCTGTGTAACCCTAACCCTATCCGGTGTCTATATAAACCGGAGGGTTGTAGTCCGTAGGCGATCAACTCCATACACAACGATCATACCATAGGCTAGATTCTAGGGTTTAGCCTCCTTGATCTCGTGGTAAATCTACTCTTGTACTACCCATATCATCAATATTAATCAAGCAGGATGTAGGGTTTTACCTCCATCAAGAGGGCCCGAACCTGGGTAAAACATCGTGTTCCCTGCCTCTTGTTACCATCCGGCCTAGACGCACAGTTCGGGACCCCCTACCCGAGATCCGCCGGTTTTGACACCGACATTGGTGCTTTCATTGAGAGTTCCTCTGTGTCGTCGCTTTTAGGCCCGATGGCTCCTTCAATCATCAACAACGATGCAGTCCAGGGTGAGACTTTTCTCCCCAGATAGATCTTCGTCTTTGGCGGCTTCGCGCTGCGGGCCAATTCGCTTGGCCACCTTGAGCAGATCGAAAGCTACGCCCCTGGCCATCAGGTCAGGTTTGGAAGCCTAAACTACACGGCTGACATCCGCGGGGACTTGATCATCGACGGATTCGAGCCACAGCCAAGCGCGCCGCACTGTCTCGATGGGCACAACATAGCTCTGCCGCCGAACAGCGCCTTGGAGGCCGCACACGCATCGGTTCCGACCATTGATTCGGAGCCTACTGCGCCGATCGAGGATCAGCGGTTGGACGCTGCCTTAGGGGCTACGATCTCAGAGACGATTGAGCCGAACTCCAGCCCCGCACTCTGCACGATCCATGACTCCGAGGATCCAGACTCCTCCCCGGGCTCCGAACCCCCCGCGCCCCTGCCAATCGAATCCGATTGGGCGCCGATAATGGAGTTCACCGCCATAGACATCTTTCATCATTCGCCTTTTGGCGACATCCTGAATTCTCTTAAGTCTCTCTCTTTATAAGGAGAGCCCTGGCCGGACTACGGTCAGCGAGGGTGGATGCGGACGATGAGGAAATTCAAAACCCACCCACCACCCACTTGGTAGCCACTGTCGACAATTTAAACGACGTGCTCAACTTCAACTCCGGAGACATCGACAGCATGGATGACGATGCAGGAGATACCGACGAACCAACTCTCATAGGGCATTGGACAGCCACCTCATCTCACAATGTGTACATGGTGGATACCCCTAAAGGAAGCGACAACGAGGAAAAAAGGGGAGGGGACGGGAGATCGACCCCTCGAAAAGCAATCAAAGCGTCGGCATAAACGCCGACCCAAGCCCCGCCTGGACAAAAACCCAGCCGTAGAGCAGGACGAGCCGGTAGACGACGAGCAGACCTTGGAGCAACCGTCCGAATAGGGCAACACGGATAGAGAAACCGAACACCCCTCCTCCGGCAAAAATGGCATTCCGGACGACCTCACGCCGAATAAACCTATGGAGCAGAAGAATCTCCACGAGAGGCTCGTTGCAACTGCACGCAGCCTAAAAAAGCAGAAGCAGAAGCTAAAAACAGCGGAAGATGCACTCCGGATTAGATGGAGCAAAGTAATCAATACCACAAATAAGTACGGCGACAGTCGCCGCACTAAAAGCTATCCGAAAAGAAAGCTACTGCCTGAATTCGACGAAGAGGCCCTAGAGCCCTCGCATTCGAAAAATGAAAAAGCCACACGGTCGGATAGACGACCCCATAAAGCGGCAAGCGACGCCGCACCTAAATCGGCATGCGACCCACTTAAGGATTCGCATCATGGCCCAGTCAGGTCCATTTATGGGCCAAGAAAGCAAGCTCTCGTAAGCAACGCTATGAAGCCATCATCAGAATCCGGCACACCTAAATACAGGGGCGCCGCACACCCCCTATGTTTCACCGATGAGGTCCTGGACTATGAATTCCCAGAGGGATTCAAACCCGTAAACATAGAGGCATATGATGGAACAACAGACCTTGGAGTTTGGATCGAGGATTATATCCTCCACATACACATGGCTAGAGGAGATGATCTCCACGCCATAAAATATCTACCCCTTAAGCTTAAAGGGCCAGCCTAGCATTGGCTTAAAAGCCTTCCCGAAAACACAATTGGAAGCTGGGAAGAGCTCGAGGATGCTTTCCGAGCAAACTTTCAAGGGACCTATGTCCACCCTCCGGATGCAGACGATCTTAGTCACATAACTCAACAACCCGGAGAATCAGCTCGGCAGTTCTGGAATGGATTCCTCACTAAAAAGAATCAGATAGTCGACTGTCCGAACGCCGAAGCCTTAGCAGCTTTCAGGCATAACGTCCGAGATGAATGGCTCGCCAGACACCTCGGCCAAGAAAAGCCAAGAACAATGGCCACACTAACAAGCCTCATGACCCGCTTTTGTGCAGGGGAGGACAGCTGGTTGGCAAGGTGCAGCCCCAGCGACCCAAGTACATCCGAAACTAGGGATGGAAACGGAAAACCGCGACGCAACAAGGACCGTCGCTGGACTAAGGATAAAAGTCCAAAGAGCACGGCAGTCAATGCCGGATTCAAAGGCTCACGACAAAATCAGGGAAAATCGCCCCCCAGGATAACAGGGACGATCCATCCAACCTAAATAAAATCCTGGACAGGATATGTCAGATGCACAGTACTCCCGGGAAGCCTGCTAACCATACCCACAGAGACTGTTGGGTTTTGAAACAATTCGGCAGACTCAATGCCGAACACAAGGGGCTCGACACACCAAGCGAAGACGAGGACGAACCCCAAAAGCAGAGCACGAGGAAACAAAAGAACTTCCCACAAGAAGTAAAAACAGTGAACTCACTTCACATAACAAAACGTGCGGCGCCCGTAAAGGTACGCACCACACGGTCCATCCCCAAAGGGTCCTGCCACTGGTTGTCAAAATCGATCATCTTTGATCAGCTAGATTATTCTAGGAATATCAAGAATGTAGGCTGGACTGCCTTGATACTCGATCCAATAATTGGCGGACTCCAGTTTTCAAATGTCCTTATGGGCGGCGGTAGTGGACTAAACCTGATATATCAGGATACAATCCAGCACATGGGGATAAACCCAGCAAGAATCCGCCGCAGCAAAACCTCCTTTCAAGGGGTAATACCGGGTCCGGACACCCATTGTATGGGTTTTCTCCGGCTCGAAGTCATATTCGGCTCTGCCGATAACCTCCACCGTGAAAAGCTGACCTTCCATATCGTCCCGTTCTCAAGTTGCTATCAAGCACTACTGGGACGCGAAGCTTTCGCTCGCTTTAACGCAATACCGCATTATGCATCTCTTACGCTTAAGATGCCCGGTCCACGAGGCATCATCTCTTTGAAGGGGAAGCACTAAAGTGCGCCTCCCCAAGCGGAGGACTGTGCGGCCGCTTCACCAGCCCCACAGCAAAATGGCCTCACCGGCCAAAAAACTTCGAAATAGGTCATTCAAGACCACGAACGCGGATACACGAGTTCGGTGCAAAATTATCATTGATGCAGGCCTAGAAGCCATATACCCCCACACTAGGGGCTCCACGCATACACAATAAGAGACAATAAAGCTCAATCTTATATATCTTACTTTATACTTTGCTTATTTTAAACTTTTTCGGCACGACCCGTTTTCAACTCAGTTCCTCTCTTTTACAGATGAACGTCGTGCGGCGCCCGTCCAGGATAGGGCACAATGGAGACACAGGCACAGACGTGCAGTAGGGACCCGTCCTAAAGGATTCTTTTTAGATTAAGACCCTGCGTAAACCTTTTTTACTGTCTCTTGTTGCTATACATCCCCTGGTTTTTTCTTTCTGATATAACCAAGGAGGAGGCTGGCGTCTTGGCATGTGGCCACGTCAGAATTTTTGCACGTACCTGGACACTAGGGGCTTTTTTAATAAAGAGTGTTGTTTCGCCCACATTCATAAAGACCGAACACCTTAGGGAGGGCATTATATGCATCAGCTCCGAATCATGATTTTGGTTAAATGTTGGGTTGCCCGGCTCCTGAGTTCGGCTACCTTACGTTCCGCTCTATCGGCTAAGGTAGCACCAGGAGAACTACTGCGATTGTGCCCCGGTTCGGCCGGGCGAGCACGTCAGTAGAGAAAGCCGAAAATGGACTGTCATGATGTAGCGTGAGACTGGTCAGCCACTCGATGACCTATCGGAATCTATCCGATTCCTCCGCTTTAACGAAGGGCCGCTTCCCGGTCAGGCACATACGCGCCCCGAACTCGAACGAGCGTAGTTGCCACCAAGGGGCTACCTAAATAGTCTCACTATCAAACTCCTATGGCTAAGTGAAAGTGTTAAAGCATTATAGTTTGGTTGCCTGGCCCGCTGCGCTATCACCTCCTTTGTAGGACCAAGACATTGGGTTAAGTGTGAAAATGCGTCTTCTGCGAGCACCCCCGCACTATGTGTGTGGGGGCTGAAGCCAA
>NC_041382.1:358766218-358791852 GCF_002162155.2 Triticum dicoccoides | reverse complement strand
ACGGCTGCACAGGAGGTGTTCCCAATACTTGGAGGCACAAGTATAAAAAATGCCACTACAGTTTATCAAAATATTACTTTTGAATTACATATGCTATCATAACATGGCATCTTTCGGGCACTGCGTCTCTATTACACGAGCGCCTTCAAGAACTTCCTGAAAATAGTGCTCGGAGGGTACTCGGCTTTTGTCCGAATCTCGGGACGCAACAACGATGGTCTCCATCTCTGCCCAGTATGTCTTAACACGGGCAAGAGCCATCCTAGTGCCCTCTATGCATGCTGACCTCTTCATTGCATTTATACGCGGCACCACGTCAAGGAATTGCTGCACCAAGCTGAAATAACTCTTTGGCTCCGATCTCCCCGGCCACAGGTGACCCATGACGTACTTCATGGAGAGTCCAGACAACCTATTCAGTTCGGCCCATTGAGCCAAACGATCATCCACTGCCAGTGGACGCTCTGGATTGTGAAACTGCGACCAGAAAAGCTTTTCCACTTTGCGATCTTTCTGATCTCGAAAGTGTTCGGTCGCATCAGCAGCACTCGCTGCCAAGTCCAGATAGGTATCCTCCACACTCCACATCCGGTCCAACGGAGCAAACTTCGGATCACAAAATTTCCTTCGCAGCATAAAGGGCTTTCCAGCCGCAATCTGTTCGGCCTGACGCAGCTCCTCCTTCGCAGCTCTCATCGCAGAGCGAACGTCCTTAGCATCGGCAACGGCCTTCTCTAAGTCCATCTATCTCGCCCGGTCTTCTTTCTCAAGAAGTTTGCAACGGTCTGCAGCGCTCTTTAACTTCTCGGCCATCTCGGCCATCTCTTCTTTGCTTCGGCAGTGAGCAGCCTGTTCGGCTCTCAGCTCTTCAAGGGCCTTCTCGGCAGCCGCATTGCTTTTTCTGGCTTGCTCCTTAGCTCGGGCAAGTTCTGCCCTAAGATTCTCCACGGCGGCCGTACCATCTGCGTCAAGCACACACATTGTAAGATACTGGCATGAAGCTCCTCTTACCCGATGCCGCCCGAAGAATTACATACCTTGAGCCTCATCAAGCCGCTTGTTGATAAGCGCGATGTCGGCATCTGCCATGTCCAGTTGCCGCTTTAGTTCGGCCACTTCATCAGTTCGGCTTGATTCCGGACACCTCGCCACCTACATTCAAAGGCGACATCTTAGACCTGGGATTATGATCCTCTGCGTGCCGTCATTTCTTGACAACGCGCAGAGTCTCAGGGGCTACTATCTACACAGGGCGCATCTTACTTATGCGCAACTGACAAAAGTGTACATTATCTAACGTACCTCAAAACCCGTTAGTAAACTTTTAACGGCCTCATGCAATCCGCTTTCTGTGGATGAAATCCTTTCAATCACCGTGCCCATCAATGCACGGTGCTCCTCTGAGATAGAAGCTCGCCCCAGCAGAATCTTTAGCTCCTCCGGCCGATCACCAGACGGTGCCGGACTTGTCCTATGGCCTCTTTCGAAGGCCGGACGCGGAGAGCCTTGGGGGGCCACATAGCTATCTTCTGCCCCTGCCGGATTCAGAGAAACCCTCCGCGACGACACCTTAGGGTCGCTCGCCTCGCTAGGCGGTACGGCAGGGGGAGGCGTCCCGCTCTCCATCATCTCCGGAAGAAGATCCCCCGAAGACGAGCTCTGCTGAGAAGGGCTGAGGTCCGAGCTACAAGGTAAAATTTTGGTTAATCTTCTTAGATATAAATCAAGGATTTCTCTCATCCCTCAAAAGGAAAACCTCTCTCTACTTACGGCTCACTGGAGGGCTGATCCCTTTGAGGGCGTAGTTCGGCCGAGGAACTCCCCTGCGTCGGACCCTCTGACGAGGATTTTCTCCCCCGCTTCGGGGCCATGGTCTCCGGGTCGTCAGAGGCGGCCCTCTTCTTCCCCTTGGGAGAGGAATTGTCGGTTCCACCCTTCGGAGCAGCCTCCTTCGAGGAGGCCATAGTTCCCTTGTCCTTCCCCTTACTTCCCTCCAAAGGCATTATCTTCAACATCCTGACAAGCACGGGATCCGGCCGGGTTTCGGGAAGGGGAGCCGGACACCTGATCAGCTTTGCCTTCGCTATCCACTCCTGTTTAAAAGGACAACTCTTTTAGGGGCAAGTTTATGACGATTATATGGATAGTAGGTCCGGGCACAAGGTTACTTACTTGGGTATCCGAGCGATTGCAGCTTAGGCCTACGTCCTCGGTCAAATCCGGACACATCATTTGTGATCTGAAGAACAGTTTATACATCTCCACGGGCGTTGCGCCCATAAAATGCTGGAGAGCTCATGGTCCCTCCGGATTGAACTCCCACAGATGAAGGGAGCGACGTTTGCCGGGCAGTGTTCGGTGAATCAGCATGACCTGCGTCACCTTGACCAGGTTGAGGTCTCTTTCTAAGAGATCCCTGATGCGGCCCTGCAACAAGGGCACATCTTTGGATAACCCCCAATCTAATCCTTTGTTGACCCATGACACTAGCCGTGCTGGGGGACCCGAGCGAAAGGCAGGAGGCGCCGCCCACTTGGCGCTCCTGGGAGCGGTGATATAGAACCATTCTTGTTGCCACAAGCCGAGCTCCTCTTGAAAGGAGCCCTCGGGCCATGGAGCATCAACATTCTTACTTATGACAGCGCCTCCGCACTCTGCGTGCCGTCCCTCGATCATCTTCGGCTCCACTCCAAAAGTCTTGAGCCATAATCCGAAGTGAGGAGTAACACGGAGGAACGCTTCGCACACAACGATGAATGAGGAAATGTGGAGGATGGACTCCGGAGCTAAGTCATGAAATTCCAGCCCGTAATAAAACAGCAGCCCCCTCACGAAGGGATCCATCGGGAAACCTAACCCCCGAAGGAAGTGACACATGAACACTACGCTCTCACCGGGCTGGGGACTGGGAATAGCCTGCCTTTGAGCAGGCAACCTATGCGGAATTTCGGCGGTCAAGACTTAGCCTCTCTCAACTTTAGCACGTCCTCCTCCCTGACGGAGGAGGGCATCCATCGGCCTTGAAGGTCGGAACCGGACATTGTCGAAGGTCCGAAGCGCCTGGAATCTGGAGCCTAGGGTGTTGGAACTCGAGGCGACGGGCGAACTCGTTTGAGATTGGAAAAAGGAGTAAGGCCTTGGTCTCTTTATAAGAGGTTGAATACCAGGAGCCCTCCCCGTAAGCGTTTGGGACTCGCCTTTAATCGAAAAAACATGCTAACGTGCACGATTGGGTTACCCACGTCCGTATTGATGAGAATCCCGTAAAAGGGGAGCACACGATCTCTGCTTTGACAAGACGTGCCAAGGAAACCGCCTCGCAAAACACGCTGAGGTGGAAAAGTGAAAACGATTCGAGTAAAGGACTTGGCTGTAGTGTCATGACGCACTGCGGAATACGTCAGCAGATTTGATTTGTGTTAATATTATTCTCTCTATGGCAATATGTGGAAGCTTATTTTGCAGAGCCGGACACTATCCTGGGTGTTTAAATCTTCTTGAAGAACTTGGAGGAGGAACCCGCCTTGCAATGCCGAAGACAATTTGCGCGCCGGACTCGTCGTCATTGAAGCCTGGTTCAGGGGCTACTGAGGGAGTCCTGGATTAGGGGGTGTTCGGGTAGTCGGACTATACCTTTAGCCGGACTCCTGGACTATGAAGATACAAGATTGAAGACTTCGTCTCGTGTCCGGATGGGACTTTCCTTGGCGTGGAAGGCAAGCTTGGCGATGCGGATATTCAAGATCTCCTACCATTGTAACCGACTCTGTGTAACCCTAACCCTATCCGGTGTCTATATAAACCGGAGGGTTGTAGTCCGTAGGCGATCAACTCCATACACAACAATCATACCATAGGCTAGATTCTAGGGTTTAGCCTCCTTGATCTCGTGGTAGATCTACTCTTGTACTACCCATATCATCAATATTAATCAAGCAGGACGTAGGGTTTTACCTCCATCAAGAGGGCCTGAACCTGGGTAAAACATCGTGTTCCCTGCCTCCTGTTACCATCCGGCCTAGACGCACAGTTCGGGACCCCCTACCCGAGATCCGCCGGTTTTGACACCGACAGTGACCCATCCAATTTGCATATTTGAGGATGGCTCAAAGGGAAAGAGTTCACCTTTAGCAGATTGTCACAAATGTTGGTGTTGCACATCTTGTATGCCTTCACATGACCAAATTGTGGCATGGCGGTATCGCCTTGTGAATCCTTCAACATGAAAGAACATGACAAACACTGGGAAAAACAAATGAGGTTAGCGGAGATGCAAAACCTACCATTCATGTGGTAAAATACCAGACAAGTGTATGCATCAGGCTCATCATAAAAAAGGACAAGGGGGCATTTCATAGTTTGGCGGCATATGATGCAAGAACAACCAAATATAATAGGCTCAACTAAACAAGCATGCATCATAAGTAATATGTCCAAGTCTCCGAGATCAATAAACATAGATGCAACAATTGGAGGCAAGCGACAATGAACAAGATGTATCATGTGAGAGGCATGAACATATATGTCATCAACCCAAGAAAGCAAGTAAGAGTGTAACATGGGTGATGTGACGAAGAAAGCAATCATATGAATCAAGGCAAGCAAGCTAGTAGTGCAAAGATGCAACGTACTAGAAGGAATCATGTCAAGTATGTCATGTGTGCAAATAGTGTGTATGAATAATTCAGATGACATAGCACAAGCATGAAAGGAGGATATGAGCAAAATAGGATCAATAGCATGAGGCACATGATAAACATGGCAATAGCAACAAGGATCTCCACCAAGCATGCAAATACACATAGGAGTAGCATAATGGTGTATCATGGGTAGATGCAATCAAGGGTCACAATTGCATGGCAAATGCATAGAAGCAAGCATAGCATGCAAAGTGAACACGTTAAAATGGGCATGAAGCGACAAGCGGTATATAGCCCATAGCCGTGTGAGAGCCATGTGAGAGAGATGCGTGTAGTCGTTGCGCGAAGAGAATGGTGGTAAGGATAGTCCACGGGATCCCAAGTCATCTTTGCTCTCAAGAGCTCATTTCGTCAACTCTTGGGGATTGAGAGGTTGATGAGTATACGTGAGTACCTACACAAAACAAAGACAAAGGGAAAATTGTGTGTGCGTGGTAGATGTACACATCATCCATCATGATGCGCACGTGTTTGTGTTGGTTAGCACAAAATATCCAATGCTCAAATAAATGAGATGCGTGATATAGAAACATGTCATCCATCATCATAGGCTTGTTGTTATGTATAGCATAATGGAAACTCAAATTGTGCAATGCATCACAAGAAATATGTAGAGCATTGTTATTTATGGAATGCATACGGTGCAAGCAATTATGAGAATCATGCAATGTATGGAATGCATCAAAATCTCCTAATATGTATGAGGAAACTAAGGGGGTCTCCTCATGAGCATTAATGGAAACATCACACGGAGAATATTGACAACATCCAAAACAATGCATAGTTGGAACATGGTGATCATGGCATGGCATAGTAGATGAATTGCGCAAATCATGTAAAGGAAGCATGACAATATCATAACATGAAAAACAAAAGCCAATGACCATCATCTCGTCATCTATGCCATAAGTGCAAATGGGGTGGATTTTAATGGGGTGTGCATAGTTACTATGTTGAGATTGAAATGATGCGATATGGGAGATCTCACTCATAGCATATGACAAGTTCAATGGATTGTCAAACATGATGTGACCAAAAGAATTTTCACATGATATCCTATGGAGCATAGCATCACAATTAGGCAAATCAACATGCTCAACATCATATTCATCATAAATAGGTAAGTCATGACATGAAGAATTCACACTAGCATGAAGCATGGGAATAGGTGGATCAACATCATGCAAGCAATCATTGGTGAGATAGTCCACTAGTGGGACAAGAGAAGCACCATCACCTATCTTACCTTTGGAGCATCGCTCATGTGTTGTAGGTGAGGTGTCGAAGACCAAGTCATGGTCATCTTAATCTTGTTGGAACCATGTGGGGGTGCATCATCGTCCACCATGGCCATCGTTGTCTCCATTTGAGGCATGGACTCGTCGAGGATAGGCGTGTCGTCATGTAGGAGCCCTAGCACCAAAGAAGAAAACACACTCGGAGTAGAGGTTAGGTCGTTAAAAATCATAGTGGCCTCACATGCTGTGTCAACTACCTCACTCACTAAGTGGTGTGGCTCACTCACTTCCTGTATGATGCTCTCACTCATATTGTTGGTGGAGTGACTCAAATGGCTCTCAACCTCACATAGGATATGTGGCATGCTCTCAAGTGTGGGGCTAGTGGTGGTCACACTCATCCTCTCATAGGAAATGCACTCAATGTCACATATGGTGGAGTCACTCATATCACTCGTGGTGGGGTGGCTCTCCACACCTGGCAATTGGGGCATCTCGTCACATGTGGGTGTCGGAGAGATGTTGGTGCAAATATCTCCATGCTCCATCATGTCATGGTCGTAGCCGTGGATGAAGTCCAAAGATGGCACATCATCACTCTCCTCTAAGACCAAAGATAAGGTCTCATGTGCGGTCTCGTAGCTTGACTCGGAGTACGAGTCCAATATGGGCGCCGTCTTCATGTTGTTGAAGAGGTTCGTGCTCGTCGCTGTGGTTGAAGGGGATGGCCCTAGCTCGACCGTCTTGTCGCCGTCTTGTTGTTGGAGGCCCATATGATGTGTCACCTCGTAGCTCGTCTCCATGACCGAAGGGAATTTCCCATGCTCGGCCATCTTCCTTGAGGGGCTTCTGAATATGGAAGTGTCACCCTCGCTCGTAGGTGGTCGCCTTGGACTTGATGAAGTCGTTGTAGTCGTACTTGTGGGAAGTAGGCGAAGATGCCGTACGTCCAAAGGAGAAGATGCCTTGATAGCACTTGGTGAAGATGCCAAAGTGGTGGTGGTAGTAGCCATAGCGCCGTCTTGGTTGTGGTCATCTTGCGGTCTTCTCTTTTGCTCATGAAGTAGGGCTTGTTGGGACTTCTGCATTTGCGCTTGGTGAGCATCTTCATGATGATGTTGGCATTGTCGCACTTGAGCTCGTAGTAGATGTCGTTCGTCGTTGTCGTGCACATGTTTCTTGTAGGTGACTTGCCCTTCATGACGAGGTGGATCACGAACGTGATGGTGGTCACCATGGAGATGTGGACGTGGACGACTTGCGGTTGCATCATTTTTGTGCTCCAAAGACTTGTGACTTGAGCGTCGCCGCCTCAAGGATGATGAAGGGGAAGAACGGTTGATCAACAAGGTCCGAGTCTCCTCCATCTTTGCATCTTGCTCCTCCTTTTGTGAGGAAAGCTTGTTGTCGATTTAGTCCCTTTTCCTCTCTTCGGAGTGGCCAATGTCAATGGAGAGGTTCTCGATGTGCTCTCTCAATCTTGATTGTGCGCCTTGCATTTGTCGTTGTAGATCGAAGATTGACGCTTTGGTGATGTAGTTGTTCACGCCTCATTGTTGTGGAAGACCTGAGATGAAATGCCTTTCCTATCCATCACATGACTCGAGCCAATATGAGTGGGAGAAAGAGAAGAATGAATACCAAATGTACCTTAACCGAAGTTGAACATGGATCAATGATCAGTCCAATGTGGAAAAAGGAAATAGCACAATTGGTACCCAATCTTGTCGGTTTCTCACACCTACACAAATAAGGCTTGTGGTGGAGCTCGGTGAGGATAGTGGCACAAAAATTTGATGCAAAATGTTAGCAAGAGCCAATAATGTTGAAAGAGATTCACAAATTTGCAAGTGAAACAAGTAGACCAATAGCAATATGTGGCACACGGAAACACACACAGATAGATAAATGGGGTCGTGCAACCAAGGATGAGCACAAAATGTGGAATCCATGGAAAACGCTCGTGTTGCACAACTCAAGAGAGACGCTACCATGATTGCTCTATAGGCGGATACGACACTTGTGCACAACCTAAAAGATGCAAAATGGATAAACTTTCTATCCCAAGTATGCTATATATGTATGATGTTCCGGTGGTATGATCGAAGATCATCGGATATGACAATCTTATATGCAATGTGGTATGATGCTATGGCTATTGCTTACAAGTTTCTTTGCTCTTTCTCTTTTGCTTAAAAGCTTATTCTTTTTTTATATGGCCACAATGCAAAATGCACAAACCAAGATAGCAACTGGGTATATAAGGAACAAACTTGAGGCACACGAGATGATATGATACCGATATGGTATGGTATGTATGCAATGTATGGTGTAGATCACTAATGTGCACAAGTAATGTTGTCAGCAATACTCAAACGGTCGATAGGCAAGTGATGCAAAATGGGCTAGGGGTTATGAATGCAATGGCAAGGGAATATACAATGGAGGGATACCACGATACCAAGATGATATGGAGGTTACCGTCCTTGGCGATGATGAGTGGCGGTGATCTTGATGGAGATACCAAGATGATGGAGACTCGTCCCTAAGTAGCCGAAACACCTTAGGAAACGGAAAAACCGCGAACTCAAAATCTCAAATGTCAAATGGTGGTAGCGGGAATGTGGTGGTGGTTTTGTGAAAGCTCAATGGAATTGCGGAATGGCAATGATGGGTTGTGGAGTACGCAATGTGGAAATGGAGGGTAAGGTGGTGTACTATACACGATGTCGGAGTTGGAAGCACGCTCCCTAAGTAGCTGAAACACCTTAGGAGACAGAACTCTCAACACAAACAAAATTGGGTTAAGTCGGTGTGGAAGAAGTGTATGGTTGGTAAGCCTATGTGGAAGTGGTGGTGGTGGTTGATGAAGAAGCAACGATACCTAAGTATCCTAGACACCTTAGGAGACACAAATCACTCCTCAAGCAACCATTAATGCAATGGGGATCAATATTAGTTAGGTTGCGGAAGTCGGTGGTGGTGTAGCGGATGATATGGTGGAAGCCCTAGGCAAAGATACCAAAATTCACAACATTTGATGGAGTCAAATGATGTTGGTTGTATTTTTGTGGGAAGGGGGATGTCAAGAGCTTCAAAACAAGCTAAAGAACGCGAAAAACGGATTCCATATGAATTAGTTATGGTCAAAACAAAATTTGAGCGAAATCCGGGGGCCGGACGTACGGACAAGGTCGGATGTCCGGGGGCCGGACGTCTAGGTGGGCTTGGAAATCCGTAAATTCGGATCGGGTTAGGGGTTCCGGTCGTCCGGAAAATGTCAGACGTCTGGTCGTTCCAGGGGCTCCGGACATCCGTAAAGTGTCGGTTGTCCAGGGGGTCGGGGTCAACGCGAAATTTTAGATCCGGGGTGCGATTTTGGGCGGAAAATGATGATTTTGGGGTCAAAATTGATGAGACTTCGTGGATGAAAGATGGGGAAACTTGTGTAGATGCTAGATCCACTTGAAACCAAGCAAATTCATGGATCAAAATCAACAAAACTTTGTCAAACCAACAAATCACAAAAAACAAAATTGGGGCTATTTTTATGGGGATTTTCGAAATTGGGGAAGAACACAACAAAATTAGGCTAGAAAACGAAGAGGGGAGGCTCCGAAATCGTGATCAACGTGCCTCATGATACCAAGATGATATCATGAGACAAGTTGTATTTGATCCAAGATGATGTAGGGTAGAACCCTAGCGGCCCGATCTTTCACGAAAGGAGCAGATCCCGCGATGAACACGAAGAACACGAGGAGGGAAACGAGGGGAAAATCACGAGGGGAAGACAAGAGAACACTCAAACCAACAAGAATGATCACACATGCGCTAGATCCATGAACACAAAGGAAGATACAAGATCCAAAGTCAACAACGGACGATACACGGTAACCGGTCTTCTCCGTGAGGAGGTCATGATGGTCTTCTTCGCAAGGAGGTTTTGAATCCAAAGGGATCTTCTCCATAAAGGCCGCGGTCTCTCATGGAGTAGATCCGATGTGGATGAGCAATGCTCTATCTCTAAATATGAGCTAAACCAATGCTAACCCTCAAATGGTGGAGGTGGAGGAGTATATATAGTCTAGGTCCACGAATGGGTAAGTGAGGGCGAAGGGATACATGGGCTCGGCCCGATACACTGTGCACAGACAGGCGTCAGACGTCCGACGGATACCGGATGTCCGGTGGCTCGTGAGGGTCCGGTCATCCGGTACTTGTCGGACGTCCGGCCTTTTGGCTCGGGAAAGCCATCGTTGGATTTCCGGACGGGGCCGGTCGTCCGAGCGCTGGAGGATGTCGGACGTCCGGTCAGCATCGGTCGTTCGACCGCTGTAGGTCTCGCTGGCTGGGACTTGGGCTGGATGGTGAAGACTCCAGGCGTCGGACGTACGGTCCAGACCGGTCGTCCGGTGGCTGTAGATTTCTGGCAGCTTCTTCTCTTGGTCCTTGTACTTGGCGTCCTCGCTAGCTCATCCGTTGGATGTGGTGGCTCCATGGCTTTCCTCTAAGTATCGGATCATGCATAGCACACACGTGGCAGGTAGTAGCCATGTCTCACATGTAGAAAGTGAAAGTTCGGAGAGGAGCGAGTTCACCTTGTGTCCAATGGTGTATGTTCGAGGTCTTGTCGTATGTCTTCTTGGGGCTTGGAGAGTGGCCAGAGTGTACATGGGGATGAACGTGAAGATTTGCTAAAGACAAGAATGTCTTCAAAGTAGACCACAACAAATACACCATTATAGGGTCGAAAAATGAAATGCATGAGTCTCATGAAAGTACCGGCTGCTTCGGATAAACCCATTGGCATACCAAGCCATTCATATAAGCCAAACTTGGTCTTAAATGCGTTTTCCCATTCATCACATTCTTGTATGCGTATTTGATAGTAGCCACTCTTAAGATCAATCTTAGAGAAAATGGTGGCTCCGCTAAGCTCATCAAGCATATCATCTAGGCGTGGAATGGGGTAACAATAATGCACGGTAATATCATTGATAGGATGGCAATCGGAACACATGCGATATGTACCATCTTTCTTGGGAACAAGGATTGCCGGGACGGCACAAGGGCTCAAACTTTCTCGAACATGTCAATTGTTGATGAGTTGCTGTACTTGCCGTTGGATCTCCTTAGTTTCCTCGGGGTTGACGCGGTATGGAGCCTTGTTAGGAAGAGGTGCTCCGAGGATGAGGTCGATTTGGTGCTCGATTCCTTGTAGTGGAGGTAGACCCGAAGGTAGCTCGTCGGGGAAAACATCTTGGAATTCCTACAATAGAGACTATAACACTAAAGGTAGATTGTGAGAGGTGTTAGCTTTTGGTGCGTCATCCTTACACAAAAGGACAAAGTGCATGACACTTGATGGGTTCACACACACTTCTCTCATCTCACATTTGGTGGAAAATAGAACTAAGTTCTTCTTGTCACTCATCATGGAGGCACTCAATTTTGGCTTGTGGCGCTAACTTTCTTTTTGGTGGTTTGCTCTCTCATTATTCTATCCATGATGGGTGGTTTGCTTGTCGGCGATCACTTGGCATGGAGACATAGGTCGAAGGACGTACTCCTTTCCTTTCATCTTGAAGCTATTGTGATTCATTCGGAGGTTGTGGATGACACCTCAATCAAATTTCCATGGTCGTCTGAGGAGGAGGTGGCAAACTGATAGAGGCGAGGGCCCGATTTTTCGATGAGATGGTGGCTATCGTTTTGGTGGAAGTCGACTTTGACGATCCGACTACGAACGTGCAAGGACGTCGTGCCTTAGCAATCGCTAAACCAACTCCGAGAGGTTATTGACCACGCCGGAGCACGATCAACCTGACCACGAGGGTCTATTTCCTGCAAGCAACGAAGAACAAGCAAGAAATTGAAATTGCAATATGGATATTGTGAATATAAGAGGAAAGCTTTATTGATGAAGGTGGGATTCTGTGACGTCTTGGTTTGGTCATTGGACACAAACGAAGTACGCGAAGTTGCAGCTATGGCGAACTTTTAATCTAAAAAAAACCCAAAGTCTAAACGATGCCCTAAGGGCTGTATATATGGAGGAAGAGGGGGGGGGGGAATTTCGAGGCCCTTGAAGGTGGGGTCCGAAACCAAACCTATCTCTTGTTTCCACAGACATACATACTCTAAAAACAGCCTATACTTAAGTATTTCGAAAATACATGGGCCTGGCCCAATAATAAGGTGACGCAGCACCTAGAATAGCCTCTGGACGAAATTTATGAAGTGGCATCTTGTATCCGTCCAAGGCTTCATGCACCTCTTATGGTGGCTTCAAAGTCCTGAAATCATCACTTATAAATCCGTTCTTGATCCCCTTGCGCATGTCATCATCTCCATGCTTGGTCTTGCTCCAGTGTTCATCCCTCATATCCATGCCAGGCCCTTCATTTCTAAGAAAAACAAATGTATCCAATTTAGGCAGCATCATATTCTCATGAACATTCGAATCATTACCAAGAAACGAAAGTACCTGATAATTTAATTGGCGTGCGCGAGCTCTAGTAATTGGTCCAGTATGTATAGTAGCAGGGGCTGTGGGTGTAACAATGGTATTTATGTCCTCATCATCCTCCTCTTCTTGAAATGAAGTCGTCCTCGACGGAAGCTCATCTTCCTCACCCAAATAAGGCTTCAAATCTGCAATGTTAAAAGGGGGACTAACCCCAAAATCTGCAGGCAGCTCAATTTTATATGCATTATCATTTATTTTCTATAACACCTTAAAAGGACCGTCATCACGTGGCATTAGTTTTGGTTTGCGCAAATTAGGAAATCTATCCTTACGCAAATGTAACCAAACAAGATTTCCAGGTGCAAACACAACATGCTTTCTACCCTTATCTCAAGCAAGTTATATTTAACATTCATACGCTCAATGTTTTCCTTAGTTAACTCATGCATTTTTAAAATCAATTTAGCACGTTCTTTAGCATCAAAATTAACCTTCTCCAGAGATGGAAGAGGCAACAAATCAGTAGGTGCACGAGGTAGGAAACCATACACAATTTCAAATGGGCACATCTTAGTAGTAGAATGCAATGAACGATTATAAGAAAATTCAATATGAGGCAAGCATTCTTCCCACATTTTCTTATTATCCTTCAAAACAACCCTAAGCATAGTAGACAATGTTCTATTGAGTACTTTAGTTTGTCCATCAGTTTGGGGGTGACAAGTAGTACTAAAAAGCAGTTTAGTCCCCAACTTAGCCCATAAACATCTCCAAAAGTGGCTAATAAATTTAGTATCACGATCTGAAACAATAGTATTTGGTACACCATGCAAGCGAATAATTTCACGAAAGAACAAATCAGCAACATTAACAGCATCATCACTTTTATGACATGGCATAAAGTGTGCCATTTTCGAGAATCTATCCATGACAACAAATATGCTATCCCTCCCCATCTTTGTTCGAGGTAAACCTAAAACAAAGTCCATAGATATATCCTCCCAAGGAACACTAGGTACAGGCAAAGGCATATATAAACCATGAGGATTGAGTCGTGACTTAGTTTTTTGACATGTAGTGCATCGAGCAGCAAAACGCTCAACATCCCGTCTTATCTTTGGCCAAAAGAAATGTATAGCAAGTATATCCTCCGTCTTCTTGACGCCAAAGTGTCCCATTAATCCTCCTCCATGCGCCTCCTACAACAACAAAATACGAACGAAGCTAGCTGGAATGCATAGCTTGTTAGCACGAAGCACAAATCCATCGTTAAGAACGAACTTGTTCCAAGTTCTCGCTTCCTTACAATTCTACAATACATCTTTAAATTCAGCATCATGCACATATTGATCTTTGATGGTCTCCAAACCAAATATTTTAAAGTCAAGTTGTGAATGCATAGTATAATGACAAGACAATGCATCAGCAATAACATTTTCTTTACCCTTCTTGTGTTTAATGACATAAGGGAAAGTCTCAATGAATTCAACCCATTTAGCATGTCTATGGTTCAGTTTTGCTTGACTTTTAATGTGTTTCAAAGATTCATGATCATAATGTATAACAAATTCCTTGGGCCATAAATAATGTTGCCATGTTTCTAAGGTCCGAACAAGAGCATATAATTCTTTATCATAAGTAGAATAGTTTAGACTAGGCCCACTCAATTTTTCAGAAAAGTATGCAACAGGTTTGCTATCTTGTAATAACACACCTCCTAATCCAATTCCACTAGCATCACATTCAAGCTCAAAATTCTTATTAAAATCAGGAAGTTGTAGTAAAGGAGAATGTGTCAACTTATCTTTCAGTACCGTGAAGGCTTCTTCCTGTGCGGTACCCCAAACAAAAGGCATATCCTTCTTTGTAAGCTCGTTGAGAGGTGCAACAATGGTTCTGAAATCTCTCACAAAACGCCTATAGAAACCAGCGAGGCAGAGGAAACTCCTCACTTGTGTGACCATTTTGGGCTGCAGCCAACTCGCAATAGCTTCAATCTTGGCTTTATCAACTTCAATTCCCTGTGGAGTAACAACATAGCCAAGAAAAGATACTCGGTCGGTGCAAAAGGTGCACTTTCCAAGGATACCAAACAAACGTGCATCACGTAGAGCAATAAAAACAACACGTAAATGTTCCAAATGTTCCTCCAAAGATTTGCTATAAATCAATATGTCATCAAAGTAAACTACCACAAATTGTCCAATGGAAGCACGTAAAACTTCGTTCATTAATCTCATGAAAGTACTAGGTGCATTGGTTAACCCAAAAGGCATGACTAACCACTCATATAACCCAAACTTAGTTCTAAATGTTGTTTTCCATTCATCTCCCAATTTCATACGAATTTGTTGGTATCCACTACTCAATTCATCAAGCATATCATCTAGCCTAGGAATAGGATGACGATAACGAATAGTAATATTATTAATGCCTCTACAATCAACGCACACACGCGACGTACCATCCTTTTTCGGCACTAAAATGATAGGAAGAGCACAAGGACTAAGGGATTCACGTATATAACCTTTGTCGAGCAGTTCTTGTACTTGACGCATAATCTCCTTCGTCTCCTCTAGATTGGTACGTTATGGTGCACGGCTGGGTAATGATGCACCGGGAATTAAGTCAATTGGATGCTCAATCCCTCAAATAGTTGGTAATCCTGGTGGCACGTCTTGTGGAAAGACATCAGCGAACTCCTGCAAAATGTTAGTGACAGCAGGAGGCAAAGAGGATGGCACGTCCTTGAATGAAAATAATGCCTCTTTGCACACAAAAGCATAGAAAACAGAGTTGCTAAAATCTAGATCATCAATATCAAATTTGGTGGAAAGTAAAGATGCACTTTTAAATTTAATTTTTGAAGCAACACTAGATGGTTTATTATTAGGCTTCATTTGTTGCTGATGCGGAGCATCCTATGGACATCACCATATCAAGAGTCTGTTTGGCAAGTGACACGTGCGACATCTACTTCACATACATAAAGGTGAATCATCTCCTTTACACGTGCTCTCTTGACCCCTTCGAGGACGGTATACTACTTGACACTTCTCCCGTGTGCATGCATAGGTATTGTCGGAGCTTCATGGATGTTGAGGAGGAGTGAAAGCACCAAGGAATAAGTACACCATCCGCGAGGGAAGCATGGAAGCAACGACGGAGAACAGCTCCCAGGCCCCGGACATCCGGCCTAGCTAGCCTGGACATCCGGCCGTTCCTGAGCCCCGGGACATCTGGCTCCCAGCCCGAAAACCGGCCCCTCCGAACCCGAGAGCAACAAGTGCCACCACTCCAGCCCGGACATCTGGCCTCCCCAGCCTGGACATCCGGCATCGCCTGAAAGCCCGGACATCCGGCCCGACCAGCCCGGACATCCGGCCTCCCCTGTCTGCGCACAGTGAAGGGCCGATGCCCGTGTACCCCTTTTCCCCCCTAGACTAACTTTCTAGGGTTAGCGTTGATTTAGCTCATGTTAGAGATAGAGCTACGCTCATCCATATTGGATCTACTCCACGAGAGAGACCGCGGCCCCTCTACGGAGAAGATCCACCTTGGATTCAAGACCTCCTTGCGGAGAAGATCATCAAGACCCCCTCTTGGGCGGCCCCCTCAAGACCACCTCACGGAGAAGACCGTTACCTCTTGTATCATCCGTTGTTGAGTTTGGATATTGTATCTCTCTTTGTGTTCATGGATCTAGCGCATGTGTGATCATTCTTGTTGGTTTGAGTGTTCTCTTCTGTTCCCCTCGTGATTTTCCCCTTGTTTTCCCCCACGTGTTCTTCATGTTCATCGCGGGATCCGCTCCTTTCGTGAAAGATCGGGCCACTAGGGTTCTACCCTACATCATCTTGGTATCATGAGCCACGTTGATCATGATTTCGGAGCCTCCTAGTTGTGTTTTCTAGCCTAATTTTGTTGATTTCGTCCTAAATTCGAAAATCCCCACCAAAAATAGCCCCAAATTTTTTTTTGTGATTTGTTGGTTTGACGAAGTTTTGTTGATTTTGATCCATGGATTTGCTTGGTTTCGAGTGGATATAGCATATCCCCAAGTTTCCCCACTTTCCATCCACGAAATCTCTCCAATTTTGACCTTGGAATCATCCATTTCCGCCCCCAATTCGAAAATTTCTCCCCCAAACGAGATCTGGAATCGTCGGGCCCGACATCCGGGCCATCTGGCCGGACATCCGGGCCCCAAGCCAGACATCCGGCTCCTGGAGCACTAAATCTGCTCGGTTCTGGACAGACAGCCCCGGAAATCCGGGCTCCACCCCGGACATCCGGCCCCTGTACATTTCAGCTTCCCCGTTTCACCGTTTTGTCAATAACTAATTCATCAGGAGTCCGTTTTTGACGTTCTTTAGCTCGTTGGAAAGCTCTTGACATCCCCCTTCCCACAAAAATACTACCATCACCATTTGACTCCATCCAATTTTTGGAACTTTGGCATCTTTGTCTAGGGATTCCACCACTACCTCTGCATAACCACCACCGACTTACGCAACCTAACCAATTTTGTTCCCCATCGCATTAGTGATTTGAGTATCCTAAGGTGTCTATGCTACTTAGGGACGATTGCTTCTTTATTAACCACCACCACCATAACTTCCGCATAGGCTTGACCACCATACACTTCCACCATCCCAACTTAACCCAATTTTGTTAGTGTTGTGAGTTGTGTCTCCTAAGGTGTTTCGGCTACTTAGGGACCGTGCTTTCAACTCCGACACCGTGTATAGTACACCACCTTACCCTCCACTTCCGCATTGCCTACTCGCGAAACCCATCATTGCAATTCCGCAATTACATTGAGCTTCCGCCACCACCACATCCCACTACCACCATTTTGACATTTGACGTTTGAGATTTTGAGTTCGCGGTTTTTCCGTTTCCTAAGGTGTTTCGGCTACTTAGGGACGAGTCTCCATCATCTTGGTATCTCCATCAAGATCACCGCCACTCATCATCGACATGGACAGTAACCTCCATATCATCTTGGTATCGTGGTATCCCTCCATTGTACATTCCCTTGCCATTGCATTGATAACCCCTAGCCCATTTTGCGTCACTTGCCTATCGAGACTAGCCATTTGAGTATTGCCGGCAACGTTACTTGTGCACATTAGTGATCTACACCGTTCATTGCACACCATACGATATCATATTGGTATCATAGCATCTCATGTGCCTCAAGTTTGTTCCCGCATATACACAATAGCTATCTTAGTTTGTGCATTGTGCAAAAGTGGCCATACAAAGAAAAAAAGAATAAGCTTTTAAGCAAAATAGAAAGAGAAAGAAGCTTGTAAGCAAGTGCCATAGCATCATACCACATTGCATATAAGATTGTCATATCCGATCATCTTGGATCATACCACCGGAACATCATACATATATAGCATACTTGGGATAGAAAGTTATCCATTTAGCATCCTATAGGTTGTGCACAAGTGTCGTATCCGCCTATAAGCAATCATGCTAGCGTCTCTCTTGAGTTGTGCAACACGAGCATTTTCCGTGGATTCCACATTTTGAGCTCATTCCTTGGTTACACGACCCCATTTATCTATTTGTGTGTGTGTTTCCGTGTGCCACATATTGCTATTGGTCTACTTGTTACACTTGCGAATTTGTGAATCTCTTTCAACATTATTGACTCTTGCTAACATTTTGCATCAAATTTGTGTGCCACTATCCTTACCGAGCTCCACCATAAGCCTTATTTGTGTAGGTGTGAGAAACCGACAAGAATTGGTACCAGTTGTGCTATTTCCTTGTCCACATAGGAGTGATCATTGATCCACTTTCAACTTCGGTCAAGGTACATTTGGTATTCGTACTTCTCTTTTTACCACTCACATTTTTCTCTTGGAGTGATGGATAGGCAAGGCATTTCATCTTCGGTCTACAACAACAACGACGAGTTCGATGCCACACAAAACTCCACCAATGCCAAGATGCAAGCTCAAATGGATGAGAACAAAGCCCTCATCAAGTCCTACAAGCGGTCTTCCTCATCTTCGATAAGACGCTCAAGAGCACATGCCTCCGAGCTATCATCTCCGGCAAGATCACATTGGCATCGACACCATCACAAACAAGGACGTGAAGGTCAAGAGCTCAACACCAACAACCGCTCAACGGCTTCACCATCTCCCTTGGCATCTTCGCCAAGCGACTTCAAGGCATCGTCGCCTACGGACATACGGCATATTCGCCCACAAGAACTTCAATAGAAGCTCACCAAGCTCAAGTCCGCGACTTCCACGAGCTACTATGACCTCAACATCGACCATGAGATTCCTTTCTATGGGACTCTAGAACCCGAGGAGTATCTCGACTGGGAGCATTTGATGGATGACTACCTCAAGCTACATCAAGTTCCTCCCGAAGATCAAGTGGCATGCGCCACAAGGAACTTCCACGACTACACGTCCACATGGTGGCTTCACGCGCCTTCGGAGAGCTACGACATGAGTTGGCCCAAGACGAAGAGAGTTTTCCGGCGAGAGTTTGTGCCTCCAACCTACAAGGAACAACTTCTACGCCAATTGGAGAACACCACCCAAGGATCCAAGTCCATCGACGAGTACTTCAAGGAGATGAAGATTGCCTTGCGACGAGCCGGCGTGGACGACCCCATTTCTATGAAGTTCCACTTCATGATGGGATTACACAACGACAACTCCAAGACAATCTTCCTTGAGAACTACAAGTCCGTCGACGACAACTACATTGGTGCTCTCAAGGCGGAACAAGAACTCATGAAGGCCAAGGCTTCTCGACCCCAAGCACACTTCGCGACGACCAAGCTCCATGGGAACGAGCATGAGGCTAGTACGACCAAGATGTCCAAGCCCGACGAGCTCCAAGATGATGCTCCCAAGTTCGACTTCACCGCCATCCCTCTTTTGTGGCATTGATGATGCCGAGTCTACTTCGACTCTTTTTAAAGATGGTGTGGCGTAAAGTACGACTACAGAGAACCTCAAGGACCAAGCTTTGGAGGCAAGCTACAAGGTGGCGAGCAAGGATGATGCTTCCATCTTAGGAGGCGAGTGTGATGATGTGCCATCTTCGGCCTTCATCCACGGCGACGACGATGATATGGTTGAGCATGGGATTTTCCCTTCGACCACGGCGACATGTGATGATTTGAGTGACTTTAGCCACCATATTGAGAGTGAGAGTGACTTCACCACTAGCCCCATATATGATGTGTTGCCCCAATTCCCATGTGAGGAGAACCAAAACCCCCACCTCTTGAGTGAGATGAGTGACCCCACCATATGTGAGTTTGAGTGCACCTATTTTCAGGCAGTGAGTGAACCACCACATAGAGAGAGTGAGATAGTTGATAGGTCATGTGAGGCCACTTTCAACACTAACGACTTGACCTCTACCTCTATTGGTATTCTCATTTGGTGTTAGGTCCCATCTATGATGACACGCCGATTCACGATGACTTCGTCCTCCCTTTGGACAAGACGATGGCCATGGTGGAATATGATGCACCCCCACATGGTTCCATCAAGATGAAGATGACCACCATTTGGTCTTACCCACCTCACCTACACCACTAGAGTGGAATGAACAAGGTAACATAGGTGAAGGTGATGCTCTAGTCCCACTAGTGGACATTCTTGACATTGATTGCTTGCATGATGTTGATCAACCTTTTTCCATGCTTCATGCTAGTGTGACCTCCCCATGCGATGATTTGCCCATTTATGATGAGTATGATGACTGCCATGTGGATTCTATTAGTTGTGATGCCATGTTACATAGGATTTTTTGTGCTAATTCTCTCGGTCAGATCATGTTTGCCAATCCGCTTGACTTGTCATATGCTATGCATGAGATCGACCACATGTCATATTTGCAATCTCTTCATAGTGACTATGCATATGCCATTAAGATTAACCCAATTTGCACTTATGGCATAGATGACAAGCCTATGGTTATTGGCATTTGTTTCTCTTGTGATGATATTGACATGCTACCTTTGCATCATTTCCCTCATATGCCATGCCATAACCACCTAGCTTCAAATATGCATTATTTTGGGTGTTGCCCATTTTCTCCATATGATGTTTCAAATATTGCACATGAGGAGACCCCCATAGTTTCCTCATGCATTTTTAGGATATTGTGATCACTCCCACCCATTGCATGATCCTTATACTTGTATGCTCAATTTGCATCGCCATCGTGTCATACACAATAACTATTCTTTCATGATGGATGGCATGTTCTTATACCATGCATCAAATTTCTTTGAGTGATGCTTATCTTGTACTAACTCACATCTGCACATACACATCATGATGGATGATGTGTACATTTACCACACACATAGTCTCTTTCGTTTGTGTCTCTTTTGTGTAGGTACACATGAATTCCTGTCAACCTCGCAATCCCACGAGTTGACAAAACGAGATCTAGAGAGCAATGATGACTTGGGATCCCATGGATTGTCTTTCCTACCGCTCTCTTCGCGCAAAGACTTCACGCATTTCTTCTACGTGACCCTCACTTGGCTATGGGTTGTTGTCCATTATATATCCTTTGCCCATCTTGCCATGTTCACTTTGCTTGATATGCTCATTCCTATGCTTTTGCCATGCATTTGTGACACATGCTTTGCATTACACATGATGATTGATTCTACTACTTGTATGTGTATTTGCAAGCTTGGTGGAGATAACACTTGTTATTGCCATATTTGCTTTGTGCCCCATTCCTATGATGATACTATGATCATGCTTTGTGTTCGTGCTTGCGATATGTCATGTGCATTGTCTATGCCTATTATTTGCTCACATGACATGATTGCCATGATCTCCTCTGGTATGTTGCATCTTCGCACTACTTGCTTCCACGACTTGATTACTATGGTTGCTTGCCTTGTTGCATCACCGATGATTCATACTTGCTCATTTCATGAGGTTGATGACAACCATCTACATGCTTTGCACATGATTGTTATTCCTTCTTGTCATATATATCCATATGTTGCCTCTCTCATGCTAGATGATTTGCCATGTATTGAGTGCAACGATGCATTTCGCCTTGCTCATGAGATTGCCCCCATAGCATTCTCACATCTATTTGGAGATTTTGACATATTCCTTGTGAAGCATGCCTGTCTTACCTCTTTGCACCATATACCTAGTGCCATGAATATTGCCATTGTTGCATCATATTATTCATGCACTTGTGTTTCTAATGGTTATGTGCAAGAGAAGCGAACCATCATGATGGATGATGTGTTTATCTACCATGCGCATACGTTCTTTTTGTTGTGTGCATGTGTAGGATACTTGGACTTCGTGTCGACTTCCACGCCACGTGAGTTGACAATCCGAGCTCTTGAGAGCGAACCACCTTCTACCACGACGATTCTACATCGCACTTGCTTGTACTTCGGCATTGTGAATGACGCACAAGAACATGCTTTCAAGGTGATATCCTTCTATTTTGTGAACCCCCAAACCATGAGCATGCATATTGTGGATCATACTACTTGTGTTGCTTGCACCATGCGACTTATTTGTCATCTTGGACCCCTTGCTTGGGCACATGTTAGAGATCTTGCTTCCACTTGTGATTTTCACAATTCCATGCATCATGATATATATGCCTTGTGTGTTGCATCCAGTTCTTGGTTACTTGCTCCTATCACATGTTTGGTTGCAAAAATGTCATCACTTCACATATGCCATGTCCCATTGACTGCTACATGCTTGCCTTGATTGCCTCACACATGATGAACAATTGATCTTTCCATTGTGTTGAGTGCCACATGATATTCACTACACCCAATGCACATTATGCTTGGATTGTCTTGCACTTGACCCATGTGTTTAGACACTTCATTCTATTTGGTGTCGTGAATGCTTCTTATGCCTACCATAGACCTTTCATTGAGCAATTTGCCCATGCTTGCTATGAACTTGAGGTAGATGCTTCTTCTCTTGTCACACATATGTGCATCACTACCTCACATTTACATGCTTGTCCCCATGATATCTTTGATTGTGCTCGACTCATATGCTTACATGCCATGTCACAATCCTTTGTCACACCATATGCTTTGCATGATGACGACACTTGTTTGGTGAATCACCTCTTAATGCTTGGTTTTGCACTACCGCTAACCACATTTGTTTTTCCAAGTGCTTGTTGTTTTTGCTACTTTTGAAGGAATCCCAAGATGGTGCGACATTGGAGAGTGCCCATTTCGAGCTTCAAGATGACGAGAACTTGGTGATCGACCACTCCTACACGGTGATGCCATCTCTTTCCCATGGTGATTTGGATTTCGATCCGAGGTCGGATCTTTCCCAAGGAAGGGGAGATGATGCGGAGCATCCTATGGACATCACCATGTCAAGAGTCCGTTTGGCAAGTGACATGTGCAACATCTACTTCACATACACAAAGGTGAATCATCTCCTTTACATGTGCTCACTTGACCCCTTCGAGGATGGTATACTACTTGACAGTTCTCCCGTGTGCATGCATAGGTGTTGTCGGAGCTTCACGGATGTTGAGGAGGAGTGCAAGCGCCAAGGAACAACTACACCATCCGCGAGGGGAGCATGTAAGCGATGACGGAAGAAGACGGAGAACAGCTCCCAGGCCCCGGACATCCGACCTCGCCAGCCGGGACATCTGGCCATTCCCAAGCCCCCGGACATCCGGCTCCCAGCCCGGAAATCCGGCCCCTCTGAACCCAAGAGCAACAAGTGCCATCACTCCAGCCCGGACATCCGGCCTCCCCAGCCCCGACATCAGGCATCGCCTGAAAGCCCGGACATCCAGCCCGACCAGCCTGGACATCCGGCCTCCCCTATCTGTGCAAAGTGAAGGGCCGAGGTCCGTGTATCCCTTCTCCCCCCTAGACTATATATACTCCACCTCGTCCAACTTTCTAGGTTTAGTGTTGGTTTAGCTCATGTTAGATATAGAGCTACGCTCATCCATATCAGATCTACTCCACAAGAGAGACCGCGGCCCCTCTACGGAGAAGATCCACCTTGGATTCAAGACCTCCTTGCGGAGAAGATCATCAAGACCCCCTCTTGGGCGGCCCCCTCAAGACCTCCACACGGAGAAGACCGTTACCTCTTGTATCGTCCGTTATTGACTTTGGATCTTGTATCTCTCTTTGTGTTCATGGATCTAGCGCATGTGCGATCATTCTTGTTGGTTTGAGTGTTCTCTTGTGTTCCCCTCGTGATTTTCCCCTCGTTTTCCCCCTCGTGTTCTTCGTGTTCATCGCGGGATCCGCTCCTTTCATGAAAGATCGGGCCACTAGGGTTCTACCCTACATCAGTTGCTCAAATTCTTTTGCCACAATCTGATTTTCACTCTTACTTTTCTCCTGTTTTGCTTTATTAGCTCTATTAATATCATCTTTCAAAATGGAATCAGGAGTCATAGGAAGCAAAGCAATATTTTTATCCTTATGAACAAGAGTGTACTGATTGTTTCTACCATGGTGTACAGAATTTTTTTATCAAATTGCCATGGTCTACCAAGTAATAAGGAACATGCTTGCATAGGTACCACATCGCAATCAACATAATCAGCATATGTAGAGATACTAAAATGCACACGAACAGTATGTGTTACCTTAACCTTGCCACCTTTGTTGAACCATTGGATGTAGTAAGGATGTGGATGTGGTCTTGTGGTGAGAGATAACTTCTCCACCATCTCCAAGCTAGCCAAGTTGTTGCAGCTCCCTCCATCTATGATGACGCAAACAGAACGTTCCTTCACAACTCCCTTTGTATGGAACAAATTATGCCTCTGATTTTGCTCAGCTTGTGTGACCTGCACACTCAAAACACGTTGAGCAACTAAACATTCATACCTGTCAGCATCTTCAGGAGCCATGTATTGCATCTCATGATCCGAATCATCTCCACCGTGGTCTTCACGTGTAATAAGAGCCAAAGTCTCCTCATCATATCACTAGCGGACTCATACCCACCATCCTCAGTAGCAATCATCACATGCTGAGATTTGCATTCTCTCGCAAAATGTCATCTTCCCTTACAACGACGACAAATAATATCACTTGTGTGCCCTGTTGATGCCATGGAAGAAGAGCTCTATGCAGGCCCGACAGGTGTGCTCTTGGCAGATAGTGGTGGTTGTGCCTGCTTTCTTGTATCATGGCCGGAGGTGGCACCTGATGGAGATGCTGGTGCAGTGGAAGCAGAAGATGCATGTGGTGTCCATGATGAAGATCAACCTGCAGAAAAGTTAGTTCGCGCCAATGCCTCTCGATTCTCCACTTCACGTTCAGCTTTACAAGCAAGATTGAATAAATGAGTGATATTAGTATACTCCTTATACTCTAGAATGTTCTGAATCTCTCTATTTAATCCACCCATAAAACGTGCAAGCATAGCTTCATTCTCCTCAACAATACCACATCTATTCGTGCAAGTTTGTAATTCCTGATAATATTCTTCTACAGAATTTTTTTCCTTGTATTAAGCGCTGCAATTTTTGAAGTAATTCACGTTGATAATATGGTGGAACCCAACGAGTATGCATAGCAGTTTTCAAAGCAGCCCAAGTAGCTGGAATAGAATATAATCTACAATGCTCATACCACCAAACACATGCAAAACTAGTGAAAGCACAAACAGCAGCAGGAACACGTCTCTCATCGGGATATTGTAAACAGGTAAATCGTTGTTCAGTTTCTAACTCCCAAGTAAGATATATATCAGGAACATATCTACCCTCAAATGGTGGAATATTCAATTTCAGTTTAGGGAGATGGTCATGATCTCGTACCTAAGGGGGAGCCCTACCATTAGCATTATTTGCATGTGGACGACTTGGTGGTTGCGGTGCTGGTGGTTGCACGTAGTTCTGATTTTGATCATCCTCATCCTCGTAATCTCCCGCAAAATCATCCTCCTCCGCATCAGCAGCAGGAGCCACAGAAGTATCAACAGCAGCACCAACAGTTTGGCCAGGCGCAAGAGGAAGACGGCTCGCTCGGCGGAGGGTTGTTTCGCGACGTGGAGGTAGTTGTCATCGTCGTCGTCGTCGTTGTTGTTGTTGTTATTGTTGTTGTTGTTGTTGTTGTTGTTTTTGTTGTTGTTGTTGTTGTTGTTGTTGTTGTTGTTGTTGTTGTTGTTTTTGTTGTTGTTGTTTTTGTTGTTGTTGTTGTTGTTGTTG
>NC_041382.1:358687931-358766131 GCF_002162155.2 Triticum dicoccoides | reverse complement strand
GGTGGTGGAAGACGCGCGAGCAATTCATTGAACTTGTTATCGAGGTTTGTTTCGAACATCTTCTCTATGCCATCTATCTTCTCCATGGCCTCTTCTAATCTGTTTAGCACATCTTGCACCTGTCCACTCATCATTTGCTGAAATTTATCATGCAACTCCTTATTCATCATGTTCTCCCAGTCAGTCTCGTCGGCTTGTGATCCTGCCATGGTTAGTAGCAATAGAAACACACAAGAATATGATCCTATAGACTACTAACAAGAGGTGGTGGTGGGTGTCACAAATCCTTCAAGCAGATCTCAAATTCTTACCAGTTCTTACCCAGCAGTAGGCGGTGATCGGCACCCGTCGTAGTCAAAACTCTGAAAGCTTGGATAAAGCGATTGCCACGGAGAGTCAAACGCATGCCATAGATGTATGTGGAGGTGGGAAGGCTTATAATATGGTAGCAAAAAGGGTCAGCAATAATCAATTCAGAGATGCAAAGTTGAATAAACGCTCAACGACGGTACTGTGCTGGTCCTAGGCTAGACTGTGCTAGAGACGCGAGCCTAGAACACCAACAAAATCACAACGCTGCACGAAAACAAGGGAGGAGCATGCTCTGAATTTTTTTTATTTTTTTCACTTTTTTTGCAATTATTTTTCTTTTTTGTTTGCTCCGCAACAATTTTTTTGAAAAGTCTACAAATGGTCTGAAAATTGCCTAGCCAGAATTTTCCAGACTTAGTTTTTTTTAAACTGGAACTATTTTTTCTACTGCGGGTAGCACGGAATCTCGGGAGTCCTACTCTATCACGACTCGAAGTATCGCGTGATCTGGAACTCGAAAACAACGCAACAAATACTGGACTCGGACTAGGACTGGTGGCGGAGATGAATCTGGTGGAACTCGGACTGGTGGCGAATCTCTGATGGAGGTGGACTCGGATTATCATGATGGTGGTGGATACGTGGTATATGGCAGCGGCGATGATGATGGTGGTATATGGTAGCGGTGATGACGATGGTGGTATATGGCAGTGGTGACGATGATGGTGGATATGGTAGCGGTGATGATGATGATGCGGCGGCGGCGTGACAACTTGTGATCAGAACTCGAAACTCTAAAGGACTAGACACTAAGACCAGCAACTAGACACGACGACGCAACCGCAAACTCAACAATGCAAAACCCTAAAAAGATTATGCAAAGGATAAGATTGGTTCAGATATGATGAACTAACCCTAATAATTTTTTTGGCTTTTTCGTGGAATGTAGGTATGAAGAACAGACTCGATCTAAACTACGAAAAACCGTAAAATCTCACCGAGCAACCTGAAAATCTGATACCACTTGATAGAGGCGAGGGGCCGATCTTTCGATGAGATGGTGGCTATCATTTTCTTGGAAGTCA
Organism: Triticum dicoccoides; assembly: GCF_002162155.2. Taxonomy (NCBI): domain Eukaryota; kingdom Viridiplantae; phylum Streptophyta; class Magnoliopsida; order Poales; family Poaceae; genus Triticum; species Triticum dicoccoides. The sequence goes on along the minus strand of NC_041382.1, from coordinate 358,764,734 downwards.
ACTTTGACAATCCGACTACGAACGTGCGAGGACGTCACACCTTAGCAATTGCTAAACCAACTCCGAGAGGTTATGGACCACGCCAGAGCATGATCAACCTGACCACGAGGGTCTATTTCCTGCAAGCAACGAAGAACAAGCAAGAAATTGAAATTGCAATCTAGATATTGCGAATATAAGAGGAAAGCTTTATTGATGAAGGTGGGGTTCTGTGACATCTTGGTCTGGTCGTTGGACACAAATGAAGTACGTGAAGTTGCAGCAATGGCGAACTTTTAATCTAAAAAAACCCAAAGTCTAAACGATGCCCTAAGGGCTGTATATATGGAGGAAGAGGGGGGAATTTCGTGGCCCTTTAAGGAGGGGTACGGAACCAACCCTATCTCATGTTTCCCCACACATACATACTCTAAAACAAGCCTATACTTAAGTATTTCGAAAATACATGGGCCTGGCCCAATAATAAGTTGAAGCAACACCAAGAATAGCCTCTGGACGAAATTTATGAAGTGGCATCTTGTATATTTCGTCCAAGGCTTCATGCACCCCTTATGGTGGCTTCAAAGTCTTGAAATGATCACTTGTAACTCCATTCTTGATCCCCTTGCGCATGCCATCATCTCCATGCTTGGTCTTGCTCCAGTGTTCATCCCTCTTATCCATGCCAGGCCCTTCATTTGTAAGCAAAACAAATGTATCCAATTTAAGCAGCGTCATATTCTCATGAACATTAGAATCATTACCAAGAAACTAAAGTACCTGATAATTTAATTGGCGTGCGTGAGCTCTAGTAATTGGTCCAGTATGTATAGCAGCAGGGGCTGTGGGTGTAACAATAGTATTGATGTCCTCATCACAAACGGACATTGGAACGACATCACACTCCAAAGTGTCTTCGTATGCTCCGATTTTGAAGGAGACTTGTACCCTATGCTCGACTTGGATAGTGTCAGAGTCGCTAAGCCATTGAACTTTGTAGGGATGTGGGTGCTTCATCTTGGCCAATTGGAGCTTGGATCATAGTTCTTCACTTGCCAAGTTATGACAACTCCCTCCATCGATGATGACCTTGACGGACCTTCCGTTGATGCCAGCCTTGGTATGGAATATATGACATCTTTGGTCTTCTTCTTGTTGATGTTGAAGAGTCAAGACCTTGGAGACAACAAGAGCAGGGCTTGAGTCTTTGTCGCCAAAGACATGATCCTTGTCATCTTCGTTCACTTACCGGTGCATGGCCACTTGCTCAATGGCTTCCATTTCGCCTTCACTCATGGAGTCATAGGTACCATCGTCGTTGAGCATCAAGGTGCGCTTGTTTGTAGACTCGAAAGACTTGTGGCCTCGGCCTCCGCATGTGAAGCATTTGAAGGAACTTGTCTTGATGGTCTCATCCATTGGGGTAGATGATGATGAAGCTCTTGGCTTGAAATTGCTTGTTGTAGGAAGATGGCTTGAGGTTGTCATAATTTTCTTGTAACTCGATGGCATTGCTTGTAGATGGCTTGGTTGAGGTACAAGGCATTGGATTCATTGAAGCTTGGGTGTTGGAGAAACCATAGGACTTGGATGAGAACTTGGCATATTTGAAGTCATCTTGCACTTGACGTTCCGCCTTGGTGGCTTTATGCACTAGGTCGATGAGGTTCGAGTATGGTTGGAAGTCGGCGATTTTCTTGATTGGATGATTGAGTCCATTCAAGAAACATGCCATAGTTTGCTCATCATCTTCCATAGCATTAGCTCGTATCATGGCAATCTCCATTTCCTTGTAGTATTTTTCAACGCTCTTGGTTCCTTGCTTGAGGAGTTGGAGTTTCTTGAAGAGGTCACAGTTGTAGTATGTTGGCATGAAACATGCTCTCATGACATCCTTCATTTGCGTCCAAGTAGTGATGGGTGGTTCACCTCTTGCCTCACGGCGCTCAATGACTTGTTCTCACCAAATGACGACATAGTCTTGGAACTCAAGAGATGCCATCGCGATCTTTTCTTATCTTCCTCATAGTTGTGCAAACGGAAGATTTTGTCAACCTTCAATGCCCATGAAAGGTATTCTTTGGGATCATTGATTCCATGGCATGGTGAACTTTAGCTTGTCGTATCATTACTCTTCATTGTGTTGCTGTCGAGGGTGGTGACGTTCTTGACGAGGAGGATTGTCTCCCTCAACTTTCTCTTGTCATGGAGGATTTCCATTGTGTTCTTGCTCTTTGTGAACTTGGGGTTCTTGGCAAGGAGGTCGTGGAACTTGATGATGCACTCGAGCTTGATAGTTCCTATCTTGAACTTCTTCGCGAAGAACTTCTCGGTGCTCACAATTTTGTTAGTTGCGCGTGGCTACGACTCGACTTGGGTCTTAGACGGTACGTTGTGCCACAAGTTCTTGAGCTTCTCGCAATTGTTGTTCTTGACGTTGTGCCTCGGCATCTTGTGCATCTTGGTGTAGACGCGCTCCCTCTTCCTCTTCTTGATGGTGTTGGCGTTTCCGTTCCCGTGCTTACGCAAAAGTTGCTTGGTTTTGACGGTGTTGTTGCTCTTGAGAGTCATTGTCGTGTAGAGGATTACAGTTTGCTTGATGATCTTGGTGCGCGGCATGTTGAAGAGTATTCGATGTCAGAGTACTTGAGCCGGAAATGGTGTCGTCAGAGTGTCGACTTGAGTGGCTCCTTCTTGAGTAGGACGACGAGGTATAAGAGCGGTTCGCCATCATTGTTCGAATATCCCCCTTGAGAGATGCCATGTACATGTCGAAGTAGTCTCGTGTATGTTGCTTGGTGAGTCGCAAGTCGGTGGCGAGGTTGTCGATGCGTTCGGTCATTCATTGTTTCTCTTCATGCAAAGCTCGTTGTGCACCAAAGAGGTGGCTCTTTGTGATGTAAGAAGACATGTCGTCGTCTTGCTCAATGAAGAGTGGGTTGGTAGAAGTACTTGGCCTATCCATCATTCCAAGCAAATATGTGAGTGAGGGAAAGAGAATAACTTATACCAAATGTACCTTGACCGATGTTGAAGACGGATCAATGATCACTCAAATGTGGAACAAGGAAATAGCACAATTGGTACCAATCCTTGTCGGTTTATGACACCTACACAAGTAAAAGCTTATGGTGGAGCTCGGTTAGGATGGTGGCACAAAATTTGATGCAATTGTTAGTGACTTCAATAATGTTGGAAAAGATTCACAAATTTGCAAATGCAACAAGTAGACCAATTGCAAAATATGGTACACGGGAACTCACACACAGAGAGATAAATGGGGTCATGCAACCAAGGAATGAGCCAAAATGTGGAAACCACGAAAAATGCTCTTGTTGCACAACACTTGAGAGACACTATAAGGATTGCAAAATAGGTGGATATGAAGACCCGTGCACAACCTACTAAGAAAAAATGCAACGACTTCTTTCCCAACTATGCTCTATGTATTGATGTAGGGTAGGAACCCTAGGGGCTGATCTTTCATGAATGGAGTGGATCCCGCGATGAACACGAAGAACAGAAGGGGAAAACGAGGGGAACACAAAGGCAATCACGGGAGGAACACTAAACCGACACAAGATATTCACACATGTGCTAGATCCTCGGATACATAAGAGTTCACACGGTACACGATCAATTAGGGACGATACAAGGGTAACAGTCTTCTCCGTGAGGAGGTCTTGATGTTCTTCTCTACAAGGAGGTCTTGAATCCGAAAGGATCTTCTCCGAAGAGGCCGCGATCTCTCACGAGGAGTAGATCCGATGTGGATGAGCAATGCTCTATCTCTCAAAATGGGATAAACCAATGCTAACCCTAGCTAGGATGAATAGGAGGTCTATTTATAGTGTATGTGCAAATGGGGCCGAAAGTAGGGGTACATGGGCCTCAGGCCCGAATCTGGACACAGCCAGGTACCGGACGTCCTCTGGGGACCGGTCGTCCGGTGTCTCAGGAGCGTCCGGACGTACGGTGGCTGCCGGTCGTCCGCTCGTTCTGGCTCGGATGCTGGTGTAGCGGATTTCCGGTGGCTGTCGGTCTCCGGTCGCTGGTCGTCCGCTGGCACCGGTCGTTCGCTCGTTTTGCTCGGGTGGAGGGGCACTAGTCGTCTAGTCTGGGCTGGATGTCCGCTCGCTGGGGTTTGGCTGGAGCATCAGGCGTCGGACGTCTTCCTGGCTGATCGTCCGGTGGCTCGGACATTTCCTACAGCCCCCCTTCTTCTCCGTCTTCTCGTCCATCTTCTAATTCTTCTTGTCGTTGCTCCTTAGCTTCTCCATGATACCTCAGTATGCACAAAGTGTCCATATGAGGTAGTATCCATGTCTCATGTGCATCGAAGTGGAATTGTGAGAGGAGATATGTTACCTCGGTTTCAAGAGCTCTTGCACGTGCTCGTGTCATGGGTCCAATAGCTGTCGTAGGAGATGTAGTTGGGTCCATGGGGATGGTTTTGGGATGCTCCGCATCATCTCCCCTCCCTTGGGGAAGATCCGTCCTCGGATCAAATTCTTCATCACCATGGAAGGGAGAGAGATCATTGACGTTGAAGATGTCGCTCACGTTGTACTTGTCACGTGGGAGGTCGATCTTGTAAGTGTTCTCGTTGTAGCGTGCGAGCACCTTGAAGGGTCCATCCGCTCGTGGTCGAAGCTTGAGCTTGTGTTCTTCTGGAAAACGGTCCTTGTGAAGGTGTAGCCACACGAGATCATCAATGTTGAAGACCATAGGGTGCTTGTTGAAGTTGAGCTTGGTCGCAAGGCGTTGAACTTGGCGCTCGATGGTGTTTCTTGTATCTTCATGCACCTTCTTGAGATGTGCCACTCATGCACTAGCGTCCAAATTGATGCGCTCTTGGAGTGGTAGAGGGAGAATGTCCAATGGTGACCAAGGGTTGAATCCGTAGACGACCTCGAAGGGGTACTTGCCGGTTGTTGAGTGTCTTGCTCGGTTGTAGGCGAACTCAGCGATAGGTAGGCACTCCTCCCACTCCTTGATGTTCTTCTTGATGAGTACTCGAAGTAGAGCAGAGAGTGTGCGGTTGGTGACTTCCGTTTGGCCGTCGGTTTGTGGATGATATGCCATAGAGAAGAGTAGCTTAATTCCAAGATTGGCGCATATGGTCTTCCAAAAGTAGCTAAGGAACTTGATGTCGCGGTCCGAGATGATAGTCTTTGGCACTCCATGTAGACGCAATATTTCCCTACCAAAGAGATTAGCAACATGTGAAGCATCGTCTATCTTGTTGCAAGGAATGAAATGTGCCATTTTTGAGAAATGGTCCACAACGAAAAATACCAAATCCGTCCCATTTCTAGTCCTAGGCAAACCAAGTACAAAGTCCATGCTAATGTCTTCCCATGGTTGATATGGAATTGGTAGAGGCATATAAAAGCCATGGGACTGAGCTTTGGACTTAGCTTTGTGATTTGTTGAGCATCGGTTGGTGAAGCGGTTGACGTCGCGGTACATCTTGGGCGAAAAGTAGTTCTTGGAGAGCGTGGCAAAAGTCTTGTCGCCTCCAAAATGTCCCCTTAAGCCTCCTCCATGAGATTCCTGCAAAATCAACAAACGAAGAGAAAATTCAGGGATGCAAAGTTTGTTAGCTCTCATAAGATATCCATCTTTGATGTAATAGCGTTCCCAAGAGGTGTGCGTCAAACACTTGGCATAAGGAGTAGCAAAGGTAGGATCATGCTCATACAAGTCTTTTATATGCTCAAAGCCAATGACATCTAATTCAAGTTGAGTAACAAGCATGCATATGCGAGAAACAGCATCCGCCAGAATGTTTTCCTTACCCTTAATGTACTTGATGACATAAGGAAAAGACTCAATAAATTCATTCCATTTAGCATGACGCTTGTTCAACTTGGTTTGGCCCTTAAGGTACTTGAGAATTTCTTGATCGGTATGAATGATAAACTCACGAGGGCGAAGATAGTGTTCCTATTCATGCAAAACGCGGACTAAAGCATTTAGCTTTTTGTCATAGATGGGATAATTGAGTTGCGCGCCGAAGAGTTTCTCACTAAGTAAGTTATGGGGCGCTTCTGTTGCGTTAACACACCTCCTAATGTAGGGTAGGAACCCTAGGGGCCGATCTTTCACGATAGGAGAGGATCCCGCGATGAACACGAAGAACACGACATAGGAAACGAGGGGAAATCACGGGGGAAACACAAGAGAAACACTAAACCAACAAGAACAAGTTACACATGTGCTAGATCCTCGAATATATAGGGTTCACACGGTACACGATCAACCAAGGATGATACAAGGGTAACGGCCTTCTCCGTGAGGAGGTCTTGATGTTCTTCCCTAAAGAGGGGTCTTGAATCCGCTTGGGGGATCTTCTCCGTAGGAGGCTCGAATCTCCGACGAGAAGGTAACCAAGTGGATGAGCAAAGCTCTCACACGAAATATGAGCTAATCCTTTGCTAACCCTAGCTAGAAGGAATAGGAGGTCTATATATAGTCTTAGTGCAAAAGAGGGGGTGAAGGGGTACATGGGCTGCGGCCCAATTCAAAAATAGCACACAGGCGTCGGACATCTGGGAGTCACCAGTCGTCCGGAGGCTCACAAGGGTCCAGACATCCGGTGCCTGTCGGACGTTCGTAGATTCGGCTCGGGTGGTCTTATGTTGGACGTCCGGTCAGGGTCGGACGTCTGGGCGTCGGTCATCCGCTAGGTTCTAGAAATCCGTAGATTTAGCTCGGGTGCGGTGGCGTCAGACATCCGGTCTGGGTCGGACGTCCGGAGCTTGGAGATTATCGGACGTCCGGTCCTGGCCGGTCGTTCGAAGCTTGTAGCTTCCTCTTCATCACTTCTTCTTCTCCGTCGTCACGTCCACCTTCCTCGTCGTCTTCTCCTTTCTCCTTAGCTTCTCCACGACACCTGAGCATGCACAAAGTGTCCGTATGAGGTAGTAGCCATGTCTCATGTGCATCAAAGTGGAATTGTGAGAGGAGAGATGTCACCTCGGTTTCAAGAGCTCTTGCACGTTCTCGTGTCATGGGTCCAAGAGGTGTCATAGGAGATGTCGTTGGGTCCATGGGGATGGCCTTGGGATGCTCCGCATAATCTCCCCTCCCTAGGGGAAGATCCGTCCTCGGATCAAATTCTTCATCACCATGCAACGGAGAAAGATCTTTGACGTTGAAGATGTCACTCATGATTTACTTGTCACGCGGAAGGTCGATCTTGTAAGTGTTGTCGTTGTATCGTGTGAGCACCTTGAAGGGTCCATTTGCTCGGGGTCGAAGCTTGGACTTGCATTATTGGGGAAAACGGTCCTTGCGAAGGTGTAGCCACATGAGATTGCCAATGTTGAAGACCATAGGGTGCTTGTTGAAGTTGAGCTTGGACGCAAGGCGTTGAACTTGGCGCTCAATGGTGTTCCTTGTATCTTCATGCACCTTCTTGACATGTGTCGCTCTTGCACTAGCGTCCAAATGGATGCGCTCTTGGAGTGGTAGAGGGAGAATGTCCAATGGTGACAAAGGGTTGAAGCCGTAGACGACCTCGAAGGGGGACTTGCCGGTTGTTGAGTGTCTTGCTCGGTTGTAGGCGAACTCGGCGATAGGTAGGCACTCCTACCACTCCTTGATGTTCTTCTTGATGAGTACCCGAAGTAGACTGGAGAGTGTGCGGTTGGTAACTTTCATTTGTCCGTCGGTTTGTGGATGATATGCCGTAAAGAAAAGTAGCTTGATTCCTAGCTTGGCGCATAGGGTCTTCCAAATGTAGCTAAGGAACTTGACGTCGTGGTCTGAGACGATAGTCTTTGGCACTCCATGTAGACGCAATATGTCCCTACAAAAGAGAGTAGAAACATGTGAAGCATCGTCTATCTTGTTGCAAGGAATGAAATGTGCCATTTTTGAGAAATGGTCCACAACGACAAATACCGAATCCTTCCCATTTCGAGTCCTAGGAAACCCAAGTACAAAGTCCATTCTAATGTCTTCCCATGGTTGGTATGGAATTGGTAGAGGCATATAAAGGCCATGAGATTGAGCTTTGGACTTAGCTTTGCAACACGTAGAGCAACGGTTGGTGAAGCATTGACGTTGCGAAACATCTTTGGCCAAAAGTAGTTCTTTGAGAGCGTGGCGAACGTCTTGTCTCGTCCAAAGTGTCCCATTAAGCCTCCTCCATGAGATTCCTGCAAAAGGAAAAAACGAAGAGAAGACTCGGGGATGCAAAGTTTGTTAGCTCTCATAAGATATCCATCTTTGATGTAGTAGCGTTCCCAAGAGGCATGCGACAAACACTTGGCATAAGGAGTAGCAAAAGTGGGATGATGCTCATACAAGTCTTTGATATGCTCAAAACCAATGACATCCAATTCAAGTCAAGTCACAAGCATGCATATGCGGGAAAGGGCATCCGCCACAATGTTTTCTTTGCCCTTAATGTACTTGATGACATAAGGAAAAGACTCAATAAATTCACTCCATTTAGCATGACGCTTGTTCAACTTGGTTTGGCCCTTAAGATACATGAGCATTTCATGATCGGTATGAATGATAAACTCATGTGGGCGAAGATAGTGTTGCCATTCATGCAAAACACGGACTAAAGCCTATAGCTCTTTGCCATAGATGGGGTAATTGAGTTACGCGCCGGAGAGTTTCTCGCTAAGGTAAGCTATGGGGCGCTTCTCTTGCATCGCAATGAATGTCAAAGGGTTTGTCAAAGTTGGGTAATGGAAGCACGGGACCATGAGTAAGCAAATTCTTAAGCTCGTTGAAAGTGGTATCTTGGGATGGTCCCCAAACAAAAGGCGCATTCTTCTTGGTCAAAGCATGCAAAGGCGAAGCAATGGTGCTAAAATCCTTCACAAAGCGACGATAGAAACCTGCAAGGCCAAGAAAGCTATGCACTTGTTGCAAATTGGTTGGTTGCGGACAAGTCTTAAAAGCATTGATCTTGGACTCATCAACATGAACATCCTTAGAAGAAACAACAAAATCCAAGAAAACGAGCTTGTCAACGTGAAAAAGGAATTTCTCCATATTAGCATAGAGTTGCTCTTTTCGAAGAGTTTGCAAAACGTTTCGAACATGGGTGACATGATCTTTGAGAGATTTAGTATAAACAAGGGCTCAAACTTTCATGCACATGTCCATGGTCTATGAGATGCTTTACTTTCCTTTGTATTTCTTTGGTTTCTTCGGGGTTGACGCAGTAGGGAGCTTTGTTCGGAAGTGGTGCTCTGGGGATGAGGTCGATGCGGTGCTCAATGCCTCGTAGTGGTGGTAGTCCCGGAGGTAGCTCATCGGGGAAAACATCGTGAAATTCCTGCAAAAGAGAAGACAACACTAGAGGAAGAGTGTGAGAAGTGTTAGTTTGTGGTGCATTGTCCTTGCACACATGGACATAGTGTAGGACACTAGATGGGTTCTAACACACTCCTCTTATCTCACTTTTGGTGGCGAATAGGACTAAGTTCTTCTTTTCGCTCATCGTGGAGTTGTTTAATTTTGGCTTGTGGCGCTCACTCTCTTTTTGGTGGCTCGCTCTCTCACTATGATCTCCACGATGGGTGGCTTTCTTGTCGGCGATCACTTGACTTGGCGACATTGGATGGAGGACGTACTCCTTGCCCTTCATCCTGAAGATGTAGTGGTTCGTTCGGCTGTTGTGGATGACTCCTCTATCAAATTGCCATGGGCGTCCAAGGAGAAGATGGCAAACGGTCATTGGAACGACGTCACACTCCAAGGTGTCTTCGTAGGCGCCAATTTTGAAGGAGACTTGTACTCGGTGCTCGACTTGGATAGTGCCGGAGTCGCTAAGCCATTGCACTTTGTATGGATGTGGGTGCTTCGTCTTGGGCAATCGGAGCTTGTGATGCAGGGTAGGAACACTAGGTTCCGATCTTTCACGATAGGAGCGGATCCTGCGAAGAACACAAAGAACACAAGGAGAAAACATGAGGGGGAAATCACAAAGGGGCACAAAGAGGAACACTCAAACCAACAAGATAGTCACACATGTGCTAGATCCTCGGATACATAGAACGATACACGGTCCACGGATAACTAAGGACGCTACACGGTAACCGGTCTTCTTCGTGAGGAGGTCTTGAAGTTCTTCTCCAAATGGAGGTCTTGAATCCAAAGGGATCTTCTCCGTAGAGGCCGCGGTCTCTCTCGTGGAGTAGATCCGATGTGTATGAGCAATGCCCTATCTCTAAAATGAGCTAAACCAATGCTAACCCTAGTACGGAGCTAAGGGACAATTATATATAGTCCAAGGGGTAAGTTGGGGGATACATGGGGTGAAACCCCTGTCGCTGCGCGTAGGCAGGGCGGTTGTACCGGTCATGGGGGCGGTTGTACTGCTGGGAGCTTAGGTACTGGTTCCTGGAGGCATTCCCGGATGTGCTCAGCGGTTGTACCGGTGCCTGGGGCGGTTGTACCGGTCAGGTGGCCATTGCAGGGATAAACCGGTGCTGTACTGGCCTTGCACCGCTTGATGCCAGGAGCTTGACCGGTAGTTGACCGGTGGTCGAGCGGTTGTACCGCCCAGGCGGTAGTTGGGCGGTGCATGGGCGGTTGTTCCGGGACTTCTAAGCTGGGATGATATTCTTCATGTTCTTGATGTCCTTCTTGCATCATGACTTCTCCTTGGTTGCTTACATGGTACCTAAGCACACAAAGCATCTCCGTTTGAGGTAGTAGCCATGTCTCAAGTGGGTAAAAGGGAAGTTCAATAAGGAGAGAGTTAACCTCGTTCTCAATGGCTCTCGCACGGGCTCTTGTCATTACTCCAAGTGGTGTCGTCGCAGATGTAGGTAGGTCCATGGGGATGACCTTGGGCTGCTCCGCATCATCTCCCCTCCCTTGGGGAAGATCCGTCCTCAGATCGAATTCTTCATCACCATGGAAAGGCGAGAGGTCCATGACATTGAAGATATCACTCACATTGTACTTGTCGTGGGGTAGGTCGATCTTGTAAGTGTTGTCATTGTAGCGCGCGAGCACCTTGAAGGGTCCGCCCGCTCATGGTCGAAGTTTGGAATTGCGTTCTTGGGGAAAGCGGTCCTTGTGAAGGTGTAGCCACACGAGATCACCGATATTGAAGACCGTTGGGTGCTTGTTGACGTTGAGCTTGGTCGTAAGGCCTTGTACTTGGCGCTCGATGCTGTTTCTTGTATCTTCATGCACTGTTGGATTTCGGGTTCCGGCAAACCCTTGAGGTTCGAACACTGGGGTGCGCGCGGAGCTTTCGTCTCCTACCTACCTGCACTCCTCCGCCTTGCTAGGATCTAAACTAAGGAAAGAACAACACAAGAGACACATGGTTTATACTGGTTCGGGCCACCGTTGTGGTGTAATATCCTACTCCAGTGTGTGGCGTGGTGGATTGCCTCTTGGGCTGATGATGATGAACAATACAAGGAAGAACAGACTCGCGAGGGTCTGTTCTTGGCTGGGGCGATGAACTGCTGGGAGGAGCTCAGTCGCCCTTCTCTCTCTCTCTCTTTCTTTTTTCCCTCGGTCCTCTCTCTCCTCTCTAGCGGGTGGCTGGTCCTATTTATAGGGGCCCTGGTCCTCTTCCCAAGTATCGAGCGGGAAGGGAGCCAACAATGGCGGGCTAATTTGAAGGGAGACAACTAGTACTAGCTATCCTGACAAATGTAGTCTTCGCCTGTGCAAAGCTCTGGTGATGACGCCGTCTTGGGCTCCACGGTGACCTCCGTCTCGTAGTCCTCCTGGTCTTGGTCTCGTTTCACCGAAATGGCAACCTTTGCCTAATGCCTCGGTACTCCGCGGCTGCGCTTGCCACCCTTGCACCAAAGAGGAAAGGAGGACACTGCGCGGGCTGGCACCCGCCTGGCGCCCTCGGTCGTCATGGCTTGCGTCACGGGCACCTCGTGAGGTACCCCGCCTTGATCTCTCCGCCTCCTCGTGAGCCAGCCTGATGAGGCCGTGCCTGAGGAAGCTCCGCGTCGTCCGCCCCGCGAGGATTGGCCCCTCGCGAGGGTCTTGGGTTTGTGTTGGTGAAGACGGGCCACGCTGGGCCCCCTTTTGAGCCACGCCGCAGGCCGCAGGCAGGCAAGTCTGGGGACCCCCGTTCCCAGAATGCCGACAATAGCCCCCGGGCCCAAGGCGCGCCCGGACTTGGCCGTGCAGGGAGGCGGAAGGGCAAGAGCGAAGCGCTGCGGGCCCTAACAGTCTGCGGCCTTGGGCGCCGCGTGGCGGTTGATTGGACGTGGTCGCCTTCACTTCCCCATGGCGCCTTGGCAACTGCACGGATTGGACAAGTCCCTGCATGCAAAGTGGGTCATGATTACCTGCGATCATGGAGGTAGGCGGTTGGCCTCCGCCGGCCATAAGTACGGAATAGCGCGCGCCATTCACTCCATCCCTCCTTGCTTCTCCTTCTTCCCGATCCTTGCTCCATCTTGCTGTGATGGCTCTGATCCGCTGGTTCTCGACAGCAGAGAAGGGAAAGGCTCCCCGAGAGGAACCAGACCCACTCCCACCGAAGAAACGGCTCGCCCCCCGTGGCTCGGACGAGGGGGCCCTTCAGGTGGTGTCGAGGCCTTTGTGCGAGCGGGCACCGCCGAGGTTCCCGTTTCCATTGTACGCCCACATCGAGGGCCCTGAAGGAGCTGATGCTGAAGTTGCTTCCCTTCCTAGTTCGCGCTCTTGAAGATGTCGCCCTTGGCCTTGGCCCCACGGCGGAGGCCGAGGCGCGTGTCCTGTCTTCTGCAGCACTGACGCGGGTGCTCACCCACATCTACCTTCGCGATCCCGACGTCGACCTCGACGGCCTGCTGGAGCCAGTAAGCAGCGAGCGTGCCGCTGCCGCTGCCGAGCCCATGAAGGGTCGCGCGGAGGTTCTGCTGGGGAAGTTCCGGGCCTTGAGCACCAAGCCGAGGCAAGGCGCTGCCGACCCCGCTGCTCCATGAGGCGAAGCCACTCCGCACTGCTCCACCGCCGACAAGTGGCTCCGTTGTGGCTCCTATCCTGCTTTTAATTCCTGCACATGTATCGTGCCTCGAGGAGGCGTTTAAACTTGTGTTTGGTATCGAGATAACAGTGTGGACTGTAATATTTGCTTTTGAATTCCTTGAATTTACGCTTTTCCTTCCTACTTGCTTATGTTCTACGCCGGCAGAGCCCGGCCCCGCGCATACCTCACCCAGCATTAGCCCCGACCGGAAACCAGGACGGGACCAAAGGAGTGAGGGGCTACGTGACAAGTTAGGCTCCTGAGTCACGATGCTCAGGAGTCCCCCTTGGTGCACGAACAACAAGTAGGGAGGTGTGATGCGGGTGGATCTACCGTTCTACGTCTGCAGAGCCCGGCCGCGCGCGTGCCTCACCCAGCGCTGGTCCCGACCGGAAACCAGGACGGGGCCACGGAGTGAGGGGCTACGTGACCAGTTAGGCTCCTGAGTCGCGATGCTCAGGAGTCCCCCTTGACGCTCAAACGGCCTTCGTACCTTGGCTCCGCTCGGGGAGAGACGCGCGACGAACCAGGCCCAGGGGGACCTGGCTGGGCGGCGTGCGTCTGGGTGTGACCCAGGCGCAGCCCCCGTGCCCAGCCCCCTCACGCGGCACTCCCGAGGGGAGGTGTTATGATGAGGCTAGACACTGAGCTCTGGGCTCCCTGAGGTTGATGCGGCCCGGGGGCCACCCTCAGTTGTTTGTCACCAGCGCGGAGCATAGTGCTACCGTATGTGTATGGGCATAGCCGCTCCTCGGCAGTGTCGTCAGCCAGCACGGAGCATGGTGCTTCCACTGGTACGTGGGAGGGGGCCCCCCTCCGGGAGGAGCCCCCGGGGCGTGTACAGCCCCGCCCTGACACGTGGCTGGCACGGTAGGGCCTGGCGAGGTGTATTTGGGCACCCGTGAGCCAGCGCGGGACTCACGGGGCCCTACCTCTAGGCGGGTTGCGCCTGGCACTGGGCCTTATCTTGTGATGCGTTCCTACAAATTTGGTTAGATGTCGGCACTCTACGTCCTCGAGTCCCGGCCCGCGAGCTGGTCTCAGCCATCACTGGTATGCCAGGTTGCGATGCCATGGACAAGGCCAGAGGGTGAGGGCTGGAGAGCCAGTAAGAGCCCTGAGTCGCGATGCTCAGGTACCCCCCCCCTTTAACGTGCAAGTGGTCGGCATGGAGAAGAAGAGGTGCCGTGGACCGGCATCAAATAATCAAGCATGGTGGGTCTAACGCATAATCGGAAATAAACGCAAATGGGATACATGCCACTGGGCCTGGCCCGAGCGGCTTGGGGATCATGCAGCCTGAGGGGCGCCCCCAACAAGGTAAGCTAACAACATGGAATAAAAAAAGGGATACACGCCACAGGGACGGACCCATGCGGCCTGGGAATAATGCAGCCCTGGGGGGCGCTCTCAGCTGGAAGTAAAACTAGAAAGGTGTTACCCGATGATGTTGAGGACGAAGGAGCGTTGATGTTGCAAGCTCGGTGGGCTGCGGGAGCCGATCCTCATGAGCCCCCAGGCCCAGGGGCCTCGGGAGGCTCCGGAAGCGCTGGCGGCTCCTCGCGGGCCATCTCCATCCCTGCCAGGGCAGCGGAATGCCTGGCCTCTCGTGCCTCCGTGATGCCCCTATGAGGCGCTGGTACGCGTCAGCCGCGCTCGGCAGGCCGTAAGGCATGCGAACATAGCTGTGGGGTGGGCCTCCGCAGCGCCCCACTCGCGAGGGCCAGAGGCGCTCCAGAGAGGCGACTCGGATTGAGCCCTGGTATGTCGATGCAGACGCGTAGCCCACCATCCTCGCCTGGATGGGGAGCCACTTCTTGTAGGCGGTGGCCGCCTTTCATGACTCTTGACTCCTGTAGCTCCTAAATGACCTTGCTGATGAACTCCTGAGGGTCTGGATCTCCTTGCCTTGCTCCTTCTTGAGGGAAACGTGCTTCGAAACACGCCTCCATGTGGTGCCCAAGCGCCTCCCTCGTGACCCTAGCTAGGTCGGTGGCCCTCCAGGGGAGAGCCCCCGAGCCCTGCCTGAGGAGGGCGCTGGGCGCGCTTTCCTATGCGATGGAAGGAGGTTCCCCCTGGGTAGGCGCGGGCCCAGAGGGGCCTGCCTCCTGAGTGGTCGGGCCGGACGATGTCTTCTTCTTCTTAGGGGCGGTCTCGGGAGGCCTCCTGCTTCCACGATCCGGGTCTTCAAGTGACGCGGCCTGAAAGGCTCGTTCCAGGGAACACACCGCGTCCTTCTCTTCACAGGTTACCATGATGACTCCGCCACTTCCTGGCATCTTGAGGACGTTGTAGCCGTGGTGAGTTACGGCCATGAACTTGGCCAGTGCTGGGTACCCAAGGATGGTGTTGTACGGCAGGGGAATGTGAGCGATGTTGAAGTCGATGAGCTCGGTGCGGTAGTTGTTGCGTGCCCCGAATATGACAGGGAGGCGGACCTGCCCAATCGGGACCGTGGAGCCGTCCGTGATACCGGAGAAAGGATTGGTTGGCTGAAGCCGGCTGTAGGGCACTTGGAGGTTGTTGAATGTTTCCACGGACAGGACATTGAGCCCTGCCCCGCCATCGATGAGGGTCTTGGTGACCACCAGGTTGCTGATGATTGGGGAACAAAGCATCGGGAGGACTCCGGCTGTAGCCGCACACTTGAGCTGATCTGCCAAGCTGAACGTGATGGCGCACGCCGACCACCTGAGAGGGCGCGTGGCTTCGAGCCTGGGGAGGACTGCGTTCACTTCGCGGGTGAACTGCTTGAAGATGCGCTGAGAGGATGGGGCTTGTGCCCCGCCCAAGATGCAGGCGATCGCGCGCAGCTCCTGAAAGCCCCCAGCCCCCTCGTCCTGGTGGTGGTCTTCGTTTCTTCTTGGCTGCGGCGGCAGCGGTGGGAGGCCTGCGTTGCCTTGCGGGCAATCCTCGCAAGGCTGATCCCTCCAGTCCCCCTCGCAAGGCTGATCCCTCCAGCCTCCCTCACGAGGCGGGTCTTGCTAGAGATCCTCGCGAGGTTGGTCGCGCCACCCTTGGCGTGGGCCACGGTCTTCCCAGCGTCCTGCGTTCCTTCCTCCTCCTCGGCCGTAGCCCCGGTCATTGCGGTCAGGGCGACGGCCGATCCTTCCTTCTCGCACGGCTCGGAGCTGTTGTCATTCGTTGGTGTTGTGGGTGTGGAGGTCGTGGTACACACAGTACCGGCCGCCCTTGGAAGGTTCGGGCTGATCTCTGCCTCGCTTGGTGTCTGGTTCTGCCGCAAGCACGGTAGCCCCCTTGCGCTTCACATCCTTGGTCTTGGGCTTCTTCTCTTCTGGATCTGCGGCAGGAAGCTCGAGGAGGGAGAGACGCCCTTCCTTGGCCCTGGCGCACTTGGTTGCCAGGTTGAACAGCTCCAAGGAGGTGCACAGGTCTTCATGCATCGCCAGCTCCTCCTTCATCTTGACGTCGCGCACGCCGTCAGAGAAGGCCGAGATGATGGCCTCCTCGATCACCATGGGAATCTTGAGGCGCGCGTTGTTGAAGCGCTGGATGTACTTCTGCAGGGTCTCCCCGGGCTGTTGCTTGATGCGGCGCTTGTCGCTTACGCGGGTGGCCGGTCGCGAGTGCCTTGGAAGTTGGCGATGAAGCGGGTGCGCATCTCGTCCTAGGAGGAGATTGTGCCTGGAGCCAGCTTCAGGAGCCAGGTGCGGGCCCCGTCCTTGAGTGCCATGGGGAACCAGTTCGCCATGACCTTCTCGTCTCCGTTGGCAGCTTCGATGCCCAACTCGTAGAGCTAGAGGAACTCCGCAGGGTCAGCCGTGCCGTCATAGCGAGGAGGCAAGTCTGGCTTGAACTTGCCGGGCCACGCGACGCTGCGTAGCTCGGCGGTGAAGGCGCGGCAGCCTGTTGTGGCCACGGGAGGCCTTGGATGACGGGGAGCTTGGTCTTGCATGTCCCCACGCGCTACAGCTGGGTGCAGCGCGGGGTCTTGACGCGCGGGAGCAGGAGCATGGTCGCGACGTGCTGGAGCAGGGAGCGCCCGGGCAGCTTCTTGCGGGCGAGGGACTTCTTGACAGCTCTGCTCTTGCTGCGCTGGCGCCTACCGGAGCGGGTTCCGCCCAAGGGCCACGTGCCTTGGATCCATGGCGCCTTCCTGAGGAGGAGGCGGTCGGGGCGCCACCGGAGCTTCATTGCCTGCGCGGGGCGGGGTGCGGTGCAGCGGAACGGACGGCGCAGGAGAGCCCCTTGCGGCGCGGACGAGCTTGGTGACGCGGTCGAGCCATTCTTCATAGACGTCGTCGACGGGGCGGTAGCGCAGGAGCTCGTTCGCCGCGATGAGTGCAGATCGAGCCTCCATGGGCGCGCGGAGCGCGCGGGACGAAGAACCAGCTGGGGTGAGCGAGGGAGTTGCGGTGCGGTCGTCTTGCCATGGACGGATGCTGGGACGATGCTTGCCGCTCGTTCCCCGCCAGGCCGGTGGCAGCGTTGACGGCAGGTGACGAGGAACGGCGAGGGTGCCCGCCGACAGGGGCCGTCTGGGCGACGCGGGAAGCGAGCGTGGCCCGGTGCTCGGCACGGGCGCGACGAGCGTCAGACATGGGCATGATGGTCGGAGGAGAACGGGGTGGTGGAAGACGAATCCCGGCGCCCCCCTACCTGGCGCGCCAAATGTCGGATTTTGGATCAGGCAGACCCTTGAGGTTCGAACACTGGGGTGCACGCGGAGCTTTCGTCTCCTACCTACCTGCACCCCTCCGCCTTGCTAGGATCTTAACTAAGGAAAGAACAACACAAGATACACAGGGTTTATACTGGTTCGGGCCACCGTTGTGGTGTAATACCCTACTCCAGTGTGTGGTGTGGTGGATTGCCTCTTGGGCTGATGATGATGAACAATACAAGGAAGAACAGCCTCGCGAGGGTCTGTTCTTGGCTGGGGCGATGAACTGCTGGGAGGAGCTCAGTCGCCCCTCTCTCTCTCTCTCTCTGTCTCTCTCTCTCTCTCTCTCTCTCTCTCTCTCTTTGCCCTCGGGCCTCTCTCTCCTGTCTAGCGGGTGGCCGGTCCTATTTATAGGGGCCCTGGTCCTCTTCCCAAATATCGAGCGGGAAGGGAGCCAACAATGGTGGGCTAATTTGAAGGGGGACAGCTAGTACTAGCTATCCTGACAAAAGTAGTCCTCGCCTGCGCAAAGCTCTGGTGATGACGCCGTCTTGAGATCCACAGTGACCTCCGTCTCGTAGTCCTCCTGGTCTTGGTCTCGTTGCACCGAAATGGCAACCTTTGCCTGATGCCTCGGTACTCCGCGGCTGCGCTTGCCCCCCTTGCACCAAAGAGGAAAGGAGGACACTGCGCGGGCTGGCACCCGCCTGGCGCCCTCGGTCGTCATGGCTTGCGTCATGGGCACCTCGTGAGGTACCCCGCCTTGATCTCTTCGCCTCCTCGTGAGCCAGCCTGACGAGGCCGTGCCTGAGGAAGCTCCACGTCGTCCGCCCCGCGAGGCTTGGCCCCTTGCGAGGGTCTTGGGTTTGTGTTGGTGAAGATGGGCCGCGCTGGGCCCCCTTTTGAGCCACGCCGCAAGCCGTAGGCAGGCAAGTCTGGGGACCCCCGTTCCCAGAATGCCGACATGCACCTTCTGGAGATGTGTTGCACGCGCACTTGCATCCAAATTGATTCGCTCTTGGAGTGGTGGAGGAAGAATGTCTAATGGTGACAATGGGTTGAATACGTAGACGACCTCGAAGGGTGACTTGCCGGTTGTTGAGTGTCTTGCCCGGTTGTAAGCGAACTCGGCGATAGCTAGGAGATCCTCCCACTCCTTGATGTTCTTCTTGATGAGTACTCGAAGTAGAGCGGAGAGTGTGCGGTTTGTCACCTCCGTTTGGCCGTCGGTTTGAGGATGGTAAGCCGTGAAGAGTAGCTTGATTCCGAGCTTGGCGCATAGGGTCTTCCAAAAGTAGCTAAGGAACTTGACATCGCGGTCTGAGACGATAGTCTTTGGCACACCATGTAGACGAAATATTTCCCTACAAAAGAGATTAGCAACATGTGAAGCATCGTCTATCTTGTTGCAAGGAATAAAATGTGCCATTTTTGAGAAACGGTCCACAACGACAAATATTGAATCTTTCCCATTTCGAGTCCTAGGCAAACCAAGTACAAAGTCCATGCTAATGTCTTCCCATGGTTGGTATGGAATTGGTAGAGGCATATAGAGGCCATGAGATTGAGCTTTGGACTTAGCTTTGCGACATGTAGAGCATCGGTTGGTGAAACGACTGACATCCCGAAACATCTTGGGCCAAAAGTAGTTTTTGGAGAGCGTGGAGAACGTCTTGTCGCGTCCGAAATGTCCCATTAAGCCTCCTCCATGAGATTCCTGCAAAAGCAACAAACGAAGAGAAGACTCGGGGATGCAAATTTTGTTAGCTCTCATAAGATATCCATCTTTGATGTAGTAGCGTTCCCAAGAGGTGCTCGACAAACACTTGGCAAAGGAGTAGAAAAAGTTGCATCATGCTCATACAAGTCTTTGATATGCTCGAAGCCAATGACATCTAACTCAAGTTGTGTAACAAGCATGCATATGCGGGAAAGAGCATCCGCTACGATGTTTTCTTTACCCTTGATGTACTTGATGACATAAGGAAAAGACTCAATAAATTCAATCCACTTGGCATGATGCTTGTTCAACTTGGTTTGACCCTTAAGAGTCTCATGATCGGTATGAATGATAAACTCATGGGAACGAAGGTAATGTTCTCATTCATGCAAAACGCGGACTAAAGCATATAGCACTTTGTCATAGATGGGGTAATTGAGTTGCGCTCCGGAAAGTTTCTCTCTAAAGTAAGCTATGGGGCGCTTCTCTTGCGTTAACACACCTCCTATGCCATTACCACTAGCATCGCAATGAATCTTAAAAGGCTTGTCGAAGTTGGGTAAAGCAAGCACGGCAGCATGAGTAAGCAAATTCTTAAGCTCATTGAATGCGGTATCTTGGGATGGTCCCCAAAAAAAAGGCGCATTCTTCTTGCTCAAAGCATGAAAAGGTGAAGCAATGGTGCTAAAATCCTTCACAAAGCGACAATAGAAACCCGCAAGGCCAAGAAAAGTATGCACTTAATGCAAGTTGGTTGGTTGCGGCCAAGTCTTAATAGCATTGATCTTGGACTCATCAACATGAACACCCTTGGGGGAAAAACAAAACCCAGGAAAACGTGCTTGTCAACGCCAAAAAGGCATTTCTCCATATTAGCATAGAGATCCTATTTTCGAAGAGTTTGCAATACGGTTCGAACATGGGTGACATGATCTCTAAGAGATTTGCTATAAACAAGGATATCATCAAAGTAGACCACAACAAATATACCAATGTAAGGGCGAAAGACATGATTCATAAGGCGCATAAAAGTGCCTGGTGCCTCCGAGAGACCCATAGGCATGACTAGCCACTCATACAAGCCAAACTTGGTTTTGAAAGCGGTTTTCCATTCATCACCCTCTTGTATGCGGATTTGATAGTAACCACTATTAGGATCAATTTTAGAAAAGATAGTGCCACCACTAAGCTCATCAAGCATATCATCGAGGCGTGGAATGGGATACCTAGAGTGAACGGTGATAGCGTTGATAGGTCTACAATCGGAGCACACGCGAAAGCTACCATCACGTTTTGGCACTAGAATGACCGGGACGGCACAAGGGCTCAAACTTTCATGCACATGTCCATGGTCTATTAAATGCTTTACTTGCCTTTGTATTTTTTTTGGTTTCTTCGGGATTGACGCGGTAGGGAGCTTTGTTCAGAAGCGGTGCTCTTGGGATGAGGTCGATGCGGTGCTCGATGCCTCGTAGCGGAGGTAGTCCCGGAGGTAGGTCGTCGGGGAAAACATCTTGTAATTCCTGCAAAAGAGAAGACAACACTAGAGGAAGAGTGTGAGAAGTGTTAGTTTGTGGTGCATTGTCCTTGCACACGAGGACGTAGTGTAGGACACTAGATGGGTTCTCACACACTCCTCTTATCTCACTTTTGGTGGCAAACAGGACTAGGTTCTTCTTTTCGCTCAACGTGGAGGTGTTTGATTTGGGCTTGTGGCGCTCACTCTCATTTTGGTGGCTCCCTCTCTCACTATGATCTCCACGATGGGTGGTTTGCTTATCGGTGATCACTTGACTTGGCGACATTGGATGGAGGACGTACTCCTTGCCCTTCATCTTGAAGATGTAGTGGTTCGTTCGGTCGTTTTTGACGACTCCTCTAACGAATTGCCATGGCCGTCCAAGGAGAAGATGACAAACAGTCATTGGAACGATGTCGCACTCCAAGGAGACTTGTACTCGATGTTCGACTTGTATGGTGCCGGAGTCACAAAGCCATTGCACTTTGTATGGACGTGGATGCTTCATCTTGGGCAATTGGAGCTTGGAGCAAAGTTCTTCACTTGCGAGATTATGACAACTCCCTGCATCGATGATGATCTTGACGTATCGTCCATTGATGCCGGCCTTGGTGTGGAATATGTGGCATCTTTGGTCTTCTTCTCGGTGATGTTGGAGAGTCAAGACTTTGGAGAGAACAAGTGCGGGACTTGAATCTTCATCGCAAAAGACTTGTTCCTCTTCATCGTTCACTTGCTGGTGCATGGCGACTTGCTCGCTGGCGTCCATTTCTTCTTCACTCATTGAGTCGTAAGTGTCTTCGTTGTTGAGGATCATGGTCCGCTTGTTGGTGCACTCGTAGAACTTGTGGCCTCGGCCTCCGCAAGTGAAACACTTGAAGGAACTCGTCTTGACTGTCTCATCGGTTGGAGTTGATGATGATCAAGCTCTCGGCTTGAAGTTGCTCGTAGTAGAAGGATGACTTGGAGTTGACGACGCTTTCTTGGAACTGGACTTGTCGATGGTGCTAGTAGAAGGCTTGGTAGTCGGTGTTGGAGTCGTTGAAGCTTGGTTGTTGGAGAAGCCGTATGACTTGGATGAGAACTTGGCATACTTGAAATCATCTTACACTTGACATTCCGCCTTGGTAGCTTGGTGCACTAGCTCGATGAGATTTGAGTATGGTTGGAAGTCGGCGATCTTCTTGATGAGATGATTGAGTCCATTCAAGAAACGTTCCATAGTTTGTTCATCATCTTCCGTGACATTGGCTCGTATCATTGCAATCTCCATCTCCTTGTCGTACTCTTCAACGCTCTTTGTTTCTTGCTTGAGTAGTTGGAGTTTCTTGAAGAGGTCGCGGTTGAAGTAGGTAGGTACGAAGCGTGCTTTGATGACATCCTTCATTTGCGCCCAATTAGTGATTGGTGGTTCACCTCTTGCCTCTCGACGCTCGATAACTTGTTCCCACCAAATGAGGACATAGTCTTGGAACTCAAGGGATGCCATCGCGATCTTCTTCTCTTCTTCATAGTTGTGCAAACGGAAGATCTTGTCAACTTTCAATGACCATGAAAGGTATTCTTTGGGATCGTTGCTTTCGTTGAACTTGGGCATGGTGAACTTGAGTTTGCCGTAGCATTGCTCTTCATTGTGTTGGGGTCGGGGATGATGACGCCCATGTTGTTGATGATTGTTCAACTCATGGTGCTCTTGGCGCAGAGGGTTGTCATCCTCATGTTGCTCTTGTCGTGGAGGATCTCCATTGTCTTCATGCTCTGGATTGACTTGTTGTTCTTGGCGAGCTTGTGGATGAGCTTGTCGAGCTCCAGGAGGAACTTGACGATGCACGCAAGCTTGAAATCTTCCTTCTTGAATTTCTTCGCGAAGTGCTTCTTCTTGTTTACGGGCTTGTCGGCCTGGGTCGGCTACGGCTCGACTTGAATCTCGTAGGCCTTGTTACGCCGAAAGTGCTTGACCGTCACGGAGGTGTTGTTCTTGACGTTGTGCCTAGGCATCTTGAGCAGCTTCGTGTAGACGCGCTCGCTCTTCCTCTTCATGTTGGCGTTGTCGTTGCCGTTCTCGTGCTAGCGCAAAGGCCTCTTGGTTTTGATGTTGTCGATGCTCTTGCGAGTCGGTATCGCGTAGAGGATTGAGGCTTGCTTGATTCTCGTTGCGCGCAGCACGGCAAAGAGTATTCGATGTCAGTGTACTTGAGCCGGAGATGGTGAAGTCGGAGTGGCGACTTGAAGGCTCCTTGTTGAAGTGGAAGAAGAGCGGTTGAGCAGCGAATCTCGTCCATCCTTGCGTCATTCTCTTGCTTGTGATTGTCGAGCTTGTGGTCGAAGTAGTCCCTTGTATGTTGCTTAGAGAGTCGCAAGTCGGTGGCAAGGTTGTCGGTGCGGTCTCTCATGGCTTGTTGCTCTTGATGCAAAGCACATTGTGCACCAAAGAGGTGACTCTTGGTGACGAAAGAGTTCATGTCATTCTCTTGCTCGATGAAGAGTGGGTTGGTAGAAGTACTTGGCCTATCCATCATTCCAAGACAAATGTGAGTGGTAGAAAGAGAAGAACGAATACCAAATGTACCTTGACCAAAGTTGAAAGTGGATCAATGATCACTCTGATGTAGGACAAGGAAATAGCACTATTGGTACTAGCTCTTGTCGGTTTGTCACACCTACACAAGTAAAAGCTTATGGTGGAGCTTGGTTAGGATGGTGGCACAAATTTGATGCAATTGTAAGTGAGCTTCAATAATGTTGGAAAAGATTCGCAAGATGCAATGTAACAAGTAGACCAAGCATATAAGGTACACGGAAACACACAGCACAAGATAAGTGGGGTTGGGCAACCAAGGATGAGCCAAAATGTGGAATCCACAAAAATGCATTTGTTGCACAACACTAGAGAGACGCTAGCACGATTGCACAATAGGCCGATACAAGAACTTGTGCACAACCTACTTAGCAAAAATGCAACGACTCTATCCCAAGTATGCTCTATGCAAGGTGTTGCTATGATATGATCCAAGATGATCGAGTATGACAATCTTAATGTTGTATGATACTATGGTTCTTGCTTAAAAGCTCTTTGCTTATCTTTTCTCTTTTCTTAAAAGCTTGTTTGGCTCTTTGATGTTTGAGTTCTTTTCTCATGCAATACTTGACGAACCAAGATAGCAAGTGACTATGCGATGACAACTTTGTGACACAAGAGATGATACCAATATATGCAACAATGATGTATGTATGCTATGGGAAGTATGATCACTAATGTGCACAAGTCTCGTTGCCGGCAATACTCAATGGCTAGTCTCGATGGGTAAGCAACGCAAAGGAGTAAGGCTCGGATGGCTATCGAAGTAATGGCAAGAATGATGTATCACGATACCAAGATGAATTTACCGTTCTTGCTTCGGTATGGTGTCAAAATGGTGGCAAAAATACCAAGTTGTAGTCGAGGTTGTCGTTGTTGTTGACGCGTCCGTGGCGAAGCGGAGCGGCGGTGATGTCAATGTCGAACCGTACCTAAATAGCCGAAACACAAAAGGATACCGTACCGCAACTCAAATTCTCAAACCTCGAAGTGGCAACACATATCGGAGTGTGAAACGGGCACAAAGGTGGTGGTATGCGGAAGTGGTGATGTTGTATAAGTGGTGGAGGCAAAGATGTTAACCGGTTTCGACTGAAACTGGGTGGGGCGGTAGTACCGCTTGTGTAGGCGGTAGTACCGCTTGGTACTTTAGCGGTAGTTCCGCTCGCGGGGACGGTAGTACTGCTGGGGTCGGGAAGATCGCAAGATCTGGATCGGGTGGGTTTTGGGGCAGAAAAAGGATGATTTCGTGGTCGAATTTCGAGCGATTTCAAGGATGGAAAGTGGAGAGAATTGGGGAGATGCTAGATCCACTTGAAACCAAGAAAATCCGCGGATCAAATCCAACAAAACATCAACACACCAACAAATCACAAAAAAATTGGGGCTATTTTTGGTAGGGAATTTTTGAATTAGGACAAAATAGAACAAAATAAGGCTAGAAACACAACGGGGAGGCTCCGAAATCGTGATCAACCTGGCTCATGATACCAAGATGATGTAGGGTAGGAACCCTAGGGTCCGATCTTTCATGATAGGAGCGTATCCCGCGAAGAACACGAGGAGAAAACACGAGGGGGAAATCACAAAGGGGCACAAAGAGGAACACTCAAACCAACAAGATAGTCACACATGTGCTAGATCCTCGGATACATAGAACGATACACGGTCCACGGACAACTAAGAACGCTACACGGTAACCGGTCTTCTCCGTGAGGAGGTGTTGAAGTTCTTCTCCAAAAGGAGGTCTTGAATCCAAAGGGATCTTCTCCGTAGAGGCCCCGGTCTCTCTCGTGGAGTAGATCCGATGTGGATGAGCAATGCTCTATCTCTAAAATGAGCTAAACCAATGCTAACCCTAGTACGGAGCTAAGGGACAAGTATATATAGTCCAAGGGG
Source organism: Triticum dicoccoides (assembly GCF_002162155.2). NCBI lineage: Eukaryota > Viridiplantae > Streptophyta > Magnoliopsida > Poales > Poaceae > Triticum > Triticum dicoccoides. The sequence continues at coordinate 358,739,442 of NC_041382.1, read as the reverse complement.
TAAGTTGGGGGATACATGGGGTGAAACCCCTGTCGCTGCGCGTAGGCAGGGCAGTTGTACCGGTCATGGGGGCAGTTGTACCGCTGGGAGCTCAGGTACTGGTTCCTAGAGGCGTTCCCGGATGTGCTCAGCAATTGTACCGGTGCCTGGGGCAGCTGTACCGGTCAGGTGGCTGTTGCAGGGATAAACCAGTGTTGTACCGGCCTCGCACCGCTTGATGTCAGAAGCTTGACCGGTGGTCGAGCGGTAGTACCGCCCAGGCAGTAGTTGGGCGGTGCATGGGCGGTTGTTCCGGGACTTCTGAGCTGGGATGATGTTCTTCATGCTCTTGATGTCCTTCTTGCATCGTGACTTCTCCTTGGTTGCGTACATGGTACCTAAGCACACAAAGCATCTCCGTTTGAGGTAGTAGCCATGTCTCAAGTGGGTAAAAGGGAAGTTCAACAAGGAGAGAGTTAACCTTGTTCTTAATGGCTATCGCACGGGCTCTTGTCATTGCTCCAAGTGGTGTCGTGGGAGATGTAGGTAGGTCCATGGGGATGACCTTGGGATGCTCCGCATCAGCTTGGAGCAAAGTTCTTCACTTGAGAGGTTATGACAACTCCCTCCATCGATGATGAGCTTGACGGATCATCCATTGATGCCGACCTTGGTGTGGAATATGTGGCATCTTTGGTTTTCTTCTTGATGATGTTGGAGAGTCAAGATCTTGGAGACAACAAGAGCGGGACTTGAATCTTCATCGCAAAAGACTTGTTCCTCTTCATCGTTCACTTTCTGGTGCATGGCGACTTGCTCTATGGCGTCCATTTCTTCTTCACTCATTGAGTCGTAAGTGCCATCCTCATTGAGGATCATGGTCCGCTTGTTGGTGCACTCATAGGACTTGTGGCCTCGGCTGCCGCATGTGAAGCATTTGAAGGAACTTGTCTTGACGGTCTCATCGGTTGGAGTGGATGATGATGAAGTTGTCGGCTTGAAGTTGCTAGTAGTAGGAGGACGACATGGAGATGACGAAGCTTTCTTGGAACTCGACTTGTCGATGTTGCTAGTAGAAGGCTTGGTAGTCGGTGTTGGAGTCGTTGAAACTTGGTTGTTGGAGAAACCGTATGTCGAACTTGGCATACTTGAAATCATCTTGCACTTGGCATTCCGCTTGGTAGCTTGATGCACTAGCTCGATGAGGTTCGAGTATGGTTGGAAGTCGGAGATCTTCTTGATAGGATGGTTGAGTCCATTCAAGAAATGTGCCATTGTTTGCTCATCATCTTCCGTGACATTGGATCTTATCATGGCAATCTCCATCTCCTTGTAGTACTCTTCAACGCTCTTGGTTCCTTGTTTGAGTAGTTGGAGTTTCTTGATGAGGTCGCGGTTGTAGTAGGTATACAGAAAGCGTGCTGTCATGACATCCTTCATTTGTGCCCAAGTAGTGATGGGTGGTTCACCTCTTGCCTCTCGGCGCTCGATAACTTGTTCCCACCAAATGAGGACATAGTCTTGGAACTCAAGGGATGCCATTGCGATCTTCTTCTCTTCGCCGTAGTTGTGCAAAAGGAATATTTTGTCGACCTTCAATGCCCATGAAAGGTACCCTTCGGGGTCGTTGCTTCCGTTGAACTTGGGCATGGTGAACTTTAGCTTGCCATAGCGTTGCTATTCATTGTGTTGGGGTCGGGGATGATGACGCCCGTGTTGTAGATGATTGTCAAGCTCATGTCACTCTTGGAGAGGAGGGTTGTCAACCTCATGTTGCTCTTGTCGTGAATGATTTCCATTGTCGTCATGCTCTTGATGAACTTGATGTTCTTGGCGAGCTTGTGGAGGAGCTTGTCGAGCTCGAGGAGGAGCTTGAGGAACTTGACGATGCACACGAGCTTGAAATCTCCGTTCTTGAATTTTTTCACGAAATGCTTCTTCTTGTTATCGAGCTTGTCGGCCTCGGTTGGCGACGGTTCGACTTGAATCTTGGAGGGCTTGTTGCGCCGCAAGTCATTGAGCTTCACGGAGTTGTTCTTCTTGGTGTTGTGCCTCGGCATCTTGTGCAACTTGGTGTAGACGCGCTCGCTCTTCCTCTTCATGTTGGCGTTGTCGTGGCCGTTCTCGTGCTAGCGCAAAGGCCTCTTGAGTTTGACATTGTCGGCACTCTTGAGAGTCGGTGTCGCGTAGGGGATTGAGGCTTGCTTGACGGTCGTTGTGCATGGCACGATGTAGAGTGTTCGATGTCGGTGTACTTGAACCGGAGAGGGTGAAATCGGAGTGTCGACTTGAGCGAGTCCTTCTTGATGAAGACGAAGTGGAAGAAGAGCAGTTGAGCAACAAAGCGCGAATTTAGCCCATCCTTGCGTCATTCTCTTGCTTGTGATCGTCGAGCTTGTGGTCGAAGTAGTCCCTTGTACGTTGCTCGGAGAGTCGCAAGTCAACGGCGAGGTTGTCGATGCATTCACTCGTAGCTTGTTGCTCTTGATGCAAAGCACGTTGTGCACCAAAGAGGTAACTCTTCGTGACGTAGGAGTTCATGTCGTCGTCGTGCACAATGAAGAGTGAGTTGGTAGAAGTACTTGGCCTATCCATCATTCCAAGATACATAATGTGAGTGGTAGAAAGAGAAGAACGAATACCAAATGTACCTTGACCGAAGTTGAAAGTGGATCGATGATCACTCCAACGTAGGACAAGGAAATAGCACAATTGGTACAAGCTCTTGTCGGTTTCTCACACCTACACAAGTAAAAGCTTATGGTGGAGCTTGGTTAGGATGGTGGGCACAAAATTTGATGCAATTATAAGTGAGCTTCAATAATGTTGGAAAAGATTCGCAAGATGCAATGTAATAAGTAGACCAAGCATATAAGGTACACGGAAACACACACGCAAAAAGATAAGTGGGGTTGGGCAACCAAGGATGAGCGAAAATGTGGAATCCACAAAAATGCTCTTGTTGCACAACACTAGAGAGACGCTAGCACGATTGCACAATAGGCGGATACAAGAACTTGTGCACAACCTAGTTAGCAAAAATGCGACGGACTTCTATTCCAAGTATGTTCTATGCAAGGTTTTTCTATGATATGATCCAAGATGATCTAGTATGACAATCTCAATGTTGTATGATGCTATGGTTCTTGCTTAAAAGTTCTTTGCTTATCTTTCCTCATTGCTTAAAAGCTTGTTTGGCTCTTTGATGTTGGAGCTCTTTTCTTATGCGATGCTTGATGAACAAAGATAGCAATTGTGTATGCGATGACAACTTTGTGACACAAGAGATGATACCAATATATGCAACAATGATGTATGTATGCTATGGGAAGTATGATCACTAATGCGCACAAGTCTCGTTGCTGGCAATACTCAATGGCTTGTCTCGATGGGTAAGAAACTCAAAGGAGTAAGGCTATGATGGCTATCAATGTAATGGCAAGAGTGATATGTCCAATACCAAGATGAGGTTACCGTTCTTTGGTTCCACGTCTGTAAGCAAGACTAGAGGACGGTGATCCAATCACGAGTATCAAGATGGAGTTGAGGTGGTCGTTATTGATGACGCGTCCGTGGCGAAGATGAGCGGCGGTGATGTCGATGTCGAACCGTACCTAGATAACCGAAACACAAAAGGATACGAAACCGCAACTCAAATTCTCAAAGCTCGAAGTGGCAACATGTGTCGTAGTGCGAAATGGTCGAAATGGTGCTGGTATGCGGAAGTGGTGATGGTGTATTGGTGGTGGGAGTGCGTATGCGGAAATGTGGGGCGGTGGTGGTGACTATACTGAAAAAATTCAGTTCACCAGGGTCGGTCGGACGTCCGGGCTGGGACGGTCGTCCGGTCGTCGGACGTCCCGGCTGGGTTAGAGGTCCGGTGCCTGGGTGAAAATCGGGCACGAGGTGAACAGCTGGGGTTCGAGGTGGAGAAGGAGATAATGGTGAAATCCAGAGGATTTTGTGGATGGAAAGTGTGGGGAAAGGGGGGAAAAGCTAGATCCAGTCAAAACAAAGCAAGTCCACGGATCCAAACCAACAAAATCTCAACACACTAACAAATCACCAAAAAAAATTGGGGCTATTTTTGTGGGGAATTTTCGAATTAGGACGAAAAACAACAAACAAGGCTAGCAACACAACGGGGAGGCTCCAAAATCGTGATCAACGTGGCTCATGATACCAAGATGATATAGGGTAGGAACCCTAGGGCCCGATCTTTCACGATAGGAGCGGATCCTGCGATGAACACAAAGAACACGAGGTGGGAATCGAGGGGAAATCACGGGGGAAACACAAGAGAAACACTAAACCAAGAAGAACAAGTTACACATGTGCTAGATCCTCGAATACTTAGGGTTCACACAGTACATGATCAACCAAGGACGATACATCGGTAACGGTCTTCTCCGTGAGGAGGTCTTGATGTTCTTCCCTAAGGAGGGGTCTTGAATCCGCTTGGGGGATCTTCTCTGTAGGAGGCTCGAATCTCCGAGGAGAAGGTAACCAAGTGGATGAGCAAAGATCTCACACGAAATATGAACTAATCCTTTGCTAACCCTAGCTAGAAGGAATAGGAGGTCTATTTATAGTCTTAGTGCAAAAGAGGGGGTGAAGGGGTACATGGGCTGCGGCCCAACTCGAAAATAGCGGCCCAACTCAAAAATAGCACACAAGCGTCGGACGTCCGGGAGTCACCGGTCGTCCGGAATCTCGCGGGGGTCCGGACGTCCGGTGCCTATCGGACATCCGTAGATTCGGCTCGGGTGGTCTTCAGTCGGACATTCGGTCGGGGTTGGACGTCTGGGCGACGGTCGTCCGCTGGGTTCCGGAAATCCATAGATTTGGCTCGGGTGCGGTGGCGTCGGACGTCCGGTCTGGGTCGGACGTCCGGAGCCTAGAGATTATCGGACGTTCGGTCCTGGCCGGTCATCCGGAGCCTGTAGCTTCCTCTTCATCACTTCTTCTCCGTCGTCACGTCCACCTTCCTCTTCCTCTTCTCCTTGCTCCTTAGCTTCTCCACGATACCTGAGAATGCACAAAGTGTCCGTATGAGGTAGTAGCCATGTCTCATGTGCATCAAACTGGAATTGTGAGAGGAGAGATGTCACCTTGGTTTCAAGAGCTGTTGCACGTGCTCGCGTCATGGGTCCAAGAGGTGTCGTAGGAGATGTAGTTGGGTCCATCGGGATGGCATTGGGATGCTCCGAATCACCTCCTATGCCATTACCACTAGCATCGCAATGAATCTCAAAGGGTTTGTCAAAGTTGGGTAAATCAAGCACGGGAGCATGAGTAAGCAAATTCTTAAGCTCATTGAATGCGGTATCTTGGGATGGTCCCCAAACAAAAGGTGCATTCTTCTTGCTCAAAGCATGCAAAGGCGAATCAATGGTGCTAAAATCCTTCAAAAAGCGACGATAGGAACCCGCAAGGCAAAGAAAACTATGCACTTGATGCAAGTTGGTTGGTTGTGGCCAAGTCTTGATAGCATTGATCGTGGACTCATCAACATGAACACCCTTAGAGGAAACAACAAAACCTAGGAAAATGAGCTTGTCAACGCCAAAAATGCATTTCTCCATATTAGCATAGAGATGCTCTTTTCGAAGAGTTTGCAAAACGGTTCGAACATGGGTGACATGATCTCTAAGATATTTGCTATAAACAAGGATATCGTCAAAGTAGACCACAACAAATATACCAATGTAAGGGCGAAAGACATGATTCAAAAGACACATAAAAAGTACCCGGTGCTTCCGAAATACCCATAGGCATGACTAACCACTCATACAAGCCAAACTTGGTTTTGAAGGCAGTTTTCCATTCATCACCCTCTTGTATGCGGATTTCATAGTAACCACTCTTAAGATCAATTTTGGAAAAGATAGTGGCACCGCTAAGCTCATCAAGCATATCATCAACGCGTGGAATGGGATACCTATAGCGAACGGTGATGGCATTGATTGGTCTACAATCGGAGCACATGCGAAAGCTACCATCTCGTTTTGGCACAAGAATGACCGGGATGACACAAGGGCTCAAACTTTCACGCACATGTCCATGGTCTATGAGATGCTTTACTTGCCTTTGTATTTCTTTGGTTTCTTCGGGGTTGACGCGGTAGGGAGCTTTGTTCGGAAGCGGTGCTCTGGGGATGAGGTCGATGCGGTGATCAATGCCTCGTAGTGGAGGTAGTCCCGGAGGTAGCTCGTCGGGGAAATGATCGTGAAATTCCTGCAAAAGAGAAGACAACACTAGAGGAAGAGTGTGAGAAGTGCTAGTTTGTGGTGCATTGTCCCTGCACACAAGGACATAGTGTAGGACACTAGATGGGTTCTCACACACTCCTCTTATCTCACTTTTGGTTGCAAGTAGGACTAAGTTCTTCTTTTCGCTCATCGTGGAGGTGTTCGATTTGGGCTTGTGGCGCTCACTCTCTTTTTGGTGGCTCGCTCTCTCACTATGATCTCCATGATGGGAGGCTTGCTTGTCGGCGATCACTTGGCTTGGCGACATTGGACGAGGGATGTACTCCTTGCCCTTCATCTTGAAGATGTAGTGGTTCATTCGGCCGTTGTGGATGACTCCTCTATCAAATTGCCATGGGCATCCAAGGAGAAGGTGGCAAACGGTCATTGGAACGACGTCGCACTCCAAGGTCCAAGGTGTCTTCGTAGGCGCCAATTTTGAAGGAGACTTGTACTCGGTGCTCGACTTGGATAGTGCCAGAGTCGCTAAGCCATTGCACTTTGTATGGATGTGGATGCTTCGTCTTGGGCAATTGGATCTTGGAACAAAGTTCTTCACTTTTGAGGTTATGACAACTCCTTGCATTGATAATGACCTTGACGGATCGTCCATTGATTCCGTCCTTGGTATGGAATATGTGGCATCTTTGGTCTTCTTCTTGGTGATGTTGGAGAGTCAAGACTTTGGAGACAATAAGAGCGGGATTTGAATCTTCATAGTAAAAGACTTGTTCCTCTTCATCGTTCACTTGCTGGTGCATGGCGACTTGCTTAAGAGTGTCCATTTCTCTTTCACTCATCGAGTCGTATGTGACATCATCGTTGAGGATCATGGTCCGCTTTTTGGTGCACTCGTAGAACTTGTGGCCTCAGCCTCCACATGTGAAGCATTTGAAGGAACTCCTCTTTACGGTCTCATCGGTTGAGGTTCATGATGATGAAGCTCTCGGATTGAAGTTCACAAAAACAACAAAACTAGGCTAGCAACACAACGGGGAGGCTCCGGAATCGTGATCAACCTGGCTCTAGATACCAAGATGATGTAGAGTAGGAACCCTAGGGGCTGATCTTTCACGAAAGGAGCGGATCCCACAATGAACACGAAGAACACAAGGGGAAAACGAGGGGAACACAAAGGAAATCATGGGAGAAACACTAAACCAACACAAGATAGTCACACATGTGCTAGATCCTCAGATATATAAGAGTTCACACGGTACACGATCAACGAGGGACAATACAAGGGTAAAAGTCTTCTCTGTGAGGAGGTCTTGATGTTCTTCTCCGCAAGGAGGTCTTGAATCTAAAGGGATCTTCTCCAAAGAGGCTGCGGTCTCTCACGAGGAGTAGATCCGATGTGGATGAACAATGCTCTATCTCTCAAAATGAGCTAAACCAATGCTAACCCTAGCTCGGATGAATAGCAGGTCTATTTATAGTCTAAGCGCAAATGGGGGCGAAAGTAGGGGTACATGGGCCTCGGGCCTGAATCTGGACACAGCCAGGTACCAGACCTCCACTGGGGACCGGTCGTCCGGTGTCTCAGGAGCGTCCAGACGTCCGGTGGCTGCCGGTCGTCTGCTCGTTCTGGCTCGGATGCTGGTGTAGCGGATTTCCGGTGGCTGTCGGTCGTCCGGTCGCCGGTCGTCCGCTAGCACCGGTCATCCGCTCGTTTGGATCGGGTGCAGGGGCACCGGTCATCTGGTCTAGGCCGGATGTCTGCTCGTTGTGGTTCGGCTGGAGCATCAGGCGCCGGACGTCCGGTCCCGGCCGGTCGTCCGGTGGCTGGGACTTTTCCTGCAGCCCTCCTTCTTCTCCGTCTTCTCGTCCATCTTCTTCTTCTTCTTGTCCTTGATCCTTAGCTTCTCCATGATACCTGACTATGCACAAAGTGTCCATGTGAGGTAGTAGCCATGTATCATGTGCATCAAAGTGGAATTGTGAGAGGAGAGATGTCACCTCAGTTTCAAGAGCTCTTGCACGTGCTTGTGTCATGGGTCGAAGAGGTGTCATAGGAGATGTAGTTGGGTCCATGGGGATGGCCTTGGGATGCTCCGCATCATGTATGGTGTTCCAATGATATTATCCAAGATGACCTAGTATGACAATCTTATTATAGTATGATGCTATGGTTCTTGCTTAAAAGCTCTTTGCTTATCTTTCCTTTTTCTCAAAAGCTTGTTTCGCTCTTTCTCTTTTGAGCTCTTTTCTCATACAATGCTTCATGAACAAAGATAGCAATTGTGTATGTGATGACAACCTTGTGACGCAAAAGATGATACCAAGATATGCACCAAGATGATATAGTAAGTATGCTATGGGAAGTATGACCACTAATGTGCACAAGTGACGTTGCCGGCCATACTCAAAGGCTAGTATCGATGGGTAAGATACGCACAAATGGGCTACGATGGATATCAATGCAATGGCAAGATTGTATAACAATGGTGTATCACGATACCAAGAAGAGGTTCCCGTTCTTGCTTATGGTATGGTGTCAAAATGGTGGAGTGGTTGTTGTCGAAGATGAATCCGTGGCGAAGATGAGCGGCTATGATGTTGATGTCGAACCTTCCCTAAGTAGCCGAAACACATTTGGAAACGGGAGCCGCAACTCAAGTTCTCAAAACTAAATGTGGCAAAATTGTGTCGGAGTGCGAAATGAGTAAGCAAATGGTGGTATTGGGGGTGCGTATGCGGAAGTGGAAGTGGAGCGGTGGTGGCCTAACTGAACGTTTTCAGTTTCGTCAGGAAACGCTGGACGTCCGGTGGTCGAGCGGTCGTCTGGTCGTCGGACGTCTGGTGCCTGGGCGGTTTCGGGCACGGGATGAACAGCTAGGGTTTGTGGTGGTGGAGGCAAAATCGGTTAAATCCGGGCGATTTTGTGGATGCAAAAGGTGGGGATGATGTGGGAAAGGTAGATCCACTCGTGGCAAAACAAATATATGGATCAAATCCAATAGAACTTCATCACACCAACAGATCACAAAAAAATTGGGGCTATTTTTGTGTCACACCCTGATTTTCATGGCACAACACTTAAGATGATAAATCATGATAAAGTGTGGTTTGACAAAAACTTTTGCAGTATTTGATTTTTTATTTGAATTGGTTTTCTCTCTGTGTTTTTCTAGTGCTCTTAAAAGTCAACATAGCTTCACCTTCTATACTTCATCTCCTTGCTCCAAACTCTTGAACCAATGATCATGCCATGTGTATAGAGCAATATAGTATTTTCTTACAAAAATAATTTGGCCAAAAAGTATTTTCTAAAAGTAGTTTTCCAAAAACCCTTGAATTGAGATTTGCACTTCAAGTACTTGATTTGAGGTATGAAAAATCTTTCAAAAGGTATATTTGAAACCTATTAGATATAGGATACCCAGGAACCACAAAAATATAATTTTAAAAGTTATTTTACTATTTTATTTAAAAGCTTTTTCTTAAGGCCAGAAATGGTCTTTAATAGAGCAAAATTATTTTATTGTTTTAAAAATATTTGTCAAAAATCAGGGAAACTCAGTGGGCATATATTTCCCATATATAAGAGTTTCAACACATGGTCATGTTCAAAATATTGGTCAAATCCCTCAAAAACCCTTCCTGGATATTTCAAGCTTTTGAGATATTTACAAAGGAAATATTCTCCAAAATTTCCAAGAAAATTCTAGCATGTCACATATGACATGTTTGATGATTTTGGCAAGTATCATGTCATGGAGAATAGTATAACCCCATGAAATCCCCTCAAAACCATTTCTGTCCATTTTGTAGTTTGAGCAACCTTACATTGCCAAACATGTCCAAATGTTCTCAAACCTTGTGAACATACTCAAATGGTCTAATAATTCATCTAGACCAAATGGCACAAGTTGGAGAAAATGTTATATTGATCAAAGTGCCTCAAAACCCTCTCTGACCAGAATCAAATTTGAACAAGTTTGTACTACCAACTTTCTCCCCTTGACCTCAACTTCTGTGGACATGTTCAGAGCCTCAAATGATGACACTAAACTAAGTGGTGCATCAAGGAGAATAGATTTGCATGACTAAATCTTGAAAAGTCCATTTCTGCTAATTTCTAGGGTTTACAAAAGCTGCATTGGCAACTTTGCCCAAATGAACTCAATCTTGGTGGAACCCCTTATTATCTCATGACATTTGACCCTGTCAAGCCTCATGACAATAGGAGTTCATCTTCTTGCCCAAACCAGCAACAAACACCTTCTGCCATTTTACTTAAACCCCTGTTTTGACCACTTCCACTCTTCTCCATGGCCTCAACTTTTTACCATAGCCCCTCCTAGTCCCCTTTCACCTCCAGTAACAATGGCAAGTCCACAGCTCCATTATTGGATGGGTAAAACCCCACTTTGTCTCTCTGGACAGCCCATTTGCACACTTCTTCTTCCTCCCTCCTCACTCCAGTGGCCATCCATGGCATCCAATGCACCACCCCATTTCTTTACTCGCTCCTAGACCTGCTAGACACCAAAAGACGCGCTCACCATGCATAAAGAATGGCCATGCCGGCCATTTGGGCGCTCTGGAGCACGCTACAGTGCGCTCCCGCACTGTAGCCGCCCCCGTCCAACCACCTCCGGCCACCTCGGGCCTCCCGCGCGCGCCTGCCGATGCGCCTCGACGTCTGCAGCACGCTACACGGTCGGCCCCCTCCTCTCTCCTCCTCCCCGCGCCTCCGCGCTAGCGAACAGAGGGCGCCCGAGCGCGCCAATGGAGCGGCTCACACGCGCGCGTCTCTGACCTCTCCCCGCTCTCTCCCTTAGCTCCCCTCGCCGTAGTCCACGCCCAGGAACACCCCAGACACGGCGCCAGCTCCTCCCGAGCCCTGCAGCGACGAGCGTGAGCTCGCCGGCGCACGGGTCTACGGGACCTCGCCGCTCGCCTATTTAAAGGCCTCCCTGAGCCCATCTCTCCTCACCACTCGCTCTCTGCACCACCAAACCCTCCCCCTGCACCCCCAGTTCCTCTCGAGAGCTGCCCGAGCTCGAGATCGAGCTCGAGCTCCGCCGCTTCGGCTCGTCGGAGTCCGTGAGGTACAGGCCTCCCCCGCTCCTCCTCTGCCCCGATCTAAAACCGCCTCCTCCCACTGATCATTTCCCCTCTCTCCCTGCCTCTTTGCAGCCGGAGTCGACCGGAACGACCACCACCTGAAGCCTCTCCACCATGAGACCTCGTCGCCGGCAAGCCAGGCAACTCCGGTGACGTCCACCACCTCCACCCGAACGGCGACACGACGCTGAGCCCAGCCGTGCCCTCGCCCGACCTCGCCGTGCCCTACATCGTCGCCGGTGAGCTCGCCAGCCGCCTGGACTCGGGGTTAGGGATGACAGGCGGGCCCCGCCTGTCAGCCTCTCCCCTCCATCACCCCCCTCTGTCTCGCTGACGCCTGGGCCCCGCCCGTCAGGTTTAAACCTAGCGCGCGCGTGCACCAGTGCGCTGGGCCGCCTCTCTGGTTGGGCCTGCTGCGCTGCGGCTGTTCTGGCCCAGCAGGCACAGAGCTCCTTCCCCTTTTTCTTTTTCTGGATACTTGCAAAAATTCCACAGGATTAAATATTAATCCAAATGCAATAATTCCAACTCCCATATTTTTCTAAAAATCCCACCTACTTAATGGTGTAACTTTCATAGATATCCATCAAACTTTTCTGCACTGTTCAAATTTAAATTCAAATTTGAGAATTTATATTCCGCTCTGAAAATCCATTTCTCCAATTATACAACTCCAAATCCATAACTAATAATTTTCCCCTTCTTAGAGTTCCCCCTAGTATTTATCAAAAATAAGTTGACATTTTTCTGAGCACTTTGGTTTTTCTGTTTTACTATTGCCTTATTTTCTCGTTATTTTTCTTGCGACGATTAGATCCCGTATTAGATGAAGTTGCTGAAGAAGAAGAACAAGGAGAAGGATTTGAAGAACTTGAAGTCTTTGAAGACCAAGGCAAGCAGCCCTTTGACCATGTCTATGAAACCCTTTTTATGCATGTCATATAGCACTTCATTAGTGTTGCTTCGGGATTATGATGAGAGGGTAACCACTTTGGTGGATTGCCTTCGTTACTTCCTCGTTGATACCTGCATTGTGCATGACCCTAGCTTCTTATGAGGGTTATGCCGGTGGGAGTAGATAGGATGCTAAGTAGTGCTACGCAAAGTGACGGGTATATGCATGGTGATGGAGACACAGTATTTTCAAAAGACTTTTAAAAAACCCCATCGGGTGCCACTTATGCCCGAGGGAGACAATGAGATGGGTAACCACTTGATGACGAAGTGGTGTACCGAGGCAAGTGTGTGTTGTTTTCAAAAACGGATTAGATTTAAGATTTGTCGACTGCCCCAACCTTACATGCGCAACCACTCTACCCTTATATGGGAAAGGGCATTATTGATTACTTAGGTCGATACTAGCTTGGAGCCCGCATTACTAGTGACGGCGGAGAGTTGGTGCTCTCTCTCGGGACGGGGTCGTGCCAGGTAGGGCGGCCATGACTATTTTTACAGGGCACCGGATACACCGTTGTGTCCCCTCTCGGATGTTACGATCTCAAGTGAGTCTCGCATGATGTACATCGTGAGGATACGGAACAACGAGTGGACTCCTTGTTAGTGTCGTCTAGGGAAAGATAATGATCGGGTGCTTACCCCGGGTACTTGAGGTATCGCGGGTCGTGGATGACACGGAAGTTCCTCGGATCTTGTGGGTAAAGTGTGCAACCTCTGCAGAGTGTAAAACTATTCGAATAGCCGTGTCCATGGTCAAGGACAGTTGGGCGGTGCTTCTTAAACTACGTCCACGTGTTTACAAACCAGTGTGTGTGTTGGATAAGTGGGAAGAACTACTTGGGTCAAGGCAAGGACTTGACATGATTGAGTTGGGTTGGTGCCCACTCTATTTATATTGATATCTCTAACCTGTCCTCATGGTTACTTGAATTCTCCTGATGCATGTCTTACACGTTGTTGAACATGTCTTTGCACTCAAAACTAGCTTTCCGCAAAAATTTACCTATATCATGCATTGTTGTATCTTGAGCCAAAACATGGGTTGCTTGCGAGTACATTCAAAGTACTCATTGGCTTGCCACTGGTTATTTAATTGGCCAGGCATGGAAGAACAGGAGTTCGAAGAAGAATTCTTTGGAGACGAACATGCGAACTAGGACACTTCCCAGTCAGAATGCCTATAGGGTTAAGGCAGATGGCATGGGTTCTACTTATCGACAAAGATTTCCGCTGCTTGTGTTTCATTTGATGTTCAGCCCTTAAGGCTTTATCTATGTAAGACTTGACCATAATGGTCATGATTTGTGTAAGACGGTATGTATGGATGTAAGACTCTTGTTATTCAGCTTCTGTGTGTTTAGTGAGCATTGATCTCTGGGATCACTGTACACGTGCATCCGGTGATCTCGACTTATGAGTTGGGGTCCCCACATTTTGGTGGGCATTTTCGAAATTAGGGAAGAACACAACAAAATCAAGGCTAGAAAAAGCGGGGTAGGGGCTCCAAATTTGTGATCAACCTTGCTCTAATCCAAGATGGCATAGGGTGGATCCCTAGATGGACGATCTTTCATGAAAGGAGCGGATCCCGCGATGAACACGAAGAACACTAGGGGAAAACATGGAGGGGAACACAAGAGAATCACTCAAACCAACAAGAATGATCACACATATGCTAGATCCTCGAACACAAAAGAGATACACTATCCGAATCCAACAAAGGACGATAGATAGGTAACCTGTTCTTCTCCGTGAGGAGGTCTTGAGGTCTTCCTGTTACGGGTCTTGAATCCAAGATGGATCTTGATGCAAAGCATCCCAAGGTCAACCCCATGGACCTACCTACATCTCCTACGACACCACTTGGCCCAACGACAAGATCCCGAGTTCTAGCTATCGCAGAGTTCGCCTATGGGCTATATACCGCTTGTCGCTTCATGCTCATTTTACCGTGTTCACTTTGCATGCTATACTGCCTTTGCCATGCAATTGTGACCCTTGCTTGCATCTACCCATGATTCACCATTATGCTACTCCTATGTGAATTTGCATGCTCGGTGGAGATCCTTTTTGCTTTTGCCATGTTTATCATGTGCCCCATGCTATTGATGCTATTGCTCATATCCTCCTTTCATGCTTGTACTATGTCATGTGAATTATTCGTACACACTATTTGCACACATGACATACTTGACATGATTCTTTCTAGTACGTTGCTTTAACACCCACAATGCAACTATATCTCCCACGTGTCGGGGCACGACTTAGAGGCATAGCCGCATGGTAGGTTTGTCGCAAGAGGGGTAATCTTCACACAATCCCATGTACTGAATAAGAAAGGGATAAAGAGTTGGCTTACAATCGCCACTTCACACAAATACAAGTTAAACATACATCATCCAGTATACAATCAAGGTCCGACTACGGAGCCAGAATAAAAGAATAAAACCCAAATGCTAGATCCCCGATCGCCCCAACTAGGCTCCACTACTGATCAACAAGAAAAATAAACAAAACAGCGAACACGATCTTCATCAAGCTCCCACTTGACCTCAGCTGCGTCATCTACACTGGTATCATCGGCACCTGCAACTATTTTGAAGTATCTGTGAGCCACGAGGACTCAACAATCTCACACCCGCAAGATCAAGACTATTTAAGCTTATGGGTAGGAAAAAGGTAGTGAGGTGGAGCTGCATCAAGCACTATATATGGTGGCTAACATACGCAAAAGAGAGCGAGAAGAGAAGCAAAGCACGATAATGAACTAGAAGTGATCAAGAAGGATTCTGAAACTACTTACGTTCAAGCATAACACAAGAACCGTGTTCACTTCCCAAACTCCGCCCAGAAGAGACCATCACGGCTACACACGCAGTTGATTCATTTTAATTAAGTTAAGTGTCAAGTTCTCTACAATCGGATATTAACAAATTCCCATCTGCCCATAACCGCGGGCATGGCTTTCGAAAGTTCCAACCCTGCAGGGGTGTCCCAACTTAGCCCATCACAAGCTCTCACGGTCAATGAAGGATATTCCTTCTCCCGGGAAGACCCGATCAGTCTCGGAATCCCGGTTACAAGACATTTCGACAATGGTAAAACAAGACCAGCAAAGCCGCCCGATGTGCCGACATCCCGATAGGAGCTACAAATATCTCGTTCTCAGGGCAACACCGGATGAGCAACCCATACAACTAAAACCAGCCCTCAAGTTTCCCCGAGGTGGCGCGGCAAGGGGCTCTAGTTCGGACCAACACTTACAGAAGCACTGGGCCGGGGGGGGGGGTTAAAATAAAGATGACCCTCGGGAGCGCGACTACAAGGGGAAAAGTAGGTGGTGGTGAGGCAAATGGTAAAACCAAGGTTGGGCCTTGGTGGAGGAGTTTTATTCAAAGCGAACTGTCAAGGGGTTCCCATAACACCCAACCGCGTAAGGAATGCAAAATCAAGGAACATAACACCGGTATGACGGAAACTAGGGTGGCATGAGTGGAACAAAACACCAGGCATAAGGCCAAGCCTTCCACCCTTTACCAAGTATATAGATGCATTAATTAAATAAGAGATATTGTGATATCCCAACATATCCATGTGAACAAACTTCATCTTCACCTGCAACTAGCAACGCTATAAGAGGGGCTGAGCAAAAGAGGTAACATAGCCAAACAACGGTTTGCTAGGCAAGGTGGGTTAGAGGCTGGACATGCCAATATGGGAGGCATGATATAGCAAGTGGTAGGTAACGCGGCACAACAAAAAGAGTGAGCAACTAGCAAGCAAAGATAGAAGTGATTTCGAGGGTATGGTCATCTTGCCTGCAAAGTTCTCAGAGTTGACGAAAGCTTGATCCTCGTTATCGTACTCAACAGGTTCCTCATCACCTACTCATCTCCCGGCTCTACACAAAGCAAGAACACAACCAAAGGACCAACAATCAATCACGGTGCAATGCACAATCAACATGATGCAAAACATGGCATGATATGCAAGACATGATATGCAATGCATATGCATGCTCCGGAAGAGAAAGAATGATCAAGGCATCAACTTTGCAAACCAAGTGTGCCTCTGGAAAGATGAGATGATTTCGGTCGAAATCGATATAGAGATCACCGGAAAAGGAGGCACGGTATGCAAATGGCAAGAAAAACAATAATGCCACAATTCTGTGATTAACAGCACGATGCCATCTAGAATGCAACAAGAAACTAAGCTACTGTAATCCAACATATCAAAAGGCATATGGAAGTGATGTACACAAGATGCTTGACAAAACATGAACACTGAGCTACGGCTAATTCACACAATAGCAGGTTCAAAAAAGCATGGCAAAAGTGCAAAAGATATCAGCATCACAGACTTATGAAGGCAACTTTGCGAGCTCAAATCACTCACCACAAGGCATTGCATGACAATACAAGCATACCTACAGCAAGATGACATGTTCATGAAGCTAACCATGGCACGAGCAAGTTCATAGCATACATGGATCACTAACAACAACCATGGCAAAATAACAACAGGAAGCCATGTTTATAGCAAGCAAACAACATACTACAGGAACATAACATAGCAATACAAGGCATGGCATGAATTTACTAAATTCATAGAACAAAAGTCCCGTACTGATCATGAGCCAAAAAGGCACATAAGATATGATGGCACCCATGTAAACATAGAAAGCAGAGCATGGCATAAATAGAATTATGAAGGCAACTTTGCGAGTTCAAATCACTCAGCACAAGGCATTTCATGACACGACAAGCATACCTACAGAAATATGACATGTTGATGAAGCTAACCATGGCAAGAGCAAGTTCATAGCATGCATGGATCACTAACAACAACCATGGCAAAATTGATTAACACGTAAACAATCTGCCAGGAACATTTTATAGCAAAAGTAGAGCAAGAACAAGACATGCAAGGGCACTCCATAATTGCAAGCAGGGACATGGATGGATAGAGCATAACCACATGTACAAAACATCCTTACTGAAGCAACTCAAAACAAGGATGGATCTCAATGTAGCATCATGTTTACATGACATAAAAATAACAGCAGTCACAAGACTTAGCAAAATCCTAAGTCCCTGAAATCAGCAATATCACGAAGGGTACTTTGCATGCGTGTGCTAGTCACCACAAAGATCACAAAAATACATGGCAAGCAGCCCTGTAAGGATGGCATGTCATAGACCAAAACACATGTAGAGCTCATGCCCATATGAAGCACACATCAAAAGCGACAAAAATGACAAATCACCCTAAACTGATGAGTAACAGTAGTAAACATTTTATAGCACTCTTAAATCAATGATTAGGGCATCAAGATGGACTCAAACAAGCATGCCATGATGGAATGAAATTAAGAGAATCTCACAATGAACATTTTGATATCTCATATACATGAAACGGAGCTACGGTCATCGAGATACAACATGATGAAGGAGGCATAAACAAACAATGCAGAATCGGGGACTTGGTGGAAATATCACCAAGTCTGGAACTGGGCATAGGATACTATGACGCGCATGGGGCAGGGAATAGTGGTAGGCTCACCAGATGGGCTCGGATCAGTGAGGAGGTGGAAGCAGGCCGCTGGGTGGCTGGGCCAGATGGGACCCGCGCGGCACGGTGGGCCGAGGCCGACGTGGAGGCCCATGCGCGGGAGGCAGCGAGCAGGCCGCTGGGTCCCTTCATCCTGACCTACCGATCGAGACATGGGCCTGGCGACGGGCGACGGCACCGGCCACGATCACCGGAGCTTGCAAGGAGCGGGGACGAGGCCAGAGGCCAGGGCGGAGTGGATCTGGTTTGCAGCGGCGAGTTCCGGGCGTGGAGTCGCCAGATCTGCGCAACGGCGCGCCATAGCGGGGCGGCGGCGGCGTCGTTCTCCGACGAGGAGTGACGCCGGCAGAGGCAGGGCGGCGGCTCGGGCGCCCGGAGCACGCAGGATGCGGGCGGCGGGGCCGCGGGCCGCGGCGCGTGGGATCCGGGCCCGGTGGGCCGGATCTGGGCCGCGGCGCGTGGGATCCGGGCTTGATGGGCCAGATCTGGGCCGCGGCAGGCCGATGCGGCGGGGATGCCGGCTGGGACAAGTGGCAGCCGCGTGCTGGAGGAGAGCGGCGGTGGGGCTGAGGTGGCAGCCTCTCATTGGTCGGAGCGACGTGCCGGCGGCGGTGGACGCGTCCGACGGAGGACGGACATGTCCGGTGGCGCGGGGAGGAGTGGATCTAGGGTTAGACCGCGAATATCGGGGGAGGATCACATATTTATAGGTAGGAGGAGGTAGGAGTGTCCAAAAGGAGTGTAGTTTTCGCCCACACGATCGTGATCCGACGATGGAGGACATGGGAGGGGTTTGGATGGGTTATTGGGCCGTTTTGGAGGGGTGTTCGGCTGCAACACACAAGAGGCCTTTGCGGTTACCCGGTTAACCGTTGGAGTATCGAACGGACTCCAAATGGAACGAAATTTGACAGGCGGTCTACCGGTGGTGTACCAAGGCCACATGGAAAATTTCGGTCCATGCGGAGGACGTTTAACACCCGCTCACGAAAAGAGATAAGAGGGGTGCGCCGGTGCACATAGGAGTGTCGGATTGCAAAACGGACAACAGGAAAAATGCTCAGATGCATGAGACAAACACGTATGCAAATGAGATGCACATGATGACATGATATGAAATGCATGACATGAACAAAATGCCAAACAAAGACAAAACCCAACCACGAAGGGAATATCATATCGCATCTCCAGAAAAGGCAAGAGTCGGAGTTACGAATATGGAAAGTTGTATTCGGGGTGTTACAACACTCCACCACTACGAGAGGATCTCGTCCCAAGATCTAGGATGGCACCGGAGAGAAGTGGAAGAGGAAGAGGTAAAACAAAGTTGCTTCTTGACAAAAGAGAAAAACCACGAACCGCGCGAGGTTGAACAAATTGGAAGAAAGAATGCAACAAAGAACAAAGTTGCAAACACTCTGTTAGACAAGAGGAACAAGGAACATTACTAGAACCTTGTAGGTTTAAAGACACAAGAAAAGTGTCACAAAGGACATGAAGTACATGCAAGCACTCCAGACGAAATGAGATGTACAAGGAACGATAAAGATCAATTACGACAACACTCCGGTTGAAAGAATATAGAGAAGGAATAAGAATGATATTATTTGGGTAGCACTCCGACTGTATATGGAAGGAATTGAACATGAACTTGACAAGATGAGAGGATACTTGATGAGATCAACAACACACTGCCTCCCAAACTATTGAAAGAATGGCACAAGGGTTAAGAAAGATTTCAGACAACACTCCGGTTGATAAGGGAGGCAAAACTTGATAAGATGAGAGAACTTGAATGAAGGACATGACACTCCAGTTGAATGGATAAGCAAAAGAAATGACATGATCTTCACAAAAACGGGATGATGGGTGAACAGAGAAACATCACAATGCCTCCTCCGGAATGAAAGAACAAAAGTTGGATCGTTGGAAATGAAAGAATTGAGCGAAAAATGACAACTCCTGCCACAAATGAGCTTGGAAGGCGCCCTTCCAAGAAGGTTATAACGGAGTTGTTGGAAAACCAACCACGAAACAAATAAGCTTGTAGTGGGCTTATGGAAAACATCTTGATATCTTGAGGCGAAATTCTGCCACCAACGAAAAACAATAGATTGAATTGATATGAACAAGGAGACAAGAAACTTATTTCACCGGGAGGATAAATGAAGAACTTGGGTCCTTTATAAGAACCATAAATCGCAACAATCCTTAGGGAAAGCTTTAGGTGAAATGTAACCCAAGATAATTCCAATGAAGAGATTGATGGGTTGCAAAGGATCTCATGAACGAATTAAAAATGATGGGTTTACAATATGTCATCCTGGACAACTTGTGAATCATGAAACACCAAGCAATTGTCAAAAATGACGTAACACCACCTCCAAAGATAAGGTAGAACGAATTGCACTTCAGAATGCAAGATGAACAATACTTGAGCTCCTCTGAAAAGAATCTCAATAAACGCTTCAAGAAGGAATTAAATCCTTGATGAGCCACCATGAAGAAACTCTCAAAGAACTCCGGTAATAAAAGAATGATCAAAAAGAAGGAGAATTTGAAAACACAAGGTGAAGCCTTGTAATGATTTAGATGGATCTTTGTGGTGATAATGCGGAAAACTTGGCACTCTGGAAAATACAAGATGAAGCATCTCAGACCGAGAATGTGATATGATGAACAACTCCGGAAAGAAGAAATTAGATCACTTGGATGAAAAAATAATAAGAATTACGTTATGCGTATCCTTCATCAATTTGGATTGATGAAAAGCAACGGATTTGGCATACTACTTATTCTCGTAGAAAGGATTGGGAAAACACACAACGCAAACTTGAAGAAGGTCTTCAATGATCCACCGGTAGGCTTGGAAAAACAAATGAATTGATATGATAACAAGAGGAAAGGAATCTTTAACGAACCACCGTAAGAATTGAACAAGAAAGTAGCAAAAGCACAATTCGCCGGGATGAACTGGAAAACGAAAGAAGATACTTGAGGGGATTTAGATACATGAGAAGGAAGAGATCATGAACTGATTAGAGGATATTTGAATGATGCACCGGTAAGATTTGGAGAACGAGAGCTCAAAGCTGGGAATGAGTAATATTTGAAAAGATGGCCTTCGGGGGAAAGAAATGGAAACAACTCATGAAATGCTTCGGATAGGTGACAAGAATTCTCACAATCGAAAACAATTATGAGAGGATGGCATCAAGCTAGAACCATGCATCTGTGAGAGAACGGACCAAGATTTGAGAGAAACTCTTCTTCGGTCTTCCAATGTTGAGAATGATGATGATATACACCACCATGAATTGTTGAGGCTCTCCGGAATGAAATTAGAAAGGTTGAACCAACGATGAAAAGAATTTGAAAGATCTTGGAGAAAGGCATTTGACTGATGATAACTCATTCTTACGTCAAAATTTGGAAGGAATTCAAAAATAACTCCGGAAAATTAGAAGAGTCAGGTAAGATCCTGGGAAAATGTGGGTTTGGGCCCACTCAAAAGATACACCATTGAACTATTTAAAAGGAAGATTGTACCGGTTGATTTAAATGGCTTGAATGAGATAACAACCTCAAATTAGCTTGAACGGATTAAGAATGGAAATGCGAATCTTCTGAGATATCGTCGGCGCTCCGGAACAATTGAATAGCGAGAAGTGGATGATTAAGAGGTGCACCGGCATAAGAAAGCATTTGAAACAAGGAAAGGAATGTGATCAACATTGAAGGCTTGAATTTAGTCCACCCAAGAAGAAAAAGAATGATTAATGATAAACTTGAAGAACATCTTCATGAGAACCACTGGGTAAGAACATTGACAGAAAAAAATGGGGAGACTTCACATCCATTATATGGATACTTGATTAAGAAATCCGAGTCCTTGAAGAGAAAGGGTGGGAGGGCGGGAAAAACAAAGACAACGTGGGAATGGATGAAACGAACAACGTTGGGAAAACTGAGAGGTGATCTTGTGAATGTTGAAAGGATCGGATCCACTTGAAGAAAAGCACGCCGGTTGAGAAGAAATTGAGATGACAAACTCAAAGATCAAGAAGGATTAGTATTCACATAGAAATATGAGAACACCGCTTAGGAAAAGTATGGAATCAACACTTGACATTGAAGCAACTCAAATACCACAACACAAAACAAAACAAAGGATTGGCTTACAAAATAAGCCAGAAACAAACATATGATAGTTCCCATATTGTATCATGTGTCTGTTGGAAAGATATCCTACGAGATACTTGAATTCCCACTTATAAACTCCCAAAACTTTCTGGTTATGCAATCAGGTGTTGGGGATACAGGGGAAGCATCATATCTCACCCAAAACTAGCAAATCCTACATCCAGCTGTATCCATCCTTCAACACATAACCAAGAAACCTTCAGAAATCATTTACCTCAACCTTCGAAAAGCATCCGTTATACGAGTTATGACAATACTCCCGAACTCCCGCCCCAGTACTGGGTGGCGTCGAGGTTATCTAATCAACAACTGCATAAAAGAGATTTTTGATGTCGGAGAAACTCAGGTATTCCAGAACAGCAACGATAAAATTGTGATGACAACACCTCGGGGCTCAACTCTCCGGCACACTGCCACAACCGATAAATGTCAGGAGGCACTAAGAACAATGTTCTCGTCACAAAACTATCGGAATGATTCCAAGATACCCGCGCCATCCTAAAAAAAATCATGAACTTTAAGGAAAGAAGAGTCAAAACTCTACGTCAGGAGGCCTCACCAGAGCGACGAAGGGACTAAGGAGTAAAAAGAATCCTACTCTCCGATATATATAATCCTAAGACTCAAAACATTTTGTTCTAGACTCAACAACGTCAGTGATTCGATCAAGAAAGGGGCTCCTAAGTTGGGGAAGGCTCTGATACCAACTTTTAACACCCACAATGCGACTATATCTCCCACGTGTCGGGGCACGACTTAGAGGCATAGCCACATGGTAGGTTTGTCGGAAGAGGGGTAATCTCCACACAATCCCATGGACTGAATAAGAAAGGGATAAAGAGTTGGCTTACAATCGTGACTTCACACAAATACAAGTTAAACATACATCATCCAGAATACAATCAAGGTCTGACTACGGAGCCCGAATAAAAGAAGAAAACCCCAAATACTAGATCCCCGATCGCCCCAACTGGGCTCCACTACTGATCAACAGGAAAACGAAACAAAACAATGAACACGATCTTCATCGAGCTCCCACTTGAGCTCAGCTGCGTCATCTGCACTGGTATCATCGGCACCTTCAACTATTTTGAAGTATTTGTGAGCCACGAGGACTAAACAATGTCACACCCACGACATAAAGACTATTTATGCTTATGGGTAGGAAAAAGGTAGTGAGGTGGAGCTGCAGCAAGCACTAAGCATATATGGTGGCTAACATACGCAAAAGAGAGCGAGAAGAGAAGCAAAGCACGGTCGTGAACTAGAAGTGATGAAGAAGTGATCCTGAAACTACTTACGTTCAAGCATAACACAAGAACCGTGTTCACTTCCCAAACTCCGCCGAGAAGAGACCATCACGGCTACACACACGGTTGATTCATTTTAATTAAGTTAAGTGTCAAGTTCTCTACAACCAGATATTAACAAATTCCCATCTGCCCATAACCGCGGGCATGGCTTTTGAAAGTTCAAACCCTGCAGGGGTGTCCCAACTTAGCCCATCACAAGCTCTCACGGTCAACGAAGGATATTCCTTCTCCCGAGAAGACCCGACCAGTCTCGGAATCCTGGTTACAAGACATTTCGACAATGGTAAAACAAGACCAGCAAAGCCGCCCGATGTGCCGACATCCCGATAGGAGCTGCACATATCTCATTCTCAGGGCAACACCAGATGAGCAATCCGTACAAC
The DNA here is from genome assembly GCF_002162155.2 of Triticum dicoccoides. Lineage (NCBI taxonomy): Eukaryota > Viridiplantae > Streptophyta > Magnoliopsida > Poales > Poaceae > Triticum > Triticum dicoccoides. The sequence goes on along the minus strand of NC_041382.1, from coordinate 358,715,709 downwards.
TAAAACCAGCCCTCAAGTTTCCCCGAGGTGGTGCTGCAAGGGGCTCTAATTCGGACCAACACTTAGAGAAGCACTGGCCCGGGGGGGGGGTTAAAATAAAGATGACCCTCGGGAGCGCGACTACAAGGGGAAAAGTAGGTGGTGGTGAGGCAAATGGTAAAACCAAGGTTGGGCCTTGCTGGAGGAGTTTTATTCAAAGTGAACTGTCAAGGGGTTCCCATAACACCCAACCGCGTAAGGAATGCAAAATCAAGGAACATAACACCGGTATGACGGAAACTAGGGCGGCATGAGTGGAACAAAACACCAGGCATAAGGCCGAGCCTTCCACCCTTTACCAAGTATATATATGCATTAATTAAATAAGAGATATTGTGATATTCCAACATATCCATGTTCCAACATGGAACAAACTTCATCTTCACCTGCAACTAGCAACGCTATAAGAGGGGCTGAGCAAAAGCGGTAACATAGCCAAACAACGGTTTGCTAGGCAAGGTGGGTTAGAGGTTGGACATGGCAATATGGGAGGCATGATATAGCAAGTGGTAGGTAACGCGGCATAGCAAAAAGAGCGAGCAACTAGCAAGCAAAGATAGAAGTGATTTCGAGGGTATGGTCATCTTCCCTGCAAAGTTCTCAGAGTTGACGAAAGCTTGGTCCTCGTTAGCGTACTCAACAGGTTCCTCATCACATACTCGTCCCCTGGCTCTACCCAAAGCAAGAACACAAGCCAAGAACCAACAATCAATCACGGTGCAATGCACAATCAACATGATGCAAAACATGGCATGATATGCAAGACAGGATATGCAATGCATATGCATGCTCCGGAAGAGAAAGAATGATCAAGGCATCAACTTGGCAAACCAAGTGTGCCACTGGAAAGATGAGATGATTTTGGTCGAAATCGATATAGAGATCACCGGAAACGGAGGCACGGTATGCAAATGGCAAGCAAAACAATAATGGCACAATTCTGCGATTAACAGCACAATGCCATCTAGAATACAACAAGAAACTAAGCTACTGCACTCCAACATATCAACAAGGCATATGGAAGTGATGTGCACAAGATGCTTGACAAAACGTGAACACTGAGCTACGGCTAATTCACACAAGAGCAGGTTCAAATAAGCATGGCAAAAAGTGCAAAAGATACCAGCATCACAGACTTATGTAGGCAACTTTGCAAGCTCAAATCACTCACCACAAGGCATTGCATGACAATACAAGCATACCTACAGCAAGATGACATGTTCATGAAGCTAACCATGGCACGAGCAAGTTCATAGCATACATGGATCACTAACAACAACCATGGCAAAATTGATTAACACGTAAACAATCTGCCGGGAACATTTTATAGCAAAAGTAGAGCAAGATCAAGACATGCTAGGGCACTCCATAATTGCAAGCAGGGACATGGATGGATAGAGCATAACCATATGTCCAAAATATCCTTACTGAAGCAACTCAAAACAAGCATGTATCTCACTGTAGCATCATGTTTACATGGCATAAAAATAACAGCAGTCACAAGACTTTGCAAAATCCTAAGTCCTTGAAATCAGCAATATCACGAAGGCTACTTTGCATGCTTGTGCTAGTCACCACAAAGATCACAAAAATACATGGCAAGCACCCTGTAAGGATGGTATGGCATAGACCAAAACACATGTAGAGATCATGCCCAGATGAAGCACACATAAAAAGGGACAAAAATGACAAATCACCCCAAACTGATGAGTAGCAGCAGTAAACATTTTATAGCACTCTTACATCAATGATTAGGGCATCAAGATGGACTCAAACAAGCATGCCACAATGGAATGAAATTAAGAGAATCTCACAATGAACATTTTGATATCTCATGCAAGAAACGGAGCTACGGTCACCGAGATACAACATGATGAAGGAGGCATAAAAAACAACAAAGAATCGGGAACTTAGTGGAAATATCACCAAGTCTGGAACTGGCGTAGGATACTATGATGCGCACAGGGCAGGGAATAGTGGTAGGCTCACCAGATGGGCTCGGTTCAGTGAGGAGATGAAAGCAGGCCGCTGGGTGGCTGGGCCGGATGGGGCCCGCGCGGCGCGGTGGGCCGAGGCTGACGTGGAGGCCCACGCGTGGGAGGCAGTGAGCAGGCCGCTGGGTCCCTTCGTCCCGATCTCCTGATCGAGACAGGGGCCTGGCGGTGGTAGACGGCACCGGTGGCGATCACCGGATCTTGCGAGGAGCGGGGACGAGGCCAGAGGTCGGGGTGGAGTGGATCTAGTCCGGGGCAGGGAGTTCCGGGCGCGAAGTCGCTAAATCTGGGCAACGGCGCGCCGGACGGAGCCCGCGGCGGCGCTGCACAACGTGTGACCATGATGGGATGGCGGCGTCGCCATTCTCCGGCGAGGAGCGACGCCGGTGGAGGGAGGGCGGCGGCTCGGCCACCCGGGGCACACAGGATGCGGGCGGCGGGGCGGCGATGCGGCGGCGGGGCCGCGGGCGCCGGCGCGCGGGATCCTGGCCTGGCGGGCCAGATCTGGGCCGCGGCGGACCGATGCGGCGGGGGTGCCGGCTGGGATAGGTGGCGGCTGCGGGTTGGAGAAGAGCGGCGGCGGGGCTGAGGTGGCAGCCTCTCATTGGTCGGAGCAATGTGGCGGCGGCGGTGGACGCGTCCGACGGTGGACGGACATGTCCGGTAGCGCGGGGAGGAGTGGATCTAGGGTTAGACCGTGAATTTCGGAGGAGGATCACATATTTATAGGTAGGAGGAGGTAGGAGTGTCCAAAAGGAGTGCAGTTTTCGCCCACACGATCGTGATCCGGCGACGGAGGACATGGGAGTGGTTTGAATGGGTTATTGGGCCGTTTTGGAGTGGTGTTGGGCTGCAACACACAAGAGGCCTTTGCGGTTACCCGGTTAACCATTGGAGTATCAAACGGACTCTAAATGGAACAAAATTTGACAGGCGGTCTAGTGGTGGTGTACCAAGGCCACATGGCAAATCTCGGTCCATTCCGAGGATGTTTAACACCCGCTCATGAAAAGAGACAAGAGGGGTGCGTCGGTGCACGTAGGAGTGTCGGATTGCAAAACAGACAACGGGGAAAATGCTCGGATGCATGAGACGAACACGTATGCAAATGAGATGCACATGATGACATGATATGAAATGCATGACATGAACAAAATGCAAAACTAAGACAAAACCCAACCACGAAGGGAATATCGTATTGCATCTCCGGAAAAGGCAAGTGTCGGAGTTACAAATATGGAAAGTTGTATCGTTACAGTTGCATCTTCGCACTACTAGCTTGCTTGCCTTGATTCACATGATTGCTTGCTTTGTCGCATCACCCATGTTCCATTCTTACTTGCTTTATTGGGTTGATGACGTATATGTTCATGCCTCTCACATGATATATTTTGTTCATTGTCGCTTGCCTCCAATTGTTGCATCTATGCTTATTGATCGTGGAGACTTAGACACTTTACTTGTGATGCATGCTTGCTTGATTGAGCCTATTGTATTTGGTTGTTCTCGCATCATCATATGCCTCCATACTATGAAATGCTCCCTTGTACTTTCTTATGAAGAGCACGATGCATCCACTTGTTTGGTATTTTACCACACGAATGATAGGTTTTGCATCTCCGCTAACCTCATTTGTTTTTCCGAGTGTTCGTCATGTTCTCTCATTTTGAAGGATTCACAAGGCGATACCGTCATGAGACAATTTGGTTATGTGAAGGCGTACATGATGTGCGACACCAACATTTTCGACATTCTCATAAAGGTGAACTCCTTCCCTTTGAGCCATCCTCAAATATGCATATTGGATGGGTCACTCTTTCATTGTTGTCCCCTTCTTGTTGTCTACATGATACATCTCGCGCACGGAGGAGCGACATGGGAGATTGGGTCTATGGACCTTCACATTGAGGAGCGCTCGGACTTATTGGAAGAAACTTTGAACCTCCACTCATGCAACGACATCGAGCATTGGTACACCAACACCTCCATATTTGTTGATTATGCTGACACATGTCGTGCTCATTGGACATCTCACACTCATGACAAATTTGTGTCTTATGCATGGATTGACCCATATTATGATTGCCTTGTTGCATCTTGTATTCCCATGTCATCCATGATATATGAGCTTGTGCATTTCACTACTAGGAAAATGCTAATTAGTGGCGCACCTGTTTTGGCCATTAATGAGGCACTACAGGTGCGTCACTATTATCACGCCACTAGTAACAAATACTAATGGCACACCCCTGGTGCGCCATTAGTATCACAGATAGTAATGGCGCACCTGGCAGTGCGCCATTAATATGTCCCCTGGTGCGCCATTACTATGCCTCCCATGGGGCCATATTTACCTTGTGCTCTAGGTTACTAATGGCGCACTTCTTGATAATGTGCCACTAGTATGTTTATTACAGTGCGCCACTAAAGTACAGTACGGTGCACCACTAGTATGAATATTAGGATTTTTTTCTTTTCTGATATTTGCATAGGTTACAAAATATATTACTGCACAGAATATAGACAGCACAACATATAAACAGAAGATTTATTGAATACAAATAGAAGATTAGTCTCCGAATACAATTCATCATATTAGTCTTCGAATTCAAAAGACCGAACAAAGTTAGAACATTACAAGTCTCGAGACCACGAGTAGCGAGTTTGCCTTCACATTACAAGTCGATATCAATCATCTAAACTACCATCACATAGAAGAGAGCTGCGGTCATCACGATGAGCATCATCATGATGAAACTGGTCTTCACCCGGTTCCTCCTCCGCTCCCTCCTCTCTCTCGCTAGATAGCGCGCATATCTAGCTTCCACCTCCGCCCTAGTGGTGTACCCTTTGTAACTGTTACCACTGAAATAGTGAACCTGTCTCTAACACTCCTCCCAGCCGTAGTAGACTCCGGGAACCTTACCCTTGTACACGACATACGACGACATCTCTATGCACTAGACAAACAAAACGTTAGTAGCAATTCACAGACAATACATAAGCAATATATAAGTATGCAACAAAAGGGTCGGAAGAGAAAAGCAATTAATAGCAGGATTCATGGTCCTACTAATAAATAGCATCGATTACATATAAGTTGAACGACTGTCCAAACCAAAGAGACATACAAGTTCATTAAAGTTTAATTACAACATGAGCTAATTGATATTTCAGAACTACATAGCATCACTACTTTCGACTCGACTCAGGGATCGGAGCGTGGATGAAGCCGCCGTCTTTCGTGATGGTCAAGAAATCGTGATCGTTGTTAGCCTGCATTTGTAGCGTTGTTTCTATCTCACTGTTGGACGGTTGATATCTGAGGTAGAACTGCCCCGAGGTATGAAGGACATCTTGATGGATGATTTCCGCAAACTCCGACTGGATGCGAAAGAATTCTTGTCTGAGGTCCGCGTCCTGGATTGTCGACAAGCGTGCGGCCCAACCTTTGAGACTATTCGGTAGCAGAAGTTGATTATGGTCCCGTACCATCGCCCGCATGTTATGGAGGGCGTAGTAGGCATCCTTCTAACCGCCAGGCAGCTGCTTGACGCAAGGGAACATCGTTACATGGGTGAACACGTGCTTGCCGTACCTAAGAATTGGCGTCATGAAGGTGCCTCCAGATTTGGCGTAGCCGGGGAGAACATCATCAAGAACTTTCTTGATGTTTGTGTAGTCTTTATTCGACTGACGGTCCGCTTCAAAATACGTGGCCATGGAATAGTTCGGGCTTAAGAGGATGAGTGTGCAATGTGTGTCACTGCACAAAACACGGAATGTTAGAAAGAAAGAATGATCGAAATCTAAGAAATCATATGTTACGGGGCGGTGAGGGGATGACTTACTCGGGAAAGTAAGGCACGAGGAAGTTATCCTTATCTGGGTTTGCCAGAATGACGCCTTCGAGGTATGAACTCACGACTTTCTGGTCCCCAACGCTACCCAAGATCTTGGCACGCATGTAGAATGGGTCGACTATCACGATGTCCGGGATCTTGTCTCTAATGATCCGCATCTCCATACTCAGCGAAAATAGCCGAACAAAGGTGTACTGCAGCGGATGAAGGTTAAACATAGCGAAGATGTCATCAAACCGCATGACGATCATACCCCCGGTGGCGCGACAAAGCCCCTGCCCTCTAGCACCTTGGCCATGAAAACCGGGTATGCCACATCATTCTCGGAGAGACGCCGCTTCTCCAAAGAAAGAACACTTTCATGCAGATTCCGCATAGCACCAGTCGCAGCATTGAGCAGATTAGTTGGTAGCATCGGCCTACCCGCCACATGCACCCTCCTTGAGATATCCTTAGATGTAGGTGGCCCGTCCTGAGCACGGATCGTACTCGCTGCCGGCTGGCTCGCACCCTTGTTATTCTTTCTTTTCCGTCCCTTCTTCTTCTGCTGTAATGGGATCGAGTTCTGCTCAGAGACAGCCTTCTTGAGTGTGTTGGGGCTGATAATATTTGGCACCTCGGCTATATGAGGCTCGGTGAAGGCGGAAGCCGGAGGCGTCTCCTGAGAACTGAACGCCAGACAACGCCTGTTGCAATTGGGTTTCTCCGTGGTACCAGCTAGATCGCGATCATCTTTTGCAGGGTTGGGTTCTTGAGAAGGAGGCCCGAAGAATTCGTCACCGTACCCATGTTTGTTGAAGTACTTATTGACCCTGGTAAATGTACCGTCATCGTCGTCGTCATCCGGATCCTGTGCCATATGCATGTCCGGATCGGCCATATGTTCGTCGTCGTCGTCCGGTAGCGTTGCGGCGGTCTTGCCATGGCTTGGCGCCGACACGACTGGTGGTGTTTTCTGTGGGGTGGTGTCCCCCGCCCCCAAACAAATCTGGCTCTTCGGCCAAAGCATGGACCAGCCTATGCAGGCGCTGAGGGTGATCACATCATCTTCGTTGGCCCCAGGGGATCGATACGGAGGTAACAAGTTGTCGCAGCCCCGCATCACCCAAACCAGTTGAACCCTATACACGTTGGGTGGCATCGGATTACCGTGGAACATGCGGTTGTCTGGTTGAACGATTCTGGCCTTGGCGACATCGATCAACTCGCCGTTCACGAAGTGCGGGAGAGTGCATGGAACGTCGGCGGCACCCTGCGAAAACATGTAGGGCGTCAGGGATGCCCAGTCAAAGGCAAGGAGATGAAGTCATCGGCCGAGAGGCTTAGTTATTGTGATGGCGTCGAGCTCGGCTAATGTCGAGGCACCGCCAACGGCGGGCGTGCAAGTGACGGAGGGGCCGCTTGCTGTCGAGGTGCCGGCCGGCGTATTCTTCCCACACCCGGGTGCATTAAGCTCCAATGCCGGCACCGACGCCGGAAACACCAATGCCGCCTCCGCCAGAGACACTAATGGCGCCGCCGGTGCGTTGTGCGAGTTGCTGCCCGTGAAGCTGGGAATCGGGGGTGGCCCCTGTTGGCCGCCCACAATCCACGCCTGCAGCCCCTCAAACAAGGTAGGCATAATGGCGGTGATCATCGCTCCCAGTTGATCTTGCACTTGCTCTTTGACTATCTCCGGAATCCGCGCCACTTTTGCCTTGAGTTCTTTAACCTCGCGCTCCTGGCTTTCCGAGTTGGTCTTTCTCTCCTTTCGCCCAGCGGTATAGTATTCCGACCATTTCGTGGACAAGCCTTTGCCGGCCACACGACCAGCTGACGTTGACTTATTGAGCTTATCCTTGTTTTTCATTACGTTCAACGCCCTATTTAAAGGGGTATCGAAAGGGGAGCTCTGAGATGACCCCGCGCTACTGGTTTCAGTGTCCTGCGGAAGGAACGTGAACCATTTAGAAATTTGGCTTCATTAATTAGAATGCAACCATATGGAGCTAATTACGTGGGGGTGTATTCCTTACCAGAACAAGCTCAAGCGCCTTGGTCTTTGGATCCGTGGTAAGCTCCTTGGTTACTGGGTCAATCTTGTACTGGGCCCTGGCATAGTTCCTAGTCTGCTTGTCATGGTATTTCTCGAAGAGGGGCAGTAGGCCTTGCTCGGCACGCTCCGCATCCTCCCTGTCCCATATATGTTCCGCCACTCTATAACCATCGGGACTGAGTTTGTGGACCCCTAAGTTCAAGTCCCGCATCTCTTTCCCCCACTGACTTGATTCCATGATTGCGTTGCTCTCGCACTTGATCTTGAACTCAAGGTAGTCATCTTTGCTGATCGAAGGATTTTTCTCCTTGATCTTCTCATAACTATCACCTTTTTGAATCATTCTCTTCACCACGGCTCTCCAAGTAGCCAGGGCCGTGGTCATCTTCGCGAGGGCGGCACTGTTCACTTTATTCCCTGAGAGGTGTGTGTTTGGGAAGTCACCGGGGAACTTGTATCGTTCGTGTAGCTTCGTGAAGTGGAGGTTGCGCAAATTCCCTCGGTCACGATGCCTTAGGTTCTCAGTGTTGATCGAGATGGTGCTGCGGAGAATGCACCCGAGCTGTCCTGTGTACCCCTTGACTAATTCTGGGGGCGTCGTTGGATGCCCCTCGGAGGACACTTTAGTAAGTTCCTCCTTGACGGTGCCGAGCACGCTCGGGCGCCAGTCCTTCCGTTGCCTCTTCAGTTGGCTGCCATCTGTGCATGCGCTGCCATCATCAGTGGTGGCATCCTCGGCGGCACCATCATTGGTGTCATCCCCGATGCCACTAGGGGTTGTGTAGTCAGGATCGATGTCTTCCACGGCGTCCTCATAGCGGTGAGGTTCTTCCTCCATCTCCTGGGACGGATCCCAGAATGCCTTGCCCGAACCGCCAGCCTCATCGTTGTGGGCCATGTTTCGCTCTAAATAGGAAAAAAATTTGTTCAAAAAGTTGGTTATTGTCAAGGAACAAGATCTCTAAGTTGACCCAATAACCTAATTCTCAAGGAATGTCGCCAAAAAGCTAAGCTTTTATCATTTAGGGTTTGTCAACGCTGAGGCACCCTAAATGCTAAGTTAAGTTTTCCTCATTTAGGGTTTATCGATGCAGAGGCACCCTAAAAGCTAAGGTTTTATCATTTAGGGTTTGTCAATGCCGAGGCACCCTAAAAGCCAAGGTTATATCATTTAGGGTTGTCGACGCCGAGGCACCCCCAAAGCCTAAGTTTTCATCATTTAGGGTTTATCGATGCCGAGGCACCCTAAAAGCCAAGGTTATATCATTTAGGGTTTGTCGATGTCGAGGCACCCCAAAAGCCTAAGTTTTCATCATCTAGGGTTTATTGATGACGAGGCACCCTAAAAGCCATCATCATTATATCATCTTGAAAATATTATAACAACTAAGTTCATCCTACTTAATTAAGTAATATTGACACTTTGTTAAATCTTAATTAAGTAATAGAGTTTTATTCACTTCTTGCACTAATAGATTGCATTTCCAAGTTCAAATAAGTTATAACGGAGACCCTACGAGGACCTGGAAGCTTGCATGCGTTCTAGGGAAAATTCTGGTGGAGTTCTTCTTAAGGAGTTGATTGGTTGATATAACAAGTTCTATGGAAAAATTCTAATGGAGAAATGGAACTGGGTAAGAGTTGAAAGAAAGGTATCTAATTAGAAACATAGGTGGAGGGTCTTGTAGAGGATAGATAGGTAGCAGAATCCAGTCAGATGGAAAGCTTTAATGAGGATGAATCAAGATTTGGATAATTCATGTCTTTAGGTGAATAGGAAGTTACTTCTGCAAATATCTATTGGGTCCAATAAGATAATCCACAGTGTGATGAAAACACGCCCTTCGAACTGGTTTGAGCTATTGGTGAATGGAGATGGTCTAAGACTTTCAGTAGTAAGAAGTGAAGTGGTAATTTTGAGAGCAAATGGCTAGGATGAGTGGTTCCTCTTTCCTGTTTAGCTTTACAATAGAATATTGTTAGTCATGCACACTTGTGCATTTTGAGCTAGGCCTCATGGAGTTGGCCTAAAAACATTTCTTTCTTTAAGCCTGCTACGTCCATCTCAAGTATTTATGGTCAAGGGTTAACAGGGACATCCAAATAGAATATGTGCTATGGGCTTTTTTAGTAGGTCATCCTACCAGATTAGGGTTTATCGATGACGAGCAACTGACATTAGTAATAACTATGAGTTGATATCACACTTCTATATGTATAACACAAGAGGCACTTGATCCTACTTAATTAAGTACTAAGATACCCCGGCCCATGCATTAGTCGCAAGTACCCCATATGTCCTATTTTTAGCAAAGTCATGCTAAAATTCACGGAAAATTTCAGCATGACGTTTCCTGAAAATAGGAGATATGGAGTACCTGAATTTTCTCGAACAGAAGTTAATTGACATTCCGGCAAACTCAAGGGCCTCTCAGGGTACCTGCAAAATCATTGTCCCCGCGTAATGAAGTCGCTAATGGGCCATTTCAGAAGATCACAAGTAGCATCATCACAAGTACAACATCATCACAAGTACAACAGCAGCAGTAGTGAATACAGGCATAATAGTAGTAAAACATTTATAGCATAGATACTCCATTCTTCATATTATAAACATGATGTTCAAGACAGCGCGAGCTGTTGATTCAGCATTGGCTGATGTGTAGCAGCAGTGAAGCTTCAGCCATACAAATGAACGACAACATGACTGATTTGGGTTAGAGGCCACAACGGGAGCACATCTTCAACTCCTCTTTTTGAGTAAAACTAACAAAGAACAACCTAACAGCGGAGCTGAGTGCCAGCAGTAAACGAACAGTAGCTAACAGAATTGTAAACAGACTATCACCAGCCTTCCATGTGACCAACACATGATGAAAAAAAACTAGGAGCTGGCAATTAACAAGAGCAGCCTCAGTGCCTAACTATTATTGGAGCTCCAGTACTCTGAGATCCATGTCTGATTAACCCACAAATTTTAATATTATTAGGTCGACCGGTTAGAAGAAGAAGGCAAAAAAAGAAAATGTGCATGTTTGGTCAAATGTAGAGACTTTGTCGATCAAGATATTCGTTGTTGAATCTTGGGGAGATATACTCTAGATTCCAGGCTACAATGCTTGTACTATATGTTATCTTGTGGATCGAAGCGTGGAATCTTGCATCGAGATCATCTATCATGTTATAGTTTAATTAACAAGGGAATGTGGCCCAAACGGCAAGCAAGGGCCAATTATGGCTAGGATGATTAAATTAGTGCACACGAGGCATTTTCTGGCTTAGATATGACCAAGGTTAGGTGTTCCAACATGGCAGCTAGCTAATGTTCTGATTCTGCTGGCAACTGGCCAATCAGGAGCCACTGATAAGTAAACTTCAGCCTCAGATTTAATCTAGTAGGAGTATATTCCCTTTTTCCAAAAAAGAGATGATTATGTGATGGTAGTTTCATTCCATACATGATTTTGTCTTAAGTTTCAGTGTTTTCATATGCAGAAGCCACTTGGAAGATGCGTATCTCCCGGAAATATTTCTCGAAGCAGTCATTGTTAATCTAGGACTCGCAGCTGATGTCCTTGAATTACAACTCTACACATGGCCTACAAGCATTCACCCAGTCACTTCTTAGCTAATCCAAACAGAGCAAAATTATGAGAAGAACCTATCTAGATCTTATAGAGCAATATATTGCAGCAATCAAAGGAAATAACAACCTAGTCCATATGACAATATATTGCAGCAATCAAAATAGCAACCAACTGAAGAACAAGAGCCTCAATGCAAAGCATACCCTGCTTGCTCCCAGACCAAGAGCCTCGATGCTTCTTGCTCCTTAGTCCTCCGGGGGTGGAACTGACCCAAATCTGGTGGCTGGAGTGAGGCGTGCTGTTGAACAGTGGGTTCAGGTTAGGGTTAAGGTTCAAGAAGAAAACCGCATCAGAGAGAGGGGAGAGCTGGGGAAGGGAGCGAGAGGAGAAGCCTTACTGGCGGAGAGAGGCACATGTAATGTTGATGCTGGGGTGTCCTTGTGACCTTGCCAGAGGAGAGGTGCGATCTGGGCGACCTGGGCGGAGACGGGGCGATCTGGGCAGATGAGAGGGACCTGGACGGGGCTACCTGGCGGAGGAAAGGGGCCGAGACGGAGGGTGCGGGGGGTCGGCGGCGGCGAGGGGGGGAGATAGCGATCAAGAGATGGGGGGATCTGGCGCGGGGGACGAGGGGGAAAGGGATAGAGGGGGGTGCATCTAATAGCAATGGCGCACCATCGAGGGGTGCGCCATAAGTACATCCATAGCAATGGCGCACCACAGAGGGGTGCGCCATAAGTAACTTGTTTTAATTGCATCTAATATTTTTTTAGAAAATGACAATCAAATTTGAAAACATTTATGAATGTGAGAAAATATCATCAAATTTGTTATTTGAAAATATTTATGAATATGAAAAAATATCATCAAATTTGTTATTTGAAAATATCATCAAATTTGTTATTTGAAAATATTTGAAAAAATATCATAAAAATTGGTGTACCAATGGCGCACCTCCTAGGGATGCGCCATAAGTACACTGATAGCAATGGCGCACCTTGTCCTGGTGCGCCATTAGTAACTTTTTTATTATTATTTTTAGTTGCATCTAATATTTTTTAGAAAATAACAATCAAATTTAAAAACATTTATGAATGTGAAAAAAATCATCAAATTTGTTATTTCAAAATAATTATGAATATGAAAAAATATCATCAAATTTGTTATTTAAAAATATCATCAATATTTTTTTGGTATTTTTAGTTGCATTCATTTGTGAATTGGTAAAACATTTATGAATATGAAAAAATATCATCAAATTTGAAAAAATATTCATGAATTCAAAAAGTGTCCATGAAATTTAAAAATATTTATGAGTTCAAAAAATATTAACAAAAAGCACCTCCTACGTAACCCAAGAGCCACCTCGTTGGTGCACAACGTGCTTTGCATCAAGAGCAACAAGCAATGAGTGAACGCATCGACAACCTCGTCGCCGACTTGCGACTCTCCGAGCAACGTACAAGGGACTACTTCGACCACAAGCTCGACGATCATAAGCAAGAGAATGACGCAAGGATGGATGAGATTCGCGCTTTGTTGCTCAACCGCTCTTCTTCCACTTCGTCTTCATCAAGAAGGACCTGCTCAAGCCGACACTCCGACTTCACCCTCTCTGGCTCAAGTACACCAACATCGAACACTCTACGCCATGCCGCGCGAAACGATCGTCAAGCAAGCCTCAATCCTCTACGCAACACCGACTCTCAACAGCACCGACAATGTCAAACCCAAGAGGCTTTTGCACTAGCACGAGAACGGCAACGGCAACGCCAACATGAAGAGGAAGAGCGAGCGCGTCTACACCAAGTTGCACAAGATGTCGAGGCACAACGCCAAGAACAAAAACTCCATGAAGCTCAAGCACTTGCGGCGCAACAAGCCCTCCGAGATTCAAGTCGAGCGGTAGCCGACCGAGGCCAACAAGCTCGTGAACATGAAGAAGCACTTCACGAAGAAATTCAAGAACGAAGATTTCAAGCTCGCGTGCATCGTCAAGTTCCTCAAGTTCCTCCTCGAGCTTGACAAGTTCCTCCACAAGATCACCAAGTACATCAAGTTCATCAAGAGCATGACGACATGATCTTCCGTTTGCACAACTATGACAAAGAGAAGAAGATCGCGATGGCATCCCTTGAGTTCCAAGACTATGTCCTCATTTGGTGGGAACAAGTCATCGAGCGCCGAGAGGCAAGAGGTGAACCACCCATCACTACTTGGGCGCAAATGAAGGATGTTATGAGAGCATGCTTTGTGCCTACCTACTACAACCGCGACCTCTTCAAGAAACTCCAACTACTCAAGCAAGGAACCAAGAGCGTTGAAGAGTACTACAAGGAGATGGAGATTGCCATGATAAGAGCCAATGTCACGGAAGACGATGAGAAAACTATGGCACGTTTCTTGATTGGACTCAACCATCCTAACAAGAAGATCGCCGACTTCCAACCATACTCAAACCTCATCGAGCTAGTGCATCATGCTACAAAGGCGGAACGTCAAGTGCAAGACGATTTCAAGTATGCCAAGTTCTCATCCAAGTCCTACGGCTTCTCCAACAACCAAGCTTCAACGACTCCAACACCATCTATGAAGCCTTCTACAAGCAACATCGACAAGTCGAGTTCTAAAAAAGCTTCGTCAACTCCAAGTCATCCTCCCACTAGAACCAACTTCAAGCCGAGAGCTTCATCATCCTCAACCCCCACCGACGAGACCGTCAAGAGGAGTTCCTTCAAATGCTTCACATCCGGATGCCGAGGCCACAAGTCCTTCTAGTGCACCAACAAGCGGACCATGATCCTCAACGACGACAGAACCTACGACTCGATGAGTGAAGGATAAATGGACGCTCTTGAGCAAATCGCCATGCACCGGCAAGTGAACGATGAAGAGGAACAAGTCTTTTGCGATGAATATTCAAGTCCCGCTATTGTTATCTCCAAAGTCTTGACTCTCCAACATCACCAAGAAGAAGACCAAAGATGCAACATATTCCACACCAATGCCGGCATCAATGGACGATCCGTCAAGGTTATCATCGATGGAGGGAGTTGCCATAACCTCGCAAGTGAAGACCTTTGCTCCAAGCTCCAATTGCCCAAGACGAAGCACCCACATCCATACAAAGTGCAATGGCTTAGCGACTCCGACACTATTCAAGTCAAGCATCGAGTACAAGTCTCCTTCAAAATTGGTGCCTATGAAGACACCTTAGAGTGCGATGTCGTTCCAATGACCGTTTGCCACCTTCTCCTTGGACGCCCATGGCAATTTGATAGTGGAGTCATCCACAATGGCCGAACGAACCACTACATCTTCAAGATGAAGGTCAAGGAGTACGTCCTTCGTCCAATGTCGCCAAGCCAAGTGATCACCGACAAGCAAGCCACCCATCATGGAGATCATAGTGAGAGAGCGAGCCACCAAAAAGAGAGTGAGCGCCACAAGCCCAAATCGAACACCTGCACCATGAGCGAAAAGAACTTAGTCCTCTTTGCCACCAAAAGTGGGATAAGAGGAGTGTGTGAGAACCCATCTAGTGTCCTACACTATGTCCTTGTGTGCAAGTACAATGCCCCACAAACTAACAGTTCTCACACACTTCCTCTAGTGTTATCTTCTCTTTTGCAGGAATTTCACGATGTTTTCCCCGACGAGCTACCTCCGGGACTACCTCCACTACGAGGAATTGAGCACTGCATCGACCTCATCCCCGGAGCACCGCTTCTGAACAAAGCTCCTTACTGCGTCAACCCCGAAGAAACCAAAGAAATACAAAGGAAAGTAAAGCATCTCATAGACCATGGACATGTGCGTGAAAGTTTGAGCCCTTGTGCCGTCCCGGTCATTCTTGTGCCAAAACGAGACAGTAGCTTTCGCATGGGCTCTGATTGTAGAACTATCAATGCTATCACCGTTCTTTATAGGTAACCCATTCCATGCCTTGATGATATGCTTGATGAACTTAGTGGTGCCACTATCTTTTCCAAAATTGATCTAAAGAGTGGTTACTATCAAATCCGCATACAAGAGGGTGATGAATGGAAAACCTCTTTCAAAACCAAGTTTGGCTTGTATGAGTGGTTAGTCATGCATATGGGTCTCTCGGAAGCACCGGGTACTTTTATGCGTCTTATGAATCATGTCTTTCGCCCTTACATTGGCGTGTTTGTTGTTGTCTACTTCGATGATATCCTTGTTTTTAGCAAGTCTCTCAAAGAGCATGTCACCCATGTCCAAACCATTTTGCAAACTCTTCGAAAAGAGCATCTCTATGCTAATATGGAGAAATGCCTTTTTGGCATTGACAAGTTCGTTTTCTTGGGTTTTGTTGTTTCTTCTAAGGGTGTTCATGTTGATGAGTCCAAGATCAATGCTATTAAGACTTGGCCACAACCAACCAATTTGCAACAAGTGCGTAGCTTTCTTGGCCTTGCGGGTTTCTATCGTCGCTTTGTGAAGGATTTTAGCACCATTACTTCGCCTTTGCATGCTTTGAGCAAGAAGAATGCGCCTTTTGTTTGGGGACCATCCCTATATACTGCATTCAATGAGCTTAAAAATGTGCTTACTCACGCTCCCGTTCTTACTTTACCCAACTTTGACAAACCCTTTGAGATTCATTGCGATGCTAGCGTTAATGGCATATGTGGCGTGTTAACGCAAGAGAAGCGCCCCATAGCTTACTTTAGTGAGAAACTCTCCGGTGCGCAACTCAATTACCCCCATATAAGACAAAGAGCTACATGCTTTAGTCCGCGTTTTGCATCAATGGGAACACTATCTTCGCCCTCATGAGTTTATCATTCATAGTGATCATGAAACGCTCAAGTACCTTAAGGGCCAAACCAAGTTGAACAAGCGTCATGCTAAATGGAGTGAATTTATTGAGTCTTTTCCTTATGTCATCAAGTACATTAAAGGTAAATAGAACATTGTGGCGGATGCCCTTTCTCGCATATGCATGCTTGTTACTCAACTTGAATTGGATGTCATTGGTTTTGAGCATATCAAAGACTTGTATGAGCATGACCCTACTTTTGCGACTCCTTATGCCAAGTGTTTGACGCACACATCTTGGGAACACTATTACATCAAAGATGGATATCTTATGAGAGCTAACAAACTTTGCATCCCCGAGTCTTTTCTTCGTTTGTTGCTTTTCCAGGAATCTCATGGAGGAGGCTTAATGGGACATTTTGGACAAGACAAGACGTTCGCCATGCTCTCGAAGAACTACTTTTGGCCAAAGATGTTTCGCGACGTCAACCGCTTCACCAACCGATGCTCTACATGTCGCAAAGCTAAGTCCAAAGCTCAATCACATAGCCTTTATATTCCTCTACCAATTCCATATCAACCATGGGAAGACATTAGCATGGACTTTGTACTTGGTTTTCCTAGGACTAGAAATGGGAAGGATTCAGTATCTTGGGAACGCTATTACATCAAAGATGGATATCTTATGAGAGCTAACAAACTTTGCATCCCCGAGTCTTCTCTTCGTTTGTTGCTTTTGCAGGAATCTCATGGAGGAGGCTTAATGGGACATTTTGGACGCGACAAGACGTTCGCTACGCTCTCAAAGACCTACTGTTGGCCCAAGATGTTTCGTGATGTCAATCGCTTCACCAACCGATGCTCTACATGTCACAAAGCTAAGTCCAAAGCTCAATCTCATGGCCTTTATATGCCTCTACCAATTCCATATCAACCATGGGAAGACATTAGCATGGACTTTGTACTTGGTTTTCCTAGGAATAGAAATGGGAAGGATTCGGTATTTGTCGTTGTGGACCGTTTCTCAAAAATGGAACATTTCATTCCTTGCAACAAGATAGACGATGCTTCACATGTTGCCACTCTCTTTTGTAGGGAAATATTGCGTCTACACGGAGTGCAAAGACAATCGTCTCGGACCGCAACATCAAGTTCCTAAGCTTCTTTTGGAAGACACTATGCGCCAAGCTTGGAATCAAGCTACTTTTCCCCACGACTTACCATCCTCAAACCGACAGACAAACGGAGGTGACCAACCGCACACTCTCCGCTCTATTTCGAGTCCTCATCAAGAAGAACATCAAGGAGTGGGAGGAGTGTATACCTATTGCCGAGTTCGCCTACAACCGAGCATGACACTCAACAACCGACAAGTCCCCCTTCGAGGCCGTCTATGGATTCAACCCTTTATCCCCTTTGGACATTCCCCCTCTACCACTCCAAGAGCGCATCAATTTGTACGCAAGTGCATGTGTGACACATCTCAAGAAGGTGCATGAAGATACAAGAAACATCATCGAGCGCCAAGTTCAACACCTTGCGACCAAGCTCAACATCAACAAGCAACCCATGGTCTTCAACATTGGTGATCTCGTGTGGCTACACCTTCGCAAGGATCGATTTCCAAAAGAACGCAAGTCCAACCTTCGACCACGAGCGGATGGACCCTTCAAGGTGCTCACACGATACAACGACAACGCTTACAAGATCGACCTCCCACGCGACAAGTACAACGTGAGCGACATCTTCAACGTCAAAGATCTCTCTCCCTTCCATGGTGATGAAGAATTTCATCCGAGGACGGATCTTCCCCAAGGGAGGGGAGATGATACGGAGCATCCCAAGGCCATCCCCATGGACCCAACTACATCTCCTACGACACCTCTTGGACCCATGACATGAGCACATGTAAGAGATCTTGAAACCGAGGTGACATCTCTCCTCTCACATTTCCACTTTGATGCACATGAGACATGGATACTGCTTCAAACGAACACTTTGTGCATGCTCAGGTATCATGGAGAAGCTAAGGAGCAAGGACAAGAGGAAGAGGAAGATGGATGTGACGACGGAGAAGAAGAATTGATGAAGCACAGGCTCCGGACGACCGGCCAGGACAGGACGACCGACGGCCTCCAGGCTCCGGACGTCTGACCCTGACCGGACGTCCGACACTTCCACACCCGACCCAAAATGAGGGACTTTCGATGCTCCACGGACGACCGATGCTCGTCGGATGACCGACCCCGACCGGACGTCCGACCGAAGACCACCCGAGCCGAATCTACGGATGTCCGACAGACACCGGACATCCGGACCCTCGCGAGCCTCCGGACGACTGGTGACTCCTGGGCGGCTGACGCCTGCACACTGTTTCGTGTTGGGACGCAGCCCATGTACCCCTTCTCCCCCCTCTTTTGCACTAAGACTATATATACTCCACCTCGTCCAACTTTCTAGGCCAGTGTTGGTTTAGCTCATTTTGAGAGATAGAGCTACGCTCATCCACATCGGATGTACTCCTTCTGAGAGACCGCATCCTCTTCGGAGAACATCCCTTTGGATTCAAGACCCCTCTAAGGGTAGATCCCCTCGTGGATTCAAGACCTCCTCACGGAGAAGATCGGCTACCCTTGTATCGTGCTTAGTTGATCGTGTACCGTGTGAACTCTATGTATTCAAGGATCTAGCACATGTGTGACTTTCTTGTGTTGGTTTAGTGTTTATCTTGTGTTTTACCTCTTATCCCCCTCGTGTTCGTCGTGTTCATCGCGGGATCTGCTCCTTTCGTGAAAGATCGGCCGATTAGGGTTCTACCCTACAACAGGCGTGAACTAACTTTTCTGCAGGTCGATCTTCCTCATGGACACCACGTGCATCCTCTACTTCCACTACACCAGCACCTCCATTAGGTGCCACCTCCAGACGTGATACAAGAAAGTAGGCACAACCACCACTATCTGCCAAGAGCACACCCGTCGGGCCTGCACATAGCTCTTCTTCTTCCATGGCATCAACAGGGCACACAAGTGATATTATTTGTCGTCGTTGTAAGGGAAGAGGACATTTTGCAAGAGAATGCAAATCTCAGCGTGTGATGATTGTTACTGAGGATGGTGGGTATGAGTCCGCTAGTGACTATGATGAGGAGACTTTGGCTCTTACTACACATGAAGAACACGGTGGAAATGATTCTGATCATAAGACGCAATACATGGCTGCTGAAGATGCTGACAGGTATGAATGTTTAGTTGCTCAACGTGTTTTGAGTGTGCAGGTTACACAAGCTGAGAAAAATCAGAGGCATAATTTGTTCCATACAAAGGGAGTTGTGAAGGAATGTTCTATTCGTGTCATCATAGATGGAGAGACCTGCAACAACTTGGCTAGCATGGAGATGGTGGAGAAGCTCTCTCTCACCACAAGACCGCATCCACATCCTTACTACATCCAATGGTTCAACAACATCGGCAAGGTTAAGGTAACACATATTGTTCGTGTGCATTTTAGTATCTCTACATATGCTGATTATGTTGATTGTGATGTGGTACCCATGCAAGCATGTTCCTTATTACTTGGTAGACCATGGCAATTTGATAAAAATCCTGTACACCATGGTAGAAATAATCAGTATACTCTTGTTCATAAGGATAGCCATATTACTTTTCTTCCTATGACTCCTGAATCCATTTTGAAAGATCATATTAATAGAGCTAATAAAGCAAAACAGGAGAAAAAT
The DNA here is from genome assembly GCF_002162155.2 of Triticum dicoccoides. Taxonomy (NCBI): domain Eukaryota; kingdom Viridiplantae; phylum Streptophyta; class Magnoliopsida; order Poales; family Poaceae; genus Triticum; species Triticum dicoccoides. Next base: position 358,695,670 of record NC_041382.1, on the reverse strand, counting down.
AAGAGTGAAAATTAGATTGTGGCAAAAGAATTTGAGCAACAAATGAAACCTAATAATAAACCATCTAGTGTTGCCTCTGAAATTAAATTGAAAAGTGCATGTTTACTTGCCACAAAATCTAATATTGATGAGCTAGATTTCAGCAAATCTTTTTGCTATGCTTTTGTGTGCAAAGAGGCATTATTTTCATTCGAGGACGTGCCTTCCTCTTTGCCTCCTGCTGTCACTAACATTTTGCAGGAGTTCGGTGACATCTTTCCACAAGACGTGCCACCAAGATTACCACCTATTCGAGGGACTGAGCATCAAATTGACTTAATTCCTGGTGCATCATTACCCAACCGTGCGCCATACCATACCAATCCAGAGGAGACGAAGGAGATTATGCGTCAAGTACAGGAGCTGCTCAACAAAGGTTAGATACGCGAATCCCTTAGTCCTTGAGTTGTTCCTACCATTTTAGTGCCGAAAAAGGATGGTACGTCGCGTATGTGTGTTGATTGTAGAGGCATTAATAATATTACTATTCGTTATCGTCATCCTATTCCTAGGCTAGACAACATGCTTGATGAATTGAGTGGCCCTACAATATTCTCCAAAGTTTATTTGCGTAGTGGATACCATCAAATTCGTATGAAATTGGGAGATGAATGGAAAACAACATTTAAAACTAAGTTTGGATTATATGAGTGGTTAGTCATGCCTTTTGGGTTAACTAATGCACCTAGTACTTTCATGAGGTTAATGAACGAAGTTTTACGTGCTTTCATTGGACCATTTGTGGTAGTCTATTTTGATGATATACTGATTTATAGTAAATCTTTGGAGGAACATTTACGTGTTGTTTTTATTGCTCTACATGATGCACGTTTGTTTGGTAACCTTGGAAAGTGCACCTTTTGCACCGATCGAGTATCTATTCTTGGCTATGTTGTTACTCCACAGGGAATTGAAGTTGATAAAGCCAAGATTGAAGCTATTGAGAGTTGGCCGCAGCCTAAAACTGTCACACAAGTGAGGAGTTTCCTTAGCCTCGCTGGTTTCTATAGGAGTTCTGTGAGACATTTCAGCACCATTGCTGCACCTCTCAACGAGTTTACAAAGAAGGATGTGCCTTTTGTTTGGGGTACCGCACAGGATGAAGCCTTCACGGTATTGAAGGATAAGTTGACACATGCTCCTTTACTCCAACTTCCTGATTTTAATAAGACTTTTGATCTTGAATGTGATGCTAGTGGAATTGGATTAGGAGGTGTGTTATTACAAGATGGCAAACTTGTTGCATACTTTTCTGAAAAATTGAGTGGGCCTAGTCTGAACTATTCTACTTATGATAAAGAATTATATGCTCTTGTTCGGACCATAGAAACATGGCAACATTATTTATGGCCCAAGGAATTTGTTATACATTCTGATCATGAATCTTTGAAACACACTAAAAGTCAAGCAAAACTGAACCGTAGACATGCTAAATGGGTTGAATTCATTGAGACTTTCCCTTTTGTCATTAAACACAAGAAGGGTAAAGAAAATGTTATTGCTGATGCTTTGTCTCATCTGTATACTATGCTTTCACAACTTGACTTTAAAATATTTGGTTTTGAGACCATCAAAGATCAATATATGCATGATGCTGAATTGAAAGATGTATTGCAGAATTGTAAGGAAGGGAGAACTTGGAACAAGTTCGTTCTTAATGATGGATTTGTGTTTCGTGCTAACAAGCTGTGCATTCCAGCTAGCTCCATTCGTCTTTTGTTATTGTAGGAGGCGCATCGAGGAGGATTAATTGTACACTTTAGCGTGAAGAAGATGGAGGATATACTTGCTATACATTTATTTTGGCAAAAGATGAGACGGGATGTTGAGCGTTTTGTTGCTCGCTCCACTACATGTCAAAAAGCTATGTCACGACTCAATCCTCATGGTTTATATATGCCTTTGCCTATACCTAGTGTTCCTTGAGAGGATATATCTATGGACTTTGTTTTAGGTTTACCTCGAACGAAGAAGGGGAAGGATAGCATATTTGTTGTCGTGGATATATTCTCGAAAATGGCACACTTTATACCATGTCATAAAAGCGATTATGTTGTTAATGTTGCTGATTTGTTCTTTCGTGAAATCATTTGCTTGCATGGTGTGCCGAATACTATTGTTTCAGATCGTGATACTAAATTTCTTAGCCACTTTTGGAGATGTTTATGGGCTAAATTGGGGACTAAACGGCTTTTTAGTACTACTTGTCACCCCCAAACTGATGGACAAACTGAAGTAGTCAATAGAACTTTGCCAATTATGCTTAGGGCTGCTTTGAAGAATAATAAGAAAATGTGGGAAGAATGCTTGCCTCATATTGAATTTTCTTATAATCGTTCATTGCATTCTACTACTAAGATGTGCCCTTTTGAAATTGTGTATGATTTCCTACCTCGTGCACCTATTGATTTGTTGCCTCTTCCATCTTCGGAGAAGGTTAATTTTGATGCTAAAGAACGTGCTGAATTGATTTTAAAAATGCATGAGTTAACTAAGGAAAACATTGAGCGTATGAATGCTAAATATAAACTTGTTGGAGATAAGGGTAGAAAACATGTTGTGTTTTCACCTGGAGATCTTGTTTGGTCACATTTGCGTAAGGATAGATTTCCTAATTTGCGCAAATCAAAACTAATGCCACGTGGTGATGGTCCTTTTAAGGTGTTAGAGAAAAGAAATGATAATGCATATAAACTTGAGCTACCTGCAGATTTTGGGGTTAGTCCCACTTTTAACATTGCAGATTTGAAGCCTTATTTGGGTCCAGAAGATGAGCTTTCGTCAAGGACGACTTCATTTCCAGAACGGGAGGATGATGAGGACATCAATACCATTGTTACACCCACAGCCCCTGCTGCTATACATACTGGACAAATTACTAGAGCTTGCGCACGCCAATTGAATTATCAGGTACTTTCGCTTTTTGGTAATGATTCTAATGTTCATGAGAATATGATGCTGCCTAAATTGGATACATTTGTATTGCTTACAAATGAAGGGCCTAGCTTGGACAAGAAAGATGAACCTTGGAACAAGTTCAAGCATGGAGATGATGGCATGCGCAAGGGGATCAAGAACGGAGATACAAGTGATGATTCCAGGACTTTGAAGCCACCATAATGAGTGCATGAAGCCTTGGACGAAATATACAAGATGCCACTTCATAAATTTCGTCCAGAGGCTATCCTAGGTGCTGCGTCACCTTATTTTTGGGCCAGGCCCATCTATTTTCGAAATACTTAAGTACAGGCTATTTTTAGAGTCCATATGTGCGGGGAAACAAGAGTTAGGGTTGGTTTCGGACCCCTCCTCCAAGGGCCATGAAATTCCCCCCTCTTCCTCCATGTATGCAGCCCTTAGGTCGTCGTTTAGACTTTGGGTTTTGTTTAGACTAAAGTTCACCGTAGGTGCAACTTCGCATACTTCGTTTGTGTTCAACGACCAGACAAAGGCGTCACAGAACCCCACCTTGATCAATAAAGCTTTCCTCTTATATTCGCAATATCCAGATTGCAATCTCAGTTTCTTGCTTGTTCTTCGTTTGCCTGTAGGAAAACAGACCTTCGTGGTCAGGTTGATCGTGCTCCGACGTGGTCAATAACCTAAGTTGGTTTAGCGATTGCTAAGGCGCAACGTCCTCGCACGTTCATAGTAGGATCGTCAAAGTCGACTTCCTTCAAAACGATAGCCACCATCTCATCGAAAGACGGGACACCTTTGCCTCTATCATTCCCTTGCCATTGCATTGATAACCCCTAGCCCATTTTGGGTCACTTGCCTATCGAGACTAGCCATTTGAGTATTGCCGGCAATGTTACTTGTGCACATTAGTGATCATCGAGCTACACCTTCCATTGCATACATACCATATCATATTGGTATCATCATATCATCTCTTGTTCCTCAAGTTTTGTTCTCGCATATATACAATTGCTATCTTGGTTTGTGCATCGTGCAAAAGTGGCCATACAAAAAAGAATATGCTTTTAAGCAAAAGAGAAAGAGCAAAGAAGCTTGTAAGCAGGAGCTATACCATCATACCACATTGCATATAAGATTTTCATATCCGATCATCTTGGATCATACCACTGGAACATCATACATAGCATACTTGGGATAGAAAGTTCATACATTTTGCATCTTATAGGTTGTGCACAAGTGTCATATCTGCCTATATAGCAATCGTGCTAGCGTCTCTCTTGAGTTGTGCAACACGAGCGTTTTCCGTGGATTCCACATTTTGTGCTCATTCCTAGGTTTCACAACCCCATTTGTCTATCCGTGTGTGTGTTCCCGTGTGCCACATATTGCTATTGGTCTACTTCTTTCACTTGCGAATTTGTAAATCTCTTTCAACATTATTGACTCTTGCTAACATTTTGCATCAAATTTTTGTGCCACTATCCTCACCAAGCTCCACCATAAGCCTTATTTGTGTAGGTGTGAGAAACCGACAAGAATTGGTACCAATTGTGCTATTTCCTTGGTACATCATTGAGTGATCATTGATCCATCTTCAACATTGGTCAAGGTACATTTGGTATAAGTTCTTCTCTTTCTCCCACTCATATTTGCTCGAGTCTTGTGATGGATAGGCAAGACATTTCATCTCCGATCTTCCACAACAATGACGACGTGAACAACTACATCACCAAAGCGTCAATCTTCGATCTACAACGACAAATGCAAGGCGCACAATCAAGATTGCGAGAGCGCATCGAGAACCTCTCCATCGACATTCATCACTCCGAAGAAACGAAAAGGGACTACATCGACAACAAGCTTTCCGCACAAAAGGAGGAGCAAGATTCAAGGATGGAGGAGATTCAGACCTTGTTGATCAACCGTTCTTCCCCTTCATCATCCTCAAGGCGGCGACGTTCAAGTCACAAATCTTCGAAGTGCAAAAATGATGCAAGCGCAAGTCGTCCACGTCCACATCTCCATGGAGACCACCATCACGTTCGTGATCCACATCGTCATGAAGGGCAAGTCACCTCCAAGCATCATGTGCACGACGATGACAAATGCCATCGAGCTCAAGCACGACAACGACACCATCATCATGAAGATGCTCTTCAAGTGCAAAACGTACAAGTCCCAACAAGCTCTACTTCACGCCAAGGCCAAGCCTCAAGAGCACAAGAGAAGACCGCGAGACGAGCACCACCAAGATGGATCCATTGCTACACCAACCACTTCGGCATCTTTGCCAAGTGTTCTCAAGGCATCTTCGCCTTTGGATGTACGGCATCTTCGCCTACTTCCCATGAGTTCGCCTACATCGACATCTTCAACTACAAGGAGACCACCTCCAAGTGAGGGCGACAATTCCATCTTTGGAAGCCCCTCAAGGAAGATGACCGGGCATGGGAAATTACCTTTGGTCATGGAGATGAGCTACGAGGTGCCACATCATATGGGCCTCCAACAACAAGACGGTGACAAGAAGGTCGAGCAAGGGCCATCCCCTTCGACCATGGCGACGAGCACGAACTTCTTCAACAACATGAAGACGGCGCCCATATTGGACTGCCACTCCGAGTCAAGCTACGAGACCGCACATGAGACCTTATCGTTGGTCTTAGAGGAGAGTGATGATGTGCCATCTTCGGCCTTCAGCCACGACTATGACTACGGCATTATTGAGCATGGAGACATTTGCACCTACATCTCTCCGACACCCACATATGACGAGATGCCCCAATTGCCATGTGAGGAGAGCCACCACCACATGACTGACATGAGTGACTCCACCATATGTGACATTGAGAGCATTTCCTTTGAGAAAATGAGTGTGACCACCACTAGCCCCACACTTGTGAGCATGCCACACATCCTATGTGAGGTTGAGAGCCATTTGAGTGACTCCACCAACCATATAAGTGAGAGCATCCAAGAGGGACTGAGTGAGCCACAACACTTAGTGAGTGAGGTAGTTGACACGGCATGTGAGGCCACTATGATTTCTAACGACCTAACCTCAAATCCGAGTGTGTTTTCTTCTTTGGTGATAGGTCTCCTACATGACGACATGCCTATCCTTGATGAGTCCATACCTCCAATGGAGACAATGATGGCCATGGTGGACGATGATGCACCCCCACATGGTTCCATCAAGATGACGATGACCACAACCCGGTCTTCGGCACCTCACCTACAACACATGAGCGATGCTCCAAAGGTAACATAGGTGATGGTGCTTCTCTTGTCCCACTAGTGGACTATCTCACCAATGATTTGCTTCCATGATGTTGATCCACCTATTCCCATGCTTCATGCTAGTGCGATGTCTTCATGTCATGACTTACCTATTTATGATGAATATGATGATGACCATGTTGATTTGCCTAGTTGTGATGCTATGCTCCATAGGATATCATGTGAAAATTCTATCGGTCACATCATGTTTGACAATCCTTTGAACTTGTCATATGCTATGAGTGAGATCTCCCATATTGCATCATTTCAATCTCAACATAGTAGCTATGCATGCCCCATTAACATAAATCCCATTTGCACTTATGGCATAGATGAGGAGATGATGGTCATTGGCTTTTGTTTTTCTTGTGATGATATTGCCATGCTTCCTTTACATGATTTGAGCAATTCATCTAATATACCATGCCATGATCACATTGTTCCAAATATGCTTTGTTTTGGATGTTTTTAATATTATCCGTGTGATGTTTCCATTAATGATCACAAGGAGACCCCCATAGTTTCCTCATACATATTAGGAGATTTTGATGCATTCCATACATTCCATACATCCCATGCATAACAATGCTCTAGATGTTTTCCATGATGCATTACAAAATTTGGGTCTCCATTATGCTATACATAACAACAAACCTATCATGATGGATGACATGTTTCTATATCACGCATCGCATTTATTTGAGCATTGGTTGTTTTGCGCTAACCAACACTTGCACGTGCGCATCATGATGGATGATGTGTACATATACCACACACGCACAATTTTCCCTTTGTCTTTGTTTTGTGTAGGTACTCACGTATACTCATCGACCTCTCAATCCCAACAGTTGTCGAAACGAGGTCTTGAGAGCAAGGACGACTTGGGATCCCGTGAATATCCTTCCCACTGTTCTCTTCGCGCACCGACTACGCGCATCTCTTCTATTTTGTTCTCACATGGCTATCGGCTATATATCACTTGTTACTTTATGCCCATTGTATCTAGTTCACTTTGCATGTTATGCATCTTTACATGATTTTTCCATGCAATTGTGACCCTTGCTTGCATCTACCCTGATGTGGAGCATCCCAAGATCATCCCCATGGACGCACCCACACCTCCAACGGCACCACTTGGACCAATGACACGAACCCGAGCAAAATCTATCGAAGATAAGGTGAACTCACTCCTCTCCGAACTTCCACTTTCTATGCATGAGACATGGCTACTACCTAAGTCCGAGATGTTGTCCATGATTAGGTACCAATAGGGTCCTCCCGAAGATGCGCATGAAGACGGACAAGTCCCCAAGTCCACGGATGTGGAGAACCAACGGAAGGAGCCAAGAGAATCTCCCAGGCCCCGGACATCCGGCCCCTGGAGCGCCTTCCTCTACAGCTGCTCAACCACCAAGTGCCTACAGGCCCCGGACATTCGGCCCCGCAAGCCCGGACATCCGGCCCCGCAAGCCCGGGCATCCGGCACTCCCTGAGGTCCC
>NC_041382.1:358673339-358687694 GCF_002162155.2 Triticum dicoccoides | reverse complement strand
GAGCAACATGGCCAGCTTCACCAGCCCGGACATCCGGCCCTCCGCGAACGCCCGGACATCCCGCCCGACGCCCGAACGTCCGGCCCCCCTGTTTGTGCACAGTAAAGGGCCGAGGCCCGTGCACCCCTTCTACCCCCCTTGTCGTGGAATTGTCACGTCAGATGTCCTTAGTGTCAGGACTTAGTCGCGAGGCCAACGCATCTATGTGGTAGCTTGAGAGGGGTTGAGTGGAATCGAGAGACGCAACACAAGACAGGGATTTAGACAGCTTCGGGCCCCGGGAAACATCATCCGGTAAAAACCCTACATGCTGTTTGAGGCTAGGTCTCATTATCATCACGAGGGAGTCGCCGTAAACCGGTCTCCTCTTTGTGTCTAGCCCTAAGATTGTTTCTTCTTGCTTGTCCCTCTTTGGGGAGCCCTGCCCCTCCTTATATATGTTGAAGGGGCGGGTTACATGTGGAGTCCTATTAGGATTAGGACTAGTCTCCCTTCTAATACAAACCGGATACAAGTCCGGGTCTTCCTTGTAAAGTAAATATTCCTCACGCCTTTTCTCTTAAACAGGCCCACCATAGCATGATCTGGCCTTCCATAAACCGCCCGTTGGGCCACCGGGTCTTGTCGCTCCTCTGACCCGCCTGCCGGATTACCAATGAACCGTAAACCGCCATGTCCAAGTGGGTTGCCAGTGAATCGCCAAATTCTAGCCGGGTCATACATCCGGCGGTTTATACCGCGGGGTATATCCCCGACATTAGCCCCCAGTTTAATTTGGATTCATCCATGTTAAACTGATCTGCAACAAGAACAAATTTGTCGGGTTGTGCTCCGGTTTAAATATACTTGTAAGCCGGCACTTGATCATCCTTAAATCCTTGTCATTTCTTGCTTCCAAGTTAATAACCATCTTCATAATCAATTTGCTTGCAGAAGATATTTGTAAATAAAGAATCCATTTGAATCGGCCTTCAATGCTTTGACTTGACAAAAATATTAGTCTCTGAAATATTCAACTGATATCCAGCCGGCTTGAAGATGTAAAACTTGCCGGTTTATGATTACCACCATTGTCTGGTTATAAAAACTGATAATTCCGGGTCATGATTGTTGCCAACACCGGTTCATGATTGTTGCTAATGCCGGTTCATGATTATTGATGACGCCGGGTTACAGACACAGGGTCATAATGATTGGTGACGCCGGGTTAATCCAGTTTGCTCAAAATAGAGAATTTGAAAATAGTTCTTCGATAATAATATAATACCTGTAGCCCCCAAGTCTTGAGCAGAACAAAGTGATGGCTTAAGACTTGCTTCAATATAAATACTGCCACTTAAGAAGAAATCCATGTTGTTCATCCCAGTCACTTAGTAAAAAATGAATACTCCATATTATGTAGCCCCCAAGTGCCGGGTTGTCATGCTTGCAGCAACCTGGGACTTTGTAATTGTCTTATACTCATAAAAACTTTAACCAGTGTAGTCCCCAAGGGCCGGGTCATTATGTAATAATGAGCAGGGACTTTGTAGGTATAATCATGTAGATTTGAGCAATGATGTGTAGCCCCCAAGGGCCGGCTTAGTAAGATAATATTGAGCTGGGACTTTAATATATACTTCAATGAAAATAACATCATATGATGTAACCCTCATCATGGGACTCGAATCCATGTCCACAAGGTTAAGAGCCTTGTGCTTTACCAACTGAGCAGTGGACTCTTCAATATAATGAATAAAAAGCTTTGTACCTTCAACTGTTGACAGGAGCAATTGGTAGCCCCCAAGGGCCGATTCATTATAATGTGATGAGTCGGGTCTTCAATAATATGAGCAGAAAATTACTTTGCATTAGCCCCCAAGTGTTATGGTGCATGCTTGCAGCGACATGAGACTTGCATGTAATCTCAATTTGAATAATGTAGCCCCCAAGTGCCGGGTTGTAAGCCTGCAGCAACTCGGGACTATTCCTTCCATTGTAGAATAAATCATATCTTTTGATAAAATAATAACTGTTACGCTAAAGCGACTTTGAAAACTCAATAATACCGGTTACTAATAACCATAAAAATCCAGCCATGTTGGCTATTTCAAGATAATATAATCCGGTATGAAAAATTCATCCAATATCATAATGAAAATTCAGCCAAATTTGGCTATTTGAATAATATAACCCAATCATTTATAAGCGCATGATTCCAATGGCGCAATCCAAATATATACTGGCGACGTATAGTCCAAAGCCAGGCCGGTTTAATAAACTCCGGATAATTTCCCATCATATACTGGCGACTTATCGTCAGGCCGGTTTAATAAACACCGGATAATTTATAATCATGCTTTATTCAATCTGTTTCTGCATATAACAAGTTTAAAGTGTCCTGGCGGTTTACCGCCGGACGGGTCATAATGCCCAACATATAACCCAGGTTTATAACCAAGGCTGCATTTAAGAATAATCAAATATGAAATATATCATACCTGTGACATTGAATAACATCATTGTTTTACCAACTTTTTGTAGTAAGGGTGATAATCCCAATCTTGAGTACTGATAACTCCTTCCATATTGTGTTGGTTTATGATAAAACCGCACCGGGTTACGATAGACACCGGATTATCCATATATAATACTGGCGACATGCAGTCGAACCAGACCGGATTATAATTGGTCATGTACTGACAATTTGTAATTGAAAGTCAAGCCAGGTTGATAAACACCGGTTTACTCCATAATAGGATGGTAACAGAAAATCAAACCGGGCAGATGGCCTCCGGATTAAGATTTGACCGTGTTCCGTCAATTTGTAATTGACAGTTGAACCGGATTAAAACGTTGTCGGTTTAAAAAACGCAACAAAAATCAAATAACAGTTATGAAAAAATATGGAAGCAAAGGCAATGATAAAAACCGTTTGCAAAAATATGCTATACTGAGCTGATCAGATGGTATTACCATGGTCGGACAGGACCAAGCCCCCAATAGGAGTGACAATGATTCAAGTCAGCCAGGTCCCCAAATGATTCGTGGCATATATGCCAGATCAAGAGGCGTGGCAATGGTTCGGGTTCGACCATGCCCCCAAGTGATTTTGTGGCCTTAGGCCGACCAAGAGGCGTGACTGGTTCAGACTTGACCATGTCCCCAAATGATCTGGTGGCTGTCGCCTATCAAAGGGTGTCGCGTTGGTTCGGACACGACCAAGGCCCCAAGTGATATATAAAAAACAAATGTCAAGGGGTAAACCGGAGGCCGCTTTAAACAGAACCACTCCGTGTAACCTCGCATGATGAGAAAGACAGAGACCCCGCTTTATGAAGCAGAAGCCCCCATGCGATCAATAATATGTTAGGCCAATAAGGCGAGATACCCATGTTTGAACCGCGCATCATGGCAGCAGGTCCTCTTTGGTAATTTTTAACTTTTTTGCAAGAGATAAATTCTTCTTGAATCGGGATCTTGAACCGGATAGTGAGAGCTTCAAAGCTTTGTGGGAGAACAGACGTCCCTTAAACAGGATTGCAAACCGGAGTCTTTATTTTCAGCCGGAAATTTTCTGACGGCCTTTCAACTCAAACTTGCGAGAAATTAATTCCTTTTTGAACCGGACATTGTTAAACCGGATTTGAGAGCTTCAAAGCTTCGTGCGAGACAAATTCTCCTTGAACCGGGTTGTAAACCGGATATTTGAGAGCTTCAGTGAGACTGACTTCCTTTAAACCGGATTTTAAACTGGAATCCTTTCTGATGACCCGAAACTTCTTCATTGAGTCGGGATTTTGTAACTGTCATATACTTTCTAAGCCGGAAATTTTCTGACGGCCTTCAAATAATAGTAGCCTCCAGGACCGGGTTATCTTTCCCCCCATCGTCCCGGGGTTCTTAAATTTGCTGAAACTGGCAAGATTTGCCGAGTCATGTCATCATAGCCCCCGAGTCTCAAGGTGACTCGAGGAGTTGGCTTGAAACTCTCCATATTTGACCATAATATAAACCGGCATAACTTGTATATCATTGGTGTTGATAGCACGATGTGAATCCACAGAAGGTTGAGGTGACTGCGGTGGGTTATAAATGATCCCATATGAGCTGTGTCAGCAACTCGGCCAATGGTTCCTTCCAACTGGTGATTTGAAGTTAACCAAACTGTAATGGCGGTGACTTGTGCGCCTACCCATTGAACCACCCAGTGTAGACAACGGTTGATAGTATATGATAATTTGCCTCCATCTTGCTTGAAAGAAAAACCGGGCTACACAAGCTGTAACTTGCTCCTACTCAATAAAAAACTCATGCAGACAGGTGCGGCCCGGTGTGTTGATGTAGACCAGGCCACGAGAGGTGGACGGAAAAGATGACCTCAGCATCAGAGGCGGCTCAAATAGATGAACCGACCGTGGTGTTGTAAACCGGTGCGGACGGACGAGTTAACCACGTCATTTTGATGTAGTGAACAATTATCCTGCATCAACCATATTGCAGACCAAGACAAAGATAAACTGCTCTTTGATAAAAAATAATATGTATCAATAAAATATATTTTAGATGGATATCACCTGACGTGCCAGGCCGGAAATAACCCGCCATGAAATTGATGATCGCTATGTGAAGTTGGAAATTGCTCACGGGTGAACCGGCCGCGGCGTGGTAAACTGGTGCGGACGGGAGAATCAGCCGCAACGTTTGTAAGCCAGCGCGAACGCGTGAACCGGCCGCAAGGTCGGACGTGCGAGTTGTCCGTGGCGTTAGTAAGGCGGTGCGGACGGGCGAGTCGGCCGCCGCGTTGATGTAAACCGAACAGCGGGAGCCACGACTTGCAAGCGTATCCGTCGAGCAACATGACACGGACGGACTCCAGTGCATAGTTATGCTGGTGCGCGCTCCATATCCGTTGTATAAGACCTTTGTCCTGATTGACTATCCTGCGTAAAAATATTACTCGACAAAATAATTGTTCTCACAAATTAATATGTGCTGCTAAAATAGACTAGACGAATATCACCTGATTTATTTTCTGGATGAACGCGGATACCAATACTGGATAATGTTGGATGTACTCTGATGCAGCCTTTAGTATTTACACAGAACCAACAAAGTGCCAGATATAACAGCGGCCGGAGGGGTGACTTGAAAGCGACACCGCAGTAGCGGCCCGAACCCACAGTAGCGGCCCAAACCGCAGTTTTTTTTTTCAAACTTGGGCAGGCCATGACCCACTCTGCCTTTGTAGAAACTCCGCTAGTAAGGAGGATCGTTCTGTCCACGCAGGAGACCGACAGGTCAAGCTGGTCCTCAAACGCCCCCCACGGTGGACTCTGCCGAAAAAATCTTCTTGTCCTATTCTCTATTACTTCCATCTCCAGTAGATTTGACTGATGTACTGAGCTCAAGCAGCCGGCCATCGAATAAAATAGCAACCGGTCCCGCTTGATGCAAAGAGGCCTCACGGGAGTAGTACTAGTTGCTGGTTTGATAAAAGCAATGATTAAAAAACGAGTCTGGACCTTGCTGCATAGATTATTCCTTTTCAAAATCTGAGTCTTCACGTGGACTGATCTGACACGACGTCTAGCAGTTTGCAGCACAACTCCGGTCGATCTCGGCAACACGCAACTGTGGCAGCAAAAAAGTGATCTTTCATCTGGATTCGACGTGTCGCCCAGACGCGTGCTCTCTGTAACTTGACGTGCTATTCGGAACCAAAAAATTGTAACTTGACGTGACTTAGCTTCACGTGAAGGCCCTTGGGACTTGAAACAGCAGCAGCGACTGGTTTTCTCAAAACAGCAAACAGGACACTGCGTACTCGGGGCTTCGAGCGTATATACGCAGCAGCGGCAACTTGTGGATCGATATGACGCGGCGTACGGCGGCTCAGCGGAAATCCTGTCGGCTTCCTTCATCAATCTGGCTTCGGTTCGTCAGGCCGCGTCGGGCGACGACGCACAGGATGCCGAACCCTAACTTCTCTCGTCTCAAACTTGTATATGCCGCCGCTGAAAAACTTTTTCAATCTTTGACCAATGAACTTCATAGTTGATGTGAATTCTTCCAAACCGGCTCCTGTTCATCCAGAAACTTGTGCACTTCTCAAAACCCGAGATGAGATCCCTCCAAGAACTCAACACCACCATGCGCAGGCCCCATGGTGGGCGCCAACTGTCGTGGAATTGTCACGTCAGATGTCCTTAGTGTCAGGACTTAGTCGCGAGGCCAACGCATCTATGTGGTAGCTTGAGAGGGGTTGAGTGGAATCGAGAGACGCAACACAAGACAGGGATTTAGACAGCTTCGGGCCCCGGGAAACATCATCCGGTAAAAACCCTACATGCTGTTTGAGGCTAGGTCTCATTATCATCACGAGGAAGTCGCCGTAAACCGGCTCTCCTCTTTGTGTCTAGCCCTAAGATTGTTTCTTCTTGCTTGTCCCTCTTTGGGGAGCCCTGCCCCTCCTTATATATGTTGAAGGGGCGGGTTACATGTGGAGTCCTATTAGGATTAGGACTAGTCTCCCTTCTAATACAAACCGGATACAAGTCCGGGTCTTCCTTGTAAAGTAAATATTCCTCACGCCTTTTCTCTTAAACCGGCCCACCATAGCATGATCCGGCCTTCCATAAACCGCCCGTTGGGCCACCGGGTCTTGTCGCTCCTCTGACCCGCGTGCCGGATTACCAATGAACCGTAAACCGCCATGTCCAAGTGGGTTGCCAGTGAATCGCCAAATTCCAGCCGGGTCATACATCCGGCGGTTTATACCGCGGCGTATATCCCCGACACCCCTAGACTATATATACTCCACCCCGTACAACTTTCTAGGGTTAGCAAAGGATTAGCTCATATTTTGTGTGAGAGCTTTGCTCATCCACTTGGTTACCTTCGCCTCAGAGATTCGAGCCTCCACCGGAGAAGATCCCCCAAGCGGATTCAAGACCCCTCTTTAGGGAAGAACATCAAGACCTCCTCATGGAGAAGAACCGGTTACCCTTTTGTATCGTCCCTAGTTGTCCGTGGACCATGTATCATTCTTTGTATCTGAGGATCTAGCACATGTGTGATTTGTTCTTGTTAGTTTGAGTGTTCCTCTTGTGTTTTCCCTTGTTTTCCTTCGTTTCCCTCTTTGTGTTCCTCGTGTTCTTCGCGGGATCCTCTCCTTTCGTGAAAGATCGGGCGATTAGGGTTCTACCCTACATCATCTTGGTATCATGAGCCACGTTGATCACGATTTCAGAGCCTCCCCCTTGTTTTCTAGCCTAATTTTGTTGTTTTCGTCCTAAATTCGAAAATCCCAACAAAAAATAGCCCCAACTTTTTTAGTGATTTGTTGGTGTGTTGAGATTTTGTTGGTTTGGATCCGTGGATTTGCTTTGTTTTGAGTGGATCTAGCTTCCCATCCTTTTCCCCCCAATTTCCATCCACAAATTCCTCCGAATTTCACCCGGATTTAACCTCCACACGCGGTGTTCATCCTGTTCGTCCCCGGATTCAGAGCCCGGACATCCGGCCCCACTCGGACATCCGGCCTTCCACCCAGACATCCGGCCCCTGGCAGCAACATCTCCAATCACCGCCCTATTTTCCGCCCAATTTCCACCAAATTTTGTTCCGGTGCCCACCATATACATATATACTTCCGCATACCTCCACCACTTCCACATAACCCAACCATTTTTGGAATGTTTCGCTCTCCGACACAATTGCTACTTCAAGGTTTGAGAATTTGAGTTGCGGTACCGTATCCTTTTGAGTTTCGTCTATTTAGGTACGGTTCGACATCGACATCACCGCTGCTCATCTTCGCCATGAACGTGTCATCAACAACGACCACCTCGACTACGACTTGGTATTCGTGCCACTATTTTGACACCATACCGGAAGCAAGACCGGTAACCTCATCTTGGTATTGGACATATCATTCTTGCCATTACATTGATAGTCATCATAGCCTTACTCCTTTGCGTTGCTTACCCATCGAGACTAGCCATTGAGTATTGCCGGCAACGAGACTTGTGCACATTAGTGATCATACTTCCCATAGCATACATACATGATTGTTGCATATCTTGGTATCATCTCTTGTGTCACAAAGTTGACATCGCATACTCATTTGCTATCTTGGTTCGTCAAGCATTGCATGAGAAAAGAGCTCAAACATCAAAGAGCCAAACAAGCTTTTGAGCAAGAACCATAGCATCTTACAACATTAAGATTGTCATACTCGATCATCTTGGATCATATCATAGCAACACCTTGCATACAAAATATTTGGGATAGAAGTCGTTACATTTTTGCTAAGTAGGTTGTGCACAAGTTCTTGTATCCGCCTATTGTGCAATCGTGCTAGCGTCTCTCTAGTGTTGTGCAACAAGAGCATTTTTGTGGATTCCACATTTTGGCTCACCCTTGGTTGCACAACCCCACTTATCTTTTTGGGCGTGTGTTTCCGTGTACCTTATATGCTTGGTCTACTTGTTACATTGCATCTTGCGAATCTTTTCCAACATTATTGAAGCTCACTTACAATTGCATCAAATTTTGTGCCACCATCCTAACCAAGCTCCACCAAAATCTTTTACTTGTGTAGGTGTGAGAAACCGACAAGAACTCATACCAATTGTGCTATTTCCTTGTCCTACATTTGAGTGATCCTCCATCCACTTTCAACTTCGGTCAAGGTACATTTGGTACTCGTTCATCTCTTTCTACCACTCACATTTGTCTTGGAATGATGGATAGGCCAAGTACTTCTACCAATCCACTCTTCATGGAGCAAGACGATGACATGAACTCCTTTGTCACCAAGAGTCACCTCTTTGGTGCACAACATGCTTTGCATCAAGAGCAAAAAGCTATGAGTGAACGCATCGACAACCTTGCCGCCGACTTGCGACTTTCCGAGCAACGTACAAGGGACTACTTCAACCACAAGCTCGACGATCACAAGCAAGAGAATGATGCAAGGATGGACAAAATTCGTGCTTTGTTGCTCAACCGCTCGTCTTCCACTTCAAGAAGGAGCCGTTCAAGCCGCCACTCCGACTTCACCCTCTTCGGCTCAAGTACACCGACATCGAACACTCTTCGTCGAGCCGCATTCACCGACCGTCAAGAAAGCCTCAATCCCCTACGAGACACCGACTCTCAAGAGCGCCGACAACATTAAACTCAAGAGGCCTTTGCACTAGCACGAGAACGGCAACAACAACGCCAACATGAAGAGGAAGAGCAAGCGCGTCTACACCAAAATGCTCAAGATGCCGAGGCACAACGTCAAGAACAACAACTCCGTGACGCTCAAGCACTCGCGGCGCAACAAGATCTACGCGATTCGAGTCGAGCCATTGCCGACTGAAGCCGACAAGCCCGTGAACAAGAGGAAGCACTTCGCGAAGAAATTCAAGAATGAAGATTTCAAGCTCGCGTGCATCGTCAAGTTCCTGCTCGAGCTCGACAAGCTCCTCCACAAGCTCGCCAAGAACAACAAGTCAATCAAGAGCATGAAGACAATGGAGATCCTCCACGACGATAACAACATGGCGATAACAACCCTCCGTGCCAAGAGCACCACGAGTTGCACAATCATCAACAACATGGGCGTCATCATCCCCGACCCCAACACAATGAAGAGCAACGTTATGGAAAACTCAAGTTCACCATGCCCTAGTTCAATGGAAGCAACGATCCCGAAGAGTACCTTTCATGGGCATTGAAGGTCGACAAGATCTTCCGTTTGCACAATTTTGAAGAAGAGAAGCAGATCGCAATGGCATCCCTTGAGTTCCAAGACTTTGTCCTCATTTGGTGGGAACAAATCATAGAGCGCCGAGAGGCAAGGGGTGAACCACCCATCACTACTTGGGCGCAAATGAAGGATGTCATGAGAGCACACTTCGTACCTACCTACTACAATTGTGACCTCTTCAAGAAACTCCAACAACTCAAGCAAGGAACAAAGAGCGTTGAAGAATACTACAAGGAGATGGAGATTGCAATGATAAGAGCCAATGTCACGGAAGATGATGAGCAAACAATGGCACGTTTCTTGAACGGACTCAATCGCCCTATCAAGAAGATCGTCGACTTCCACCCATACTCAAATCTCATCGAGCTAGTGCACCAAGCTACCAAAGCGGAACGCCAAGTGCAAGATGATTTCAAGTATGCCAAGTTCTCATCCAAGTCCTACGGCTTCTCCAATAACCAAGCTTCAACGACTCCAACACCGACTACAAGACCTTCTACTTCCAACCTCGACAAGTCGACTTCCAAGAAAGCTTCATCACCTACAAGCCATCCTCCTACGAGCAACTTCAAGCCAAGAGCTTCATCATCATCAACTCCAACCAAAGAGACCATCAAGACGGGTTCCTTCAAGTGTTTCACTTGCGGAGGCTGAGGCCACAAGTCCTACGAGTGCACCAACAAGCGAACCATGGTCTTCAACAATGATGGCACTTATGACTCCATGAGCGAAGGCGAAATGGAAGCCCTCGAGCAAGTCGCCATGCACCGCCAAGTGAACAATGAAGAAGAACAAGTCTTTTGTGATGAAGACTCAAGTCCCGCACTTGTTGTCTCCAAAGTCTTGACTCTCCAACATCACGAAGAATAAGACCAACGATGCCACATATTCCACACCAAGGCCAGCGTCAATGGACGATCCGTCAAGGTCATCATCGATGGAGGGAGTTGTCATAATCTCGCAAGTGAAGAACTTTGCTCCAAGCTCCAATTGCCCAAGACGAAGCATCCACATCCATACAAAGTGCAATGGCTTAGTGACTCCGGCACTATCCAAGTCGAGCACCGAGTACAAGTCTCCTTCAAGATCGGCGCCTACGAAGACACGTTGGAGTGTGACGTCGTTCCAATGACCGTTTGTCATCTTCTCCTTGGACGACCATGGCAATTCGATAGAGGAGTCGTACACAACGGCCGAACGAACCACTACATCTTCAAGATGAAGGGCAAGGAGTATGTCCTTCGTCCAATGTCGCCAAGTCAAGTGATTGCCGACAAGCAAGCCACCCATCGTGGAGATCATAGTGAGAGAGCGAGCCACCAAAAAGAGAGTGAGCGCCACAAGCCAAAATTGAGTGCCTCCACGATGAGCGAAAACAAAAACCTAGTTCTATTTGCCACCAAACATGAGATGAGAGAAGTGTGTGAGCACCCATCTAGTGTCCTACACTACATCCTCATGTGCAAGGACAATGCATCACAAACTAACACTTCCCACACTCTTCCTCTAGTGTTGTCTTCTATTTTGCAGGAATTTCAAGATGTTTTCCCCGATGAGCTACCTCCGGGTCTACCTCCTCTATGAGGCATTGAGCACCGAATTGACCTCATCCCCGGAGCACCTCTTCCGAACAAAGCTCCATACCATGTCAACCCCGACGAAACAAAAGAAATACAAAGGCAAGTAAAGCATCTCATAGACCATGGACATGTGCGTGAAAGTTTGAGCCCTTGTGCCGTTCCGGTCATTCTTGTGCCAAAACATGATGGTAGTTTTCGCATGTGCTCCGATTGTAGACCTATCAATGCTATCACCGTTCGCTATAGGTATCCCATTCCACGCCTAGATGATTTGCTTGATGAGCTTAGCGGTGCCACTATATTTTCCAAAATTGATCTTAAGAGTGGTTACTATCAAATCCGCATATAAGAGGGTGATGAATGGAAAACCGCCTTCAAAACCATGTTTGGTTTATATGAGTGGTTAGTCATGCCTATGGGTCTTTCGGAAGCACCGGGCACTTTTATGCGCCTCATGAATCATGTCTTTCGCCCTTACATTGGTATATTTGTTGTGGTCTACTTTGATGATATTCTTGTGTTTAGCAAATCTATCAAAGAGCATGTCACCCATGTCCGCACCATTTTGGAAACTCTTAGAAAAGAGTGCCTCTATGCTAATTTGGAGAAATGCCTTTTTGGTGTTGATAAGCTCGATTTGTTAGGTTTTGTTCTTTCTTCCAAGGGTGTTCATGTTGATGGGTCCAAGATTAGTGCTATTAAGACTTGGCTGCAACCAACCAACTTGCATCATGTGCGTAGTTTTCTTGGCCTTGCGGGTTTCTATCGTCGCTTTGTGAAGGATTTTAGCACCATTGCTTCGCCTTTGCATGCTTTGAGCAAGAAGAATATGCCTTTTTTTTGGGGACCATCCCAAGATACCACATTGAATGAGCTTAAGAATTTGCTTACTCATGCTCCCGTGCTTGCGTTACCCAACTTCAACAAGCCTTTTGAAATCCATTGTGATGCTAGTGGTAATGGCATGGGAGGTGTGTTAACGCAAGAGAAGCACCCCATAGCTTACTTTAGTGAGAAACTTTCCGGAGTGCAACTCAATTACCCTATCTACGACAAAGAGCTATATGCTTCAGTCCGCGTTTTGCATGAATGGGAACATTACCTTCGTTCGCATGAGTTTATCATTCATACTGATCATGAGACTCTCAAGTATCTTAAGGGACAAACAAAGTTGAACAAGCGTCATGCTAAATGGAGTGAATTTATTGAGTTTTTTCCCTATGTAATCAAGTACATCAAAGGTAAAGAAAACATAGTAGCGGATGCTCTTTCCCGCATATGCATGCTTGTCACACAACTTGAGTTGGATGTCATCGGCTTTGAGCATATCAAAGACTTGTATGAGCATGATGCAACTTTTGCTACTCCTTATGCCAAATGGTTGTCAAATACATCTTGGGAATGCTAGTACATTAAAGACGGCTACCTTATGAGAGCTAAAAAACTTTGCATCCCCGAGTCGTCTCTTCATTTGTTGCTTTTGCAGGAATCGCATGGAGGAGGCATAATGGGACACTTCGGACGCGACAAGACATTCGCCACGCTCTCGAAGAGCTAATTTTGGCCAAAGATGTTTCGGGACATCAATCATTTCACCAACCGGTGTTCTACATGTCGCAAAGCTAAGTCCAAAGCTCAATCTCATGGTCTCTATATGCCTTTACCAATTCCATACCAACCATGGGAAGACATTAGCATGAACTTTGTACTTGGTTTGCCTAGGATTCGCAATGGGAAAGATTCCATATTTGTTGTTGTGGACCGTTTCTCTAAAATGGCACATTTTATTCCTTGCCACAAGATAGATGATGCTTCACATGTTGCTAATCTCTTTTGTAGCGAATTTTGCGTCTCCATGCTGTGCCAAAGGCCATCGTCTCGGACCGCGACGTCAAGTTCCTTAGCTACTTTTGGAAGACCCTATGCGCCAAGCTCGGAATCAAGCTACATTTCTCCACGGCATACCATCCTCAAACCGACGGCCAAACGGAGGTGACAAACCGCACACTCTCCGCTCTACTTCGAGTACTCATCAAGAAGAACATCAAGGAGTGGGAGGAGTGTCTACCCATCGCCGAGTTCGCCTACAACTGAGCAAGACACTCAACAACCGGCAAGTCCCCTTTCGAGGTCGTCTACGGATTCAACCCTTTGTCACCATTGGATATTCTACCTCTACCACTCCAAGAGCGAATCAATTTGGATGCAAGTGCATGAGCGACCCATCTCAAGAAGCTGCATGAAGATACAAGAAACACCATCGAGCGCCAAGTACAATGCCTTGCAACCAAGCTCAACGTCAACAAGCACCCTATGATATTCAACATTGGAGACCTCGTGTGGCTACACCTTCGCAAGCACCGCTTTCCCCAAGAACGCAAGTGTAACATCCCAAATTTTCAATTTGGAATGTTATACATAGTCATCCATGCATATCATATTTCATTTGCTTTTCGTCTCGCGTTCCTCGAAAATCCTAAGCAACTCAAGGACCCTCGGAGAGAGTTCAGGATTTCCCTGTTTTCATATTTGATTTTTATCAAATATTGAAACGAGGATTTTTTATTTTAATTATTTTTCTCTCCGGAAAATATTTCACATTAAAATAAATGAGAGGAGATAATATGACTTCTCCAAAATAATTGAAATATTCGAGGAAAAATATTAAAATCATTTATTTGATTTTATTTGGATTTTATTTGCATTAGAAAAATTGCACGTTTTCAAAATTGCATGTTAGGGCTAAGAAAATGTTCATCCCGTTCTAAATATTTTATTTAGACGGTGAAAATTTGTTTTGACATTTTTAGATTTTTATTTATTTTTCTAGGATTTTATTTCGGTCGGCGAATTTTTTTTAAAAAAAAAAGTTCCCCCGCCCGACTGGGCCTAAGGCCCAGCCAAGCCAGGCCAGCCCGCCCGCGCCACCACCTCCCTTGCCCGCGCCGCCGTGCCTAGCACGGACGCCGAGGAGAGTCCGGCTCGGATTCCTCCCCGGGCGCCCCCTCGCCCAACCAAGCCGCCGCCCCCCCC
>NC_041382.1:358652843-358673049 GCF_002162155.2 Triticum dicoccoides | reverse complement strand
GAGGCCCCCCACCACCACCACCGCAGCCGCCCACGTCGTCTGCCGGCACTGCCTCCCGAGCCGCGCCGCCTGCCGCCGCCACTGCGAGCCGCCGCCACCCTCGCCTCGCCGGATCCCCGCCAGAGGTAGCCGCTGGATCCGCCGCCGGTTTTTCTTTCTAAAACCGTTCAGTTTTTTTTAGAAAACCCTAGATTCGTTTTTTTCGGATCGCCGGTTTTTCTCGGTTCTTCTAGTCAGCGGACGTTCGTCCGTTCATTCGTTTCGACGAACGGCTTTTCGCCCGTTAGTTACAGCTAACGAACGCTTGTTCGTTAGTCTGTTCGTCATATTTCTTTTATCGGATTTATTCCGCGAGTTTTTCTCGATCGCGATTTCTGATCCGATCTTAGTTTCTGTTTATCTTTTCGATCGTTAGTCGGAATCAGGCGATTCAAGCGCCTAGATGTTCGTCTTGAAACCCTCTTTCCATTTAACCAACTCAAATAAGTTTTTGCTAGTGTAAAATTTGACCTAGGTTCAGATTAGTAAAGGAAGCTTCTCTTTTTCGCCGTTTGAGTTTTGTTGCTCCGTTTGATTTGATTCTTTTTGCCAACCAGAGTTCTTAAGTTGAACCTTCTGGTCAATCTATTTTATTTGAGTTTTTCTTGTGCATCTCTTGCTTGTTGCTTATGTATGTTATTGTTTGTTTGCTATAGAACACCCGGAGTGCGAAGCGTGCTACTACGAGTCCCTAGGTTTCGCAAACCGTCAGCAAGGCAAGTAACACTTTTATCATATCCCTTGTATCACCCAGTTTTTATGCATTAGTTCCAATCCTCACACATTGCATGATTAGGATGTCATTAACATGTGGGTTGGGAAGTAGTTGTTGAGGTAGAACCTATTACCCTGTTACATTCAAACCTTGGGAGTTACTTCTACGCTGCTTATATTACTATGATATGCTATGCTCGTAGACGTGGTTTGGGTTTGAGTGAAATCCATGACAGCTGTGAGATTGTTAATTAAGGGTTCAACTTAAGGTGGCAAATTAATTTAACATCTGGGTGGATTGAGGCACCTGGGGAACCCAGTGTTGCCTGTATTTTTTTGGAAATCCCAGAGTACCCGTGTGATCTTCCTATGGACCGCCACACAGGCTCAAAGGGAACTGAGGTGATTCATGCTAGAAACTTCCATGTGCAGCCACAAGCTATTATGGGCTCTAGCATAGTTGAGTAAGTTACGTGAAGCTCTTGAAGAGGTAGATCAATAGGAAGTGGGATGTAGGTTTGGTATGGTCTGTCCGGAGTAGAGAGTTAATGTTTCTGAAAGACTGTGTCTTGGTCGTCCATTTCTCAAACACCGTGTAGTGCGAGAAATCCAACGGAGGTGATCGAGTCTTGTGGGGAAAAGTGTGCAAACCTCTGCAGAGTGTATAATCTAATCATGGTTAGCCGTGTCCCCGGTTATGGACAATTCTTGAGTATCTAGTATTTGGATTATCACATGTATCTCACCATTCTTAATTAATATTGTTGGGATGTTAATCACTTTAATTGGGATTGAGTTGGAGGAACCTTCTCAATGATGTTTCAACTACCATGATAGTTAAAATTAAAATCTATTCCTTTGTTGTAGGGAAAAATTGGCTTTTCGCAAAAACTATAACCATAGAGCTTTCCACCAGCCAAATATGCATGTAGTGATAGCATTATTTTGTTCTTGCTCTACTGTGTTACATTGCCAGTATATTCCATGTGCTGAGCCGTTTTCGGGCTGCAACGTATGATGTTGCAGACTTTTCAAACGAGTAAGGTTCGTTAGGTCATTGTCATGCAGCTCAGCTATGTCGTTGGAGTTGATGGACTCACTTTATCTTCCAAGGCTTCTGTTGTTATAGTACTAGATGGCCTTAAGCCATGTTATTGTAATAAGTTCTCTCTTGAGGCATTCGATGTAATAGGTGTGTGATTGCCACTCTGTCATAAATCCTTCAAGTACTGTGTGTGTCAGCATTACCGATCCAGGGATGACACTGAAGCACAGAGACTTGACCATCTGAGGTCGGGTCGCTACAAGATGGTATTAGAGCACATGCTGAGTGTAGGACACGACCACTAAGATAAACCCTAGGTCACACTTCTCTTCTTATTTTTGACTTCTCTCCATTTTCTACTCTTTAGGATGGCAGAGATGAAGAACAAGTTTGCGCAACCGGATGAAGACACACCTTTTGGATGCCACTTCAAGGAAGTCACTAGGTATTTGAACATTGGAATACCAAGCTTCACCGAAACGTACAACGCCACTTTACCTGAAGAGGAGCGCTGGATGGTTCAAGTACAAGTTCCAGGAAGGACGTTCATGCCAACTTCTAAACCCATAGAGTTTTCTTTTGAAGCACCTACCTGGAGTCTAGGCAAGAGCATGGCAGCCCACATTACCATGGGACGCATTGGAGAAGTCTACAACAGGGAACTCAAGGACACTATGTACCAAATATGTGGGCGTCGAGATGAGCAATGGGAAGTAATCAGCACCAAGAAGGATAGATCCATTGCCGCTTTCATCCAGGAGTTAAACCAGCACATTCGACGTCAGGAGAACCAGATGTGCACGAACATGATGGACTTGAAGAAGGCGAAGACTAGAATCATCGAACTGGAGGAAGAACTCAAGTTTACACGTGATGGATATGAGGAGGAAATCAAGACACTACTGGAGAAGAATGACGATTTAGTCAAGAAGATCGGAGTATTCATGGGAGGACCAGCACCAGTGGAAGAAGACGAAGAAGAAGAACCCAAGAGATACGCCCCGAGGATTACATCATCATCAACGACACCGATTCCAACTACGCGCATCTCTTCTATTTGGTTCTCACACGGCTATCGGCTATATATCACTTGTTACTTTATGCCCATTGTATCTTGTTCACTTTGCATGTGATGCATCTTTACATAATTTTTCCATGCAATTGTGACCCTTGCTTGCATCTACCCTGATGCGGAGCATCCCAAGATCATCCCCATGGACGCACCCACACCTCCAATGGCACCACTTGGACCAATGACACGAGCCCGAGCCAAAGCTAAGGTGAACTCACTCCTCTCCGAGCTTCCACTTTCTATGCATGAGACGTGGCTACTACCTAAGACCGAGATGTTGTGCATGATTAGGTACCAAGAGGGTCCTCCCGAAGATGCGCATGAAGACGGACAAGTCCCCAAGTCCATAGATGTGGAGAACCAACGGAAGGAGCCAGGAGCATCTCCCAGGCCCCTCACATCCGGCCCCTGGAGCGCCTTCCTCTACAGCTGCTCAACCACCAAGTGCCTACAGGCCCCGGACATCCGGCCCCGCAAGCCCGGACATCCGGCACTTCCCGAGGTCCTGGACATCTGGCGCCCTGCCCGGAAATCCGGACTCCCCCGAACTCGAGAGCAACATGGCTAGCTTCACCAGCCCGGACATCCGGCCTCCACAGCCCGGACATCCGGCCCTCCGCGAACGCCCGGACATCCGGCCCGACGCCCGGACGTCCGGCCTCCCTGTCTGCGCACAGTAAAGGGCCGAGGTCCGTGTACCCCTTCTACCCCCTAGACTATATATACTCCATCCCGTACAACTTTCTAGGGTTAGCAAAGGATTAGCTCATATTTTGTGTGAGAGCTTTGCTCATCCACTTGGTTACCTTCTCCTCAGAGATTCGAGCCTCCACCGGAGAAGATCCCCCATCGGATTCAAGACCCCTCTTTAGGGAAGAACATCAAGACCTCCTCACAGAGAAGAACCGGTTACCCTTTTGTATCGTCCCTAGTTCTCCGTGGACCGTATATCATTCTATCTATCCGAGGATCTAGCACATGTGTGATTTGTTCTTGTTAGTTTGAGTGTTCATCTTGTGTTTTCCCTCGTTTCCCTCTTTGTGTTCCTCGTGTTCTTCGTGGGATCCGCTCCTTTCGTGAAAGATCGGGCGATTAGGGTTCTACCCTACGTCATACCCATGATTCACCATTATGATACTCCTATGTGTATTTGCATGCTCGGTGGAGATCCTTGTTGCTATTGCCATGTTTATCATGTGCCTCATGCTATTGATGCTTGTTGTGTTGGGAGAGTCATTGTGGGTGTCCTGTTTTAGGGTGCTCCGGACAGCCGAACTATATCTTTTGGCCGGACTATTAGACTATGAAGATACAATATTGAAGACTTCGGCTCGTGTCCGGATGGGACTCTACTTTGCGTGGAAGGCAAGCTAGGAAATATGGATGTGTATATCTCCTCCTTTGTAACCGACCTTGTGTAACCCTAGCCCTTTCCGGTGTCTATATAAATCGGAGGGTTTTAGTCCATAGGACAACATACAATCATACCATAAGCTAGCTTTTAGGGTTTAGCCTCTCCGATCTCGTGGTAGATCAACTCTTGTGATACTCATATCATCAAGAATAAATCAAGCAGGATGTAGGGTTTTACCTCCATCAAGAGGGCCCGAACCTGGGTAAAACATCATGTTCCCTGCCTCTTGTTACCATCCACCTTAAACACACAGTTCGGGACCCCCTACCCGAGATCCGCCAGTTTTGACACCGACATTGGTGCTTTCATTGAGAGTTCCTCTGTGTCGTCACCGTTAGGCTTGATGGCTCCTACGATCATTAATAGCGATGCGGTCCAGGGTGAGACTTTTCTCCCCGGACAGATCTTTGTGTTCGGCGGCTTCGCACTGCGGGCCAACTCGCTTGGCCATCTGGAGCAGATAAAAAGTTACGCCCCTGGCCACCAGGTCAGGTTTGGAAGCTTAAACTACACGGTCGACATCCGCGGAGACTTGATCTTCGACGGATTCGAGCCCCTGCCTTGTGCGCCGCGTGGTCACGATGAATACGATTTTGCTCTATCATCGGACCGTATTCAGGAGATCGCACCGGCAACCGCTCCGAGCCTCAATTCGGAGCCAGTTGCGCCATCCATGGACGGGTGGATGGACCCCGTCACGGAGGCCGTACCCTCAGCGGCTATCGAGCCGAATATCGACCTTACCCTTCATGAGAGCCGTGTTGCCAAACTGCCGGATCCTTCTCCGGCCACGAACTCCGAACCGCCTGCGCCCGTGCATGTCGAATCCGACTGGGCGATCATGGAGTTCACCTCTGCAGATATCTTTCAGCACTCGCCTTTCAGCGACATAGTGAACTCATTAAGGTATCTCTCCTTGTCAGGAGAGTCATGGCCGAACCATGTTCGGCAGGATTGGGATGCGGATGACGAAGAAATTTGCCGCCCACCCACCACCCACTTAGTAGCCACTATCGATGACTTAACCGACATGCTCGACTTCGACTCTGAAGACATCGACGGTATGGACGACGATGCGGGAGTCGAAGAGGAATCACTGCCCAGAGGGCACTAGACAGCCACCTCATCATATGATATATACATGGTGGACACACCCAAAGAAGGTAATGGCGATGAGACAACGGAGGATGACCCCTCCAAGAAGCAACCCAAGCACCGGCGTCAGCGGCGCCGCTGTAAGTCCCGCCAAGGCAAAAGTGGTGATACCGGCACCGGAGATAATAGCACTCCGGACAGTGCCGAAGACAACAACAATCCCCTCCAGCAAGATTTAGAGCAGGAGGAGGGAGGAGCCAGCTCTCCTGAGAGAGCGGCGGATGGAGAGGCGGAGGATGATAATTACATGCCTCCCTCCGAAGACGAGGCAAGCCTCGGCGATGACGAATTCGCCGTACCAGAGGATCCCGTCAAACAGGAGCGCTTCAAGCGCAGGCTTGTGGCCACGACAAATAGCCTTAAGAAAAAGCAGCAACAGCTTCAAGCTGATCAAGATCTGCTAGCTGAAAGATGGACCGAAATCCTGGCGACCGAGGAGTATAAACTCGAATGCCCCTCCAAGAGTTACCCAAAGTGCAGGTTGCTACCCCGACTGGAGGAGGAAGCACCAAAACCTACATCCCCGGCGTATGACGCGGATGATCGGCCACCTCATGGCCGCGACAGAGAGACATTCCAGCCAAAAGCTCAGCCCACACCCCGACATCATTCAAATAAAAAGGCAGGGAGAAATACGCCAGACCTGCGAGACGTATTGGAGGACAAAGCAAAACATGCAAGATCGATCTACGGATCAAGAGGGCGCGCCACTATGCGAGACGATAATCATCACACCGGATAGAGCAAAAGTAAGTCCGGCCGGGCCGAACACAGCGGACAAGACTCATTTGAGCTGAGTCACGATATAGCCCAGTACAGAGGCGCTGCACACCCCTTATGCTTCACAGACGAAGTAATGGATCATCAAATCCCAGAGGGTTTCAAACCCGTAAATATAGAATCATACGACGACACAACAGATCCTGCGGTGTGGATCAAGGATTTCCTCCTGCACATTCACATGGCCCGCGGTGATGACCTACACGTCATTAAATACCTCCCACTCAAACTTAAAGGACCAGCTCAGCATTGGCTCAACAGCTTGCCAGCAGAGTCCATTGGCTGTTGGGAAGGTCTGGAAGCCGCATTTCTCGACAACTTTCAGGGCACTTATGTGCGACCACAAGATGTCGATGACTTGAGCCACATAATTCAACAGCCAGAGGAATCGGCCAGGCAATTCTGGACACCGTTCCTAACAAAGAAAAATCAAGTCGTCGACAGTCCGGATGCAGAGGCCCTAGCAGCTTTCAAGCACAACATCCGCGACAAGTGGCTAGCCCGGCACCTTGGTCAGGAAAAGCCGAAATCTATGGCAGCCCTCACGACACTCATGACCCGCTTTTGTGCGGGAGAAGACAGCTGGCTGGCTCGCAGTAATAACATATCAAAGAACTATGGTACTTCGGATACCAAGGACGGCAATGGCAGGTCACGTCGCAACAAATATAAGCGCCGCATTAACAGTGATAATACCGAGGATACGGCAGTCAATGCCGGATTCAAAGGCTCTAAACCCAGTCAGCGGAAAAAGCCAATCAAAAGAAGCACTCCGGGCCTGTCCAGTTTGGACCGTATACTCGATCGCTCGTGTCAAATACATGGCACCCCTGACAAGCCAGCCAACCACACCAACAGGGACTGTTGGGTGTTCAAGTAGGCCGGTAAGTTAAATGCCGAAAACAAAGATAAGGGGTCACATAGCGATGACGAAGAGTAGCCCTGGCAGCCGAACACCGAAGGACAGAAGAGGTTCCCCCCATAAGTGCGGACGGTGAACATGATATACGCAACCCACATCCCCAAGAGGGAGCGGAAGCGTGCGCTCAGGGACGTATATGCGTTGGAGTCAGTCGCCCCAAAGTTCAACCCATGGTCTTCCTGTCCGATCACATTCGATCGCAGGGACCACCCCACTAGTGTCCGTCATGGCGGATTTGCTGCGTTGGTCCTCGACCCAATCATTGACGGATTTCACCTCACTCGAGTCATAATGGACGGCGGCAGCAGCCTGAACCTGCTTTATTAGGACACAGTGTGCAAAATGGGTATAGACCCCTCAAGGATCAAACCCACTAAAACAACCTTTGAAGGCGTCATACCAGGTGTAGAGGCCCATTGCACAGGCTCAGTCACACTGGAAGTGGTCTTTGGATCTCCGGATAACTTTTGAAGCGAGGCGTTAATCTTCGACATAGTCCCATTCCGCAGTGGCTACCATGCACTGCTCGGGCGAACCGCATTTGCAAGATTCAATGCGGTACCGCATTATGCATATCTCAAGCTCAAGATGCCAGGACCTCGGGGGGTCATCACAGTCAATGGAAACACAGAGCACTCTCTCCGCACGGAGGAGCACACTGCGGCCCTCGCAGCAGAAGCGCAAAGCAGCCTCTTAAGGCAATCCACTAGTTCGGCGATTAAGGACCAGGACAACTTCAAGCGCGCCCGGAGTAATCGGCAACTAGACCGCCTGGCACGTCCCGAGCTCGCATAGCAATGCGGTCCCCACCCTGGCCCCAGCCAAACGGCGAAATCTGTGCCACGCGTACATAATTACGCATTAAAAATGCCATGGGCACAGGCGGGGAGAGGGGCACGGCGGTGGCACACCCCAAGTCGCGGCTTAAACCGCACTAGGGGCTTCCCGCTTTGTTATTTTTCTCTTTCAGGACTTTAATCTCCGGAAACCCTGTCCGGCAGCATGATTGCCGAACACATGATGCAACAACCAAGGAGGCAGAAAGCTACGTCACACCATGGAACTCCCAGGTGGATTACGATAACGAGTAAAATATTTGTTTTAATACTATTCCTCAGCTTGCCCTTGGAAGGGACATGTTAAATAGTCCTACTTTTTGCTTATCGCACTACTTGTATCATTCTGCTTTAACGCACCTTTTTGAATAAAAATGCATAGCATTAAGTCTATTATTGCATTCTTCTTTTATATATGTTCATTTATGACAACCAGCACCCGTACACTCTGGTATGGCCAATGCGCTAGGGGCTTAAGCATACCCCATAATTCGGCGTGAGAAGTCCGAACACTTTCGACAGTGCGGCACCCCGAACTTATAGCATTATATGCATCAGCTCCGAATCATGTCTTTGGTCAATAGTTGGGTTTGCCCGGCTCCCATGTTTTGTTACCTTACGTTCCGCTATACGGCTAAGGTAGCACTGGGAGAACTACTACGATTGTGCCCCAGTTCTGCTGGGCTAAGCACCTCAGTAGAGAAAGCTAAAACTGACTCTCATGATAAGGCGAGAGACTAGTCGTTGTTCGAGAGGTTTTCGAGTCCCTAAAGACTTATGCCGCTTAGAGCGAGGAGTCGGCCCTGTCCGGCTTAAGGCGTGTATCGCGCCGCGAATTCGGCCTTCCGAATACTAGGGGCTTCGCCGAAATTTAAAATTATAGAATTCTATGGCTAAGTGAGAGTGATAACGCATTATAGTCCGATTGCCTTGTTCGTTGTGCTGAGCACCTCCCTCGAAGGACCCAACAATGGGAACAAGAGTGCTCAGGTTTATCCCGAACACCGCAGCACTCGTGGCGTGGGGGCAGAAGCCGACGACTAGCCATCTCTCAGATTTGATAAACAACCGAACAGAAGGTAATATTTTAAATTCAAACAAGCGTTGCATAGCGCATATGAACAAGTTTTCATAAATATAGGATTACACGAGCGAGTTTACTCGAATATTATATCTTTCGTACACTCGTCCGCTACGAGACGAGCACCCTTCAGGACACCCTCATAGTACATCTCGGGGTGGCGATGCTCCTTGCCCTGTGGTGACCCTTCCTTCACTAGCTTCACGGCGTCCATCTTGGCCCATTGCACCTTCACACGGACGAAAGCCCGGCGTGCACCTTCGATGCAGGCGGACCGCTTGATGACTTCAAGCCGTGGACAGGCATCCACAAGCCGCCTCACCAGGCCAAAGTAGCTGTTGGGAAGGTCGTCGCCAGGCCACATCCGGACTATAAAGCCCTTCATGGCCTGTTCGGCCGCCTTGTGCAGCTCGACCAGTTGCTTCAGCTGGTCGCTCAAAGGCATCGGGTGTTCGGTCCCAGTATACTGAGACCAGAACAGCTTCTTCGTTGAGCTTCCCTCCTCGGCCTGGTAAAACTGTGCGGCATCCGACACGCTGCGGGGCAAATCTGCGAATGCTCCTGGAGAGCTCCAGATTCAGGTAAGTAACAAGTAATTCACTTTCACATGCTTGCTTTGCATATAGAATGCTTTACCCGCTGCTATCTTCTTCATTGCATCAATCTCCTGGAGGGCTTTTTGGGCTTCGGCCTTGGCACTCTTTGCGCTCTCGAGGGCCGCGGCAAGCTCGGACTCTCGCGTCTTCAAGTCAAGCTCCAACGCCTCATGCTTCGTCACGAGAGCGTGGGGCTCTTGCTGCACCTCGCCCACCCGAGCCTCATGCCTCTTCCGCTCGGTGCGCTCCTTGGCCGCTTTGTTTTCGGCCTCGGATAGCGCTTGCTTCAGGGTCGCCACCTCGGTCGTGGCCCCTGGCAAATTTACGATGATCCTGTCATTTTTTAATCGCATTCTTTTTATACATATCCATGGACTAGGTACTACTTACCTTTGTTCTCCGCGAGCTGCCTCTTGGCAAGGCCGAGCTCGTCCTTGGACCCTTTAAGGTCCTCCTTCAGTGCGGTAACCTCCGCAGTCAGTGCGACGTAGGCCAACAGCGAAGCCTTCATACGCTTATAGACATACTTATATTAGACTCCTGCGATATTGTTTGATCCTCTGTTCGGCTTTTCTTTTTGAACACCGAACAGAGCATCAAGGGCTATTGTCTATGCGGTAATATTTTTCCTATATTTCAAAAACTTACCTCAAAGCCTGTTAAAAGGCGGGCACAGGCTTCAGTCAGTCCGCTCTTGGCGGACTGAACCTTCTAGACCACCGCACTCATAATAGTGCGGTGCTCTTCGTCGATGGAAGCCCTGCGAAGCACTCCCAGCAGATTGTCCAGTGCCTCTGGATGGAAAGAGGTCACCGGCACAGGAGTTTTGCCCCTTTTGGAAGGAGGCCGCCTGCCCGAGTCCGGAACCACTGGGGGTTCCGGTGCGGTGTTCGACTGAGGGCCGAACTCGGAGCCCTCGGGAGCCTTGCTCCCTCTGCTCCCGGAGTCCGGAAGGTCGCCTTGAGGCGCCTCCGGGACTGTCTCCCCTCGGCCCGGTGCCTTTTGAGACAATACCTCGGTGTTGTCCGTAGGGCAAGGGGAGGTGGCGGTCGGAAGTGGATCGCTATCCATATCCGACGAGCCCAGGGAGTCGTCCGACGATACATCGGTACGGGCTTGCGGCGGTCTGCATAATCATAATTCGGTGTTAGAAGAGGCAGTGCGACAAAGGTATGCTATGAGTTATTCTGGCATCCGAATACTTACAACTTCGCCAGGGGCTTGGACCTGAGCAGCCACTCGTCTTCGCCTTCTTGGACCCTTCGGCCCCCCCGGTTGGGGTGGCCTTCCTTTTCTTGTCTTCCCCAACTAAAGGGGGAGCATCTTCTTCTTCCTCCTCGACTTCAGGGAAGGAGTGTGTCGCAGAGTTATCGGACGATGAGTCCGATAACACCTGGCGTCGGGAACTCTTTCGAGTTCCCTTGGCTTTCTTGGTCTTCTCCGGCACCTTATAAGGGGCCAGAGTTAGCATCTCCGTAAGGAGAGCGTCCGCAGTGTCTTCGGGCAGAGCGGCCGGACAGTTAATATGCCCCGACGTCTCCACCCAGTCCCGTCAAAGGCATGGAGATCAGACCCCGCACATGATTTGTCGGGAGTTTGGTGCGACATATGCCAACGGATGGCTTATCATGGTGGGGGCGAGTAGAACGTTGCCGGTGCCTGGAAACGGGATGAGGCGAAGACATGCACGCCGGCGAATCTTACCCAGCTTCAGGGCTCTCCGGGGAGATAATACCCCTACTACTGCTCTGCGGGGTCTCCGCATGATCACTATGGCTAAGTGTTTACACGGTTGCTCCTTGAGCTGGTTTCTTGGAGGTAGGAGAGGGCAAGGCCAGCTCTCTCCTTCTATCTGGTATGGTCTAGAGCTACTGGGTTCCAACCCTTTGCATGGGTGCCCTGGGGGGTTTATATAGGCCTACCCCCAGGGGTACAATGGTAATTTGACTGGGCACGGGCCCAGCCGTTAGTGCCTCTGGCCACCGATTTCTCCGCCGACTGCTGGGGCCCGCCGACCGGTGGGCCCTGCCGACTAGTTTGGTACGGAGCCGACAGGCCGCGTCCGCCGCGGGCGGGTCTTGCCTGCTGCTGATTACTGTAGCCGTGCTTCTGATGACGCGGGCTTGGTCATGGGGTCGTGGCAACAGTCCCGCCGCCTGGCGGGCAATCACTATTGCCACTCCCCATCACATCTTCATTAATGGTGCATGGGGCCTAAGGGAGGGCTCGGCCGACTCCCCGGGCCGACTCCTGACGGATCCGACTGGTGGTCCTCTCGTCGTCTCCTAGGGTCTCACTAACTGGTGGGACCTGCTGCCTCCGGGCCGTACAGACAAGCTGTCGTGGGCGCAGGACTCGGTCCTGTGGTACTGATGTCAGGGACGGCAGGGCAGCAGTGCCACGCCGCACGGAGATCTTCCTGGGTACGGCATGCTATGGCCATGCCTGCCCTTGGTAAGGGGCGGGAGTGGGCTTCACTGTAGCCACGCCCCTGCCCCGTCCCCTTCGATGAGGTCATGGGTTTGTTGGAGTTGCCGGCCGACTCCCCAAAGTCGGCTTCTCTGGAAGTCGTCCCTCGGACTCGGCCGTGAGCGGGCAGTCGGCCGCCTTGCCGTCGACTCCTCAGGAGACAGCTCTTCGTCCTGGGGTCTTGAGGGGCGCAGCCTGCCCCGATGTCTTGAAAGGTCATGGGACTCGGGTTGGCCTACCTGTGGCCCATTACTCCGATAGTAGTCCCCGAAGTTGGTGAGGCGCCGCGGACGATCGGCCAAGAAGCCTCAGCAGTTTCTCTTTCCGGATGCTCAGCACATGGTCTTTGATTGACTTCTGCCGGGCCGACTAGAAGGACTCGGACTTGCTCAACTCGGACTCACTCATTTCCGACTTGCTCAGCATTTCGAACGTTGTGGTGGGATTTAAGTGGCGTGGTAGCTAAGCCTCCAGGACGCCGCCCGTTCTTGGCCTGTCATGCGAGGGCACGTGCCCAGGCCGTCCTGCCAGCCTACGCGTGCGACGGGACACGCCCATAGGCGGGGCCCGCCACTACCGTGCCTCGGCGCCCGAGCGGATCCGCTGCGGCCCCGGTGGACGGTTGGGATTCCCGTGGAGTTACTGCGTGCAGTAACTTTGTCGTGGATCGTGGGGGTCGTGGGGTTGTGGGCGCAGTAAATCCCCACGTCCGCCCCCTCGGCTTCGCAGCCCACGAGGCTATAAGTAGGGGGAAGAGGGGGGCACGCGCGCCCCTCCTTCCCACTACTCCTCGTTCTCTTCCTCCTTGCTGCTCCTCGCTCTCCTCCTTCCTCTTCTCTTCTTCGCTCTGCCGCACGCCCAAGCTCTGGCGAACAGTGCGCCTCCCCCAGTGCGCTCCGGCACCTGGGACGGTTCCGAAGTTCATGAAGACCACATTGAGTTCCTCCGCCGGACCCGTCGGCTTCCCGGCAAGGATCGCGTGCAGGTGCGTCTTGCGCTGGAGTGGGAGATTTCCCCCGCACTGCAGGATGGCGAGCGGGTCATCTTCCGCTCGCACTGCCTACGCGGGCTGGGGCTGCCGGCGAGCGGTTTTTTCCAGTCCTTCCTGGAGTTCTACGGTCTCCAGCCGCACCACCTCACCCCCAACACAGTGGTGCTGCTGTCCGCCTTCGTGGCCCTGTGCGAAGGCTTCTTCGGAGTCCTCCCCACCCTCGAGCTCTGGGGGGAGTTCTTCTTCTCCAAGCTCGGCACCCAGGCCGCGGGCGTGCCGACTCAGTGCAGCGCCTTCATCGTCGTGCGAAGGTCGGGGGCCGACAATCCCTTCCCCTCCATCTCGTTGATATAGTCAGTGAAGATGTGGCAGAGATCCTACTTCTACGTCAGGAACGTCACCACGAGGGGCGACTGGGTCAACCTGCCGGCTTTAACTGCCCGCCGGCTGGGAGACTGCCCAACTGGTCGTACCGGGCCAGGTTGCTGACGCCTGCGGAAGCTGGCGCCATCACGTGACTCCGAGTGCTGACGCAGTCGGAGGGTCTGACTGGTCCGGACCTACTGGCCGCCTTCGTTTCACGCCGAGTTCTCCCACTCCAAGGCCGCCCTGATATGATATGCCAGATGAGCGGGCACCGCGACCCGAGTCGGATGTGCACCAAGCACATGCCTCACGAAGAGGTGGCCTTCATGGTGAACTATCTCTCGGACAGTAGGCTCCTGGAGGACTGGCGATTCGGCAAGGAGCCGTACTCCCGCGCCAACCCCCCGCCCGTGGTGAGTCGCCTTTCTTTTCTTTCTTTAGATTGTCTTCTTCTTGCCGAGTTTTGTTTTGACCAGTCGGCTTTGGTTAGAATCCCCTTCTTCACCCACCAGTCGGCACCTCGGGGCTGGCCCGTGAGTTCCTCGCCGACCGGGCGGAGAGCGACATCGACGACCCTGATCTGGGGGGGCGGCTCTGGAAGACGACGCTGAGGGAGGAGGAGGGACAACAGGCGACTTCAGGCCTTCGGCTACCTTCACCGACTGGCCTGAAGACAACGCCGAGCGAGAAGTCGCCCCTCGCCATGGGCCAGGAGCCAGCCAGCCTGGCGCGGGCTCTTCTGCCGCGCCGGGTGCTCCAGGCGGCGAGAAGAAGCGCAGGGCCGTGCCGACCTTGTTCAGCAGTCGGTCGAAGAAGCCCAAGGGCTCGGCTGCGGCAACCCGGCGGGATGAGGCAGCCGCGAAGGCCATCCGCTTCCGTAAGGAAGTGAAGAAGCCGATGTTGGTCTCTGCATAAGTATTCTATCTTCAAAGTTTTATTCTTTCTTCATGATTTGTCTGAGTCTCTGCTTGCCCCTCTTGCTTCAGGGTTCCCCTCTCTCTTGAGCGGTTCGCCGTCGCCTCTGTCATGGGGTCAGCGGAGACGTCTGCCACCACTCGGCGGATTGACCCCGCTGCTGACCTCCAGGAGGCGACGGAGCGGAATGCGCAGAAGAAGCGCAACGAAGAAGAGGCCCTCCACCTGGAGAAGGCGGAGGCCGACAGGGTGGAGTCCTCCGCTAAGAAAAAACTAGCGGAGGCGAAGCCACCGCCGCGGCGAAGCAGCAGGCTGAGGAAGCCGCACGCCGCCAGTCGGCAGTGCTCGTCACCCCAGTTGAACTCTGCGCCGTCGCCTCTGGAGTTCACGAGGCCGATTGGAGAAGCCGGCGGGGAGAACCCCGTCGAGGAGAGGGAAGGCGGTGACCCCTCTACTCCGGATGCGAACGTTCCGCCGCCGCCTCCGCCGCCGTCTGAAGGCGCGCAAGGCGAGCAGCCAGCAGACCCTCCGGTGCCGCCGACCAAAGACGAGGCCGTGGCGAGGCTACTCCTCCAAGTAGGCTCGCCAACGCACCGTCGTCTAGAGAAGGCGACTTCGGCACCCCGCCCCCTGGAAGCCGGCAACGCCAGCTTGGCGACCCCAGACGCCGAAGCGACGAGCGCCGCACCTATTGGGTGGGTGTGAGGAGGCGGCACAGGGCCGCTGAACTGGGCGCTCTTGGACGTCCAGGCGAAGCTCCATGCTGAGGGCGATGCTCTCCAGAGTTGCACCAAGGCGTTCCTAGCGTCGCGGGCAGCCATCCGTGTATCTTTTTTCCTTTGGTCTTTGTTTTCTTGTTCCTCTCTGTGGGGGCGCGCCAACGCACCCACTGGGTGTAGTCCCCGAGTTTTGGGCGACTGCTGAGCAGGCGGCCCGGAACTCCAATTGATGAACTTCTGGATACTAACTTTGTCTGAAATGCTTGTCGCAGGATTACCACAACCTCCGCGTCACTGCCTTCAACCGTAACGTTGAAGAGCTGGGCAAGCGGACCGCCAACTTGGCGGAGAGCCGGAGTAAGTCCTTTTTTCTTCTCTGCAGGGGCGCGCTAGCGCACCCGCGGGCTGTAGTCCCCAAGATTCGGGCCGACTGCTGAGCAGTCAGGCCGGATCTCCCCGGCGACCTACTTTACTGACGACTGTTATCTTTCTTCCTTTTCTTCAGGAGCCAACGCTGCTCTTCAACAGCAGCTGAGCGAAGCCAACTCCGCCCTGCGCGCCAAAGGGGAGGAGTGTAGCAGGCTCGCCACAGAGCGCGATCTGCTGGCCACTCAGTTGGCAGAGTAGAAGGAGCTGCTTGTGAAGTCGCAGAGGGAGGCGGAGGAGACGGAAACTGCCCTCTTGGCCGAGTTCGCGAGCGAGCACTCCTCTTGGTCTGACAGGGAGGCGCTGCTGTCCTCCGGCTTGCACGAGATTAAAGATATCATTGATGGTGAGTCTCTTTATTTTCTTTCTTCGAGCTGCCGATTTAAATCGTGCCGACTCCTGGTTTTTGTCTAGCTTCTTCGTTTCTTTGCGTCTTTGCATTCTTCTTCCCTGGGCAGTCGCAGGCCGCCATCCAAGCCATCGAGGCTGACCGTGAAAGTCGGAGGGCGGAGGGCGCAGAGGTCGCCGCCGATGCCCCCCGAACTCTTGACGAGCACATCCTGAGCATCGAGGCTCGCCTCCGGCCGGCTCACCGGATGCTGCGCCGGCTTCAGCGTGTCGGTGCCTAGGCGATTGCCGCCCTGTGGCCGGATGTGCAGGCTCCGCGCACCCCCAACCTGACGGCCAACTGGCTGGAGGTCGTGGCTGGTCGTCTTGAGGCCTGGAAGGGCTCTTCGGCCCGAGCTGGAGCGCGCCGGGCCTTGGAGTTCGTCAAGGCGTGGTATCCAGGGCTGGATCTAAACCGGTTGGCCATGCTTCGGTCGGAGGCCCAGCCGGAGCTGGCGGCTGCGGAAGATGCCCTCGTCAAACGTGCTACGGCGATCGCCGAGTACACCACTAGCATCTTCGTCCCCGAGCGGTCTGAAGACGGCGAGGAGGTACCACCGAAGTGGTTTGGGATGAACCCAGACTACGGCGAAGACTCGGCGGAGGTGATTGGCTCCAGCGTCGAGGAGGAGGACGAGGCAGAGGATGGAGGCGAGGCGAAGGCACCAGAAGACAGAGCAGACGGCCAGCCTCAGCCCGACTGTGCCTCCAGCAACGAGCCGCGTGCGACCGAGTCGACTGCCGCCGGAGGTGATCAAGCCGAGACTAGCCAGCCGGCTGCCCCGACGCCTGATGCTGGCGCCTCCTCCGACCCTCTGAATCCGTCTGCTGCCTCCTAAGCTGCCGTTGTATCTTTTATTTTATCTGCTTCAGTAGTCTTCGAAGAATGTAACACCTTCGATGCGACTATAGCTCCCACGTGTCGAGGCACGACTTAGAGACATAATCGCATTGAAGGCATATGTCGCAAGTTAGGCAATCTCCACAACATCCCATGTAATATGAATAATAAAGGGGAGAACATAGTTGGCTTACACTCGCCACGTCAATCAAGAACTTAAATAACATTACATCATTCAAACACTCATGGCCCGACTACGGCGCCAAAATGAAAGAGAACCCAACATGCGACACGGTCCCAATCATCCCCAACTGGGCACCACTACTGATCATCGGGAAAGGAAACATAATAACCCTGAGAGTCCTCGTCGAACTCCCACTTGAGCTCGTACTCGTCACCTGGAGCGGAATCACCTGGACCTGCATCTGGATTTATAGTATATGTGAGCCATAGGGACTCGGCAATCTCGCACCCTCGCTATCAAGACTATTTAAGCTTATAGGAAGAGTAAGGTAAATATGAGTGGGGCTGCAGCAAGTGACTAGCAAGTATGGTGGCTAACTTATTCGCAAAAGAGAGCGAGAAGAGGAGGCAAAGCGCGAGCGTGAACACTAGAGGAACAACCTGCGCAAACATTACTCCAACACCGTGTCCAATTCCCGGACTCCGCCGAGAAGAGGCCATCACGGTAACACACTCAGTTGATTCATTTTAATTAATTAAGGTTCAAGTTATCTACAACCGGATATTAACAAATTCCCATCTGCCCATAACCGCG
Source organism: Triticum dicoccoides (assembly GCF_002162155.2). Classification (NCBI taxonomy): domain Eukaryota; kingdom Viridiplantae; phylum Streptophyta; class Magnoliopsida; order Poales; family Poaceae; genus Triticum; species Triticum dicoccoides. Next base: position 358,655,503 of record NC_041382.1, on the reverse strand, counting down.
GGCACGACATTCGAAAGTTCAATCCCTGTAGGGGAGTCCCAACTTAGCCCATGACAAGCTCTCACGGTCAACGAAGGAATAGACCTCCACCCGAGACACACCGATCAGACTCGGCATCCCGGTACAACAAGACATTTCGACAGGTTAAAACAAGACCAGCAACACCGCCCGAATGTGCCGACAAATCCCGATAGGAGCTGCACATATCTCTTTCTCAGGGCACACCCAGATAGGTCAAGCTACGAGTAAAACCAACCCTCAAGTTTCCTCGAGGTGGCCCCGCAGGCTGCCCGGTTCGGACCAACACTCAGAGGGAGCACTGGCCCGGGGGAGGGGTGTTAAAATAAGATGACCCTTGGGCTCCGGTAACCCAAGGGAAAAAGAGGCTAGGTGGCGAATGGTAAAACCAAGGTTGGGCATTGCTGGAAAAGCTTTAAACAAGGCGAACTATCAAGGGGTTCCCATTATAACCCAACCGCGTAAGGAACGCACAGTCCGGGAACATAACACCGATATGACGGAAACTAGGGCGGCAAGAGTGGAACAAAACACTAGGCGAGAGGCCGAGCCTTCCACCCTTTACCAAGTATATAGATGCATTAAGATAACATGGCAATATAATGATATCCCAACAAGTAAATAAAAGATGTTCCAACAAGGAACGACCTCCAATCTTCACCTGCAACTAGCAACGCTATAAGAGGGGCTGAGCAAAGCGGTAACATAGCCAATCAACGGTTTGCTAGGACAATGGTGGGTTAGAGGTTTGACATGGCAATTTGGGAGGCTGACAAGCAAAAGGTAGGCATCGTAGCATTGGCATAGCAAAAGAGCGAGCAAACTAGCATAGCAAAGATAGTAGTGATTTCGAGGGTATGATCATCTTGCCTGCACAGTTGTTAGAGTTGACTGGATCCTCACAAGCAAACTCAACGGGCTCCTCGATAGTGAACTCGTCTCCCGGCTCTACCCAAACAAGACAAACAAGCAACAAGGATACAATCAACCACGTGCAAACTCAACCAACACGATGCAAAGATGATATGCTATGCGGGACGCGATGCGGGATGCAAAATGCATGATATGACAGGAAATACATGAATCTGGCCTCAACTTGGAAAACCAAGTGTGCCACTGGAAAGATGGGATGAAATCGCTTGAAAATGATATAAAGATCATCGGAATCGGAGTTACGGTTTGGAAATGGCAAGCGTTTTAAGAATGACACCGGTCTGCAATTTACAGCAAGTAGGCATCTAAATACAATGAAATGAACATGCTACAGCCACCAAACATGACAACAAAATACATGGCATGGATGCACACAAGATGCTTAACAAAAGACTAGCACTGAGCCACGGCCAAATCATCCATTAAGAGGTTCAAACAAGCATGGCAAAAACACAAATGCAAAACAGATTTCAGACTTAGTGATATTAACACTTGTCTGAAATTTCAGATCGTGAAGCCCTCTTCGAAGCAGTAAAATAACATGATACATGACATGATTATGACAAGTAAGAACATGGCATGGAGCTACTCAACAAGCTTAACAAAAGACCCAAAGTGACCTGGGGCCAAAAGGGTTCACGAAATATACTAACGGGCAAACGAACATAGCTAAAACACAATCAGTTTTCAGACTTAGTGAAAACTGGGACATGCTGAAATATAACTCACGAAGGCACGCAAACAAGCTCGATGCACTCACCACGGTGCAAGTCATGGCAAGACAAGCATACATCCATTAAGAAGGCACGAAATGCTATCTAGGCATGTCAAGAACAATGGCGTTGCACGCACGGATCAACTACAATAACATCGGCAAAATCGCAAACAAGTTGACGATCTGCCCAGATTCACAACGAAGCAAAAGTAGAGCTCGATTGAATCAAGCTAGGTTGCTCCATAATTGCAAGTAAAGACATGGATGGATAGAGCATAACAATATTAACAAAACTCCTTTACTGATCATCCTCAAACGAGGCACGGATCACTAGGAAACAAGCTGAACATATGGCATCATGAACTAAATAATCCCAGACTTAGTGAAAACTACTAAGTCCCTGAAAACAGATTTACCGGGTGGCTCACTTTGCAAGCTTGCACAAGTCACCACGCAGATCACAAAAATGCATGGGTTGCACCTATGGAAATAAGACAAAATCCTTAACAAAACATATGAAGGACTCTCAGGCATATCATGCACACAAAAATCATGGCAAAAATGACAAAAGTCTAAGATGAACTAGCAGATCTGACAATTAACTCACGAAGCCTCCTTCTAACGGCATTTCGGGCAACAAGATGAGCTCAAATGAAAATGATGCAATGGAATGAAATGATGTACTCTATGAGATGAACATTTTGATATGCTATATGCCCAAATCGGAGCTACGGATGCAAAGTTACGGAGACGCGAACATGAGCATATGGATCAAGAATTCTGGGACTTAGTGAAAAATATACCCCGCGGGAAACTGGACGGGGTGATGCGGGACGAGGAGATCCGGGCGGCGTGGGGATGTTTGGATGGTGGAACTGGTGGATCTGGTCCACCCGACCAGATCGGCTCCGGCCGGAGCTCCGGCGAGGCGAGGCGAGGTCTCCGGCGAGCGGCGTCGGCGGCGGCTCGACGGCGCGGGCCGGGCCGGCGTGAG
>NC_041382.1:358643957-358652117 GCF_002162155.2 Triticum dicoccoides | reverse complement strand
GGCGTGGGCCTCAGGGGCCGGCCACGGGCCTCCCGGGCCTGGCGACGGGGATGTGGGCGCACGCACACGTGGCGGGCGGCAATTGGACGTGTCCGGCCGGGGCGGACGTGTCCGGCCGGCGCGCGGAGGATTTTTCTAGGGTTTTGGACGAGGAGATCCGGGATTTCGGAGGAGGGGCTATTTATAGGCATAGAGGGAGCTAGGAGAGTCCAAATGAGGTGCGGTTTTCGGCCACACGATCGTGATCGAATGCTCTAGAGCATGGAGAAGAGTTTGGTGGGTTTTGGGCCAAATTGAAGGGGTGTTGGGCTGAAACACACACGAGGCCTTTTCGGTCCCTCGGTCAACCGTTGGAGTATCAAACGAAATCCAAATGGTACGAAACTTGACAGGCGGTCTACCGGTAGTAAACCAAGGCTGCTTGGCATGTCTCGGTCCAATCCGGAAATGTTTAATCCCCACACACGAAAGAAAGTTAGAAATGACCACCGGAGGAGAACGAAGCGCCGGAATGCAAAACGGACAACGGGGAAAATGCTCGAATGCATGAGACGAACACGTATGCAAATGCAATGCACATGATGACAAGATATGAGATGCATGACAAAGGCAACAACACACGGAGACAAAGACCCGAACCCGAGAAATAAATATAACTTAACGCCGGAAACGGCAAGAGTTGGAGTACAAATTGGGAAAATTACATCCGGGGTGTTACAACACTCCACCACTACGAAAAGATCTCGTCCCGAGATCTAGGACTGAAAGAACTCTGGATACTCAGAACAGAGGTGATCCTCGCATTCCCAGGTAGCTTCACGGTCGGAATGGTGTGACCACTTGACTTTGAGAAATTTGATTGACTTGTTGCGAGTCTTGCGTTCAGTCTCTTCAAGAATAGAAACCGGGTGCTCACGATAAGAGAGATCTTCTTGGAGCTCAATGTCCTCGTAGTTGACGGTGCGGTCAAGAGTCTTGAAGCACTTTCGAAGCTGAGAGACATGGAACACGTCATGAACATTTGCAAAGTTTGAAGGAAGCTCGAGTTGATAGGCGAGGTCGCCTCTCTTGCTGACAATCTTGAAAGGTCCCACGTATCTAGGGGCAAGCTTCCCTTTGATACCGAAGCGACGAGTACCTTTCATAGGAGAGACGCAGAGGTAAACATGATCTCCGATCTCGAAAGCCAAATCACTGTGCTTACTATCATAGTAGCTCTTCTGGCGGGATTGGGCTGCTTTGAGGTTATCACGAATGACTTTGCACATTTCTTCTACTTCTGTGATTAAGTCATTACCCAAAAGCTGACGTTCACCGGTTTCAGACCAATTGAGACGGGTACGGCACTTCCTGCCATACAGAATTTCAAATGGGGCCTTGCCCGAACTTGCTTGAAAACTATTGTTGTAGGAGAATTCAGCATAAGGAAGACAATCCTCCCACTTCATGCCGAAGGAGATCACACAAGCCCTGAGCATATCTTCAAGAATCTGGTTGACACGCTCGACTTGACCGCTTGTTTGAGGATGGAAAGCTATGCTAAAGCGGATGTTCGTGCCCATGGCCTTCTGGAAACAATCCCAAAACTTCGAGGTAAAGATGCTCCCACGGTTTGAAGATATCACTTGAGGAATACCGTGCAGAGAGACAATTTGAGAGGTATAGAGTTCCGCCAATTGAGCTGCAGTGATCGACTCTTTGATAGGCAGAAAGTGAGCCACTTTGGTGAGCTTGTCGATGACAACGAATATAGCATCATTGCCACGCTTGGACTTTGGAAACCCAGTCACGAAGTCCATTTCAATGTGGTCAAACTTCCATTCTTGAATGGCAAGAGGTTGGAGGAGACCCGCTAGCCTTTGGTGTTCTGCCTTCACTCTTCTGCAGACATCACATTCATTCACGAATTGAGCGATCTCGCGCTTCATTCGAGTCCACCAATAAGCTTGCTTAAGGTCCTGATACATCTTCGTGCTCCCAGGGTGGATGGAGAGGAGAGAATTGTGAGCCTCATTCATGATCACCTTACGAAGATAACCTTTGGGCACAACAATACGATCCTCGAAGAAAAGAATGTCCTTGTCATCAAGGCGGTAACACTTGTACTTGGACTGACTCTTGGCAATCCCAATCTTCACCTTTTTCACCATAGCATCAAGAAGCTGGGCTTGGCGAATTTGGTCTTCTAAGGTAGGAGAGACTTGAAGGTTGGCGAGGAAACCTTGAGGAACAACTTGCAGATTAAGTTTGCGGAAAGCTTCACAAAGCTCGGATTGATAAGGCTTAAGAATCAGACTGTTGCAGTAAGCCTTTCTGCTCAAAGCGTCAGCAATCACATTGGCCTTGCCTGGAGTATACTCGATACTCGGATTATACTCTTGAATCATTTCGACCCATCGAGTTTGCCTGAGGTTGAGATTAGGCTGAGTGAAGATGTACTTGAGACTCTTGTGATCAGTGAAAATGTCCACTTTTCTTCCTAATAGAAGATGTCTCCAAGTCAAAAGAGCATGCACAACTGCCGCCAACTCGAGATCATGAGTGGGGTAGTTCTTCTCATTAGGCTTCAACTGGCGAGATGTATAGGCAACAACTTTCTTCTCTTGCATCAAAACTGCGCCAAGACCTTGGAGAGAGGCATCACAAAAGACCTCGTACAGCTTGGATTCATTAGGCGGAGTCAGAACTGGAGCAGTGATCAACTTCTCTTTCAAAGTGTTGAAAGCAATATCACACTCCGGAGACCAAACGTACTTGACGTGCTTCTGAAGAAGATTAGAGAGAGGCTTCACGATCTTAGAAAAGTTTTCAATGAATCTTCGGCAATAGCTTGCAAGACCGAGAAAACTGCGGAGTTGCTTCACGGTCTGTGGAGGTTCCCAATTCACAATTGCAGACACCTTCTCAGGATTCACGGCAATGCCCTTGGCAGAGATGATATGACCAAGATAAAGAACCTCATCGAGCCAAAATTCACACTTGGAGAACTTGGCGTAGAACTGATGTTCTCTGAGCTTATCAAGAACCAAACGCAAGTGCTTGGCATGATCTTCCTTGTTCTTGGAGAAAACCAGAATGTCGTCGAGATAGACCAAAACGAACTCATTGGTGTAGGCGTTGAAGATGAAGTTCATCATGCGAGAGAACGTCGGAGGAGCGTTGGCGAGGCCAAAAGACATGACAGTGTATTCATATGAACCAAAGCTTGTTCTGAATGCTGTCTTGGGAATATCTTCTCTGAGACCACCCCTGAACTGATATATCATGCTCTTCTCATCAGGGACGTCCTGCTTGGCAAAGCGGGCGAGCTTCTGGAACAACTTGTTGTAGTCATAGACAGACAAAGAGCCTTGCTTCAGATTGCGGAATTCCTCACGCTTGCTTTCAACCACGCGCTGAGGAATATGATGAGCTCGGAAATCTCGACGGAAATCATCTCAAGTGATAACACGTCCCCCTCTGGAATCCTTGTACTGCTGGAACCATTCTGCAGCTTGATCTTTGAGTTGGAACGAAGCGAACTTGACAAAGTCCTCAGGCCTGACATTACTGCACTCGAAATGCTTACACAGATCCACAAGCCAATCGTCAGCATCGGTTGCCTCAACACAATTGCTGAAAGTCTTTGGCCCGTTAGCAAGGAACTGGTTGAGTGTAGCAAAGTGACTCTGGTTGCTGCCTTGATTCCCTTGACTGCCTTGATTGCGTTCTTGGATAATTTGCATGATCAGCTGTGTGTTTGCATTGGTTGCGGCCATCATAGCTTGCCACGCCTCTGGATGAGGTGGAGGTCGTGGCGGATCAGGATTCGGAGTCGTGCGCGTTGGAGGAGCCATCCTGAAGAGGTTGACCACCATTAGCACATTGACAGATAAATATTGAAGCTGAATCCAACGGAATGAAAATTGCAACATATAGTCTTCGCATCCGAACAAAATGAACGAATGCATTCCTCTTGAAATGGTCACATATCCATAAATTGAGAAGCCACGTAGAATTAAGGTAGAGAATTAAATCAACAAGGTACGGATCAAGAACGAATAATCAGTAAGAAATCCCAATCTCAAACCAATATCCGTGGAAGAAGAACTAGAGCTACTAGAATTCCCACCTATGAAACTCCCGAACCTTTCCGGTTATGCAATCAGGTGTTGGGGATACAGGGGAAGCATAATATCTCACCCAAACTAGCAAATCCTACATCCAGCTGTGTCCATCCTTCAACACATAACCAAGAAAACTTCGGAAACCATCTACCTCAACCTTTGAAAAGCATCCGTTATGCAAGTTATGGCGATACTCCCGAACTCCTGCCCCAGTACTGGGTGGCGTCGAGGTTATCTCACCAACGAACTGCATAAAAGAGATTTTTGATGTCGGCGAAAATATCTCAAGTATTCCAGAATTGCAACGATAAAATTATGATGACAACACCTCAGAGCTCAACTCCCCGGGACACTTCCACTAAACCCCTAACAGGAGGCACCAAGACAATGTTCTCATCATAAGCCATCGGAACGATTCCAAGATACTCGCGTGATCCTAAATTTTTTTTGTGAAATTTGAGAAGAGAAGAGTCAAAACTCTACGTTAGGATGCCTTACCAGAGCGATGAGGAGACTGGGAAGTAAAAGGAATTCCTAAGCTCTCTGATATATAATTCCTAAATGACTCAAAACATTTTTCTAGACACAACTCGGCTGCTAAAAACGATCAAGCAATGGGGCTCCTAAGGTCGGGGAAGGCTCTGATTACCAACTTGTAATACCCTCGATGAGACTATAGCTCCCACGTGTCGAGGCACGACTTAGAGACATAATCGCATTGAAGGCATATGTCGCAAGTTAGGCAATCTTCACAACATCCCATGTAATATGAATAATAAAGGGGAGAACATAGTTGGCTTACACTCGCCATGTCAATCAAGAACATAAATAACATTACATCATTCAAACACTCATGGCCCGACTACAGCCCCAAAATGAAAGAGAACCCAACATGCGACACGGTGCCAATCACCCCCAACTGGGCACTACTACTGATCATCGGGAAAGGAAACATAATAACGCTGAGAGTCCTCGTCGAACTCCCACTTGAGCTCGTACTCGTCACCTGGAGCGGAATCACCTGGACCTGCATCTGGATTTATAGTATATGTGAGCCACAGGGACTCAGCAATCTCGCACCCTCGCGATCAAGACTATTTAAGCTTATAGGAAGGGTAAGGTAAATATGAGTGGGGCTGCAGCAAGCAACTAGCAAGTATGGTGGCTAACTTATTCGAAAAAGAGAGCGAGAAGAGGAGGCAAAGCGCGAGCGTGAACACTAGAGGAACAAACTGCGCAAACATTACTCCAACACCGTGTCCACTTCCCGGACTCCGCCGAGAAGAGGCCATCACGGTAACACACTCAGTTGATTCATTTTAATTAATTAAGGTTCAAGTTATCTACAACCGGATATTAACAAATTCCCATCTGCCCATAACCGCGGGCACGACATTCGAAAGTTCAATCCCTGTAGGGGAGTCCCAACTTAGCCCATGACAAGCTCTCACGGTCAACGAAGGAATAGACCTCCACCCGAGACACACCGATCAGACTCGGCATCCCGGTACAACAAGACATTTCGACAGGTTAAAACAAGACCAGCAACACCGCCCGAATGTGCTGACAAATCCCGATAGGAGCTGCACATATCTCTTTCTCAGGGCACACCCAGATAGGTCAAGCTACGAGTAAAACCAACCCTCAAGTTTCCCCGAGGTGGCCCCGCAGGCTGCCCGGTTTGGACCAACACTCAGAGGGAGCACTGGCCCGGGGGGGTGTTAAAATAAGATGACCCTTGGGCTCCGGTAACCCAAGGGAAAAAGAGGCTAGGTGGCGAATGGTAAAACCAAGGTTGGGCATTGCTGGAAAAGCTTTAAACAAGGCGAACTATCAAGGGGTTCCCATTATAACCCAACCACGTAAGGAACGCACAATCCGGGAACATAACACCGATATGACGGAAACTAGGGCGGCAAGAGTGGAAAAAAACACTAGGCGAGAGGCCGAGCCTTCCACCCTTTACCAAGTATATAGATGCATTAAGATAACATGGCAATATAATGATATCCCAACAAGTAAATAAAAGATGTTCCAACAAGGAACGACCTCCAATCTTCACCTGCAACTAGCAACGCTATAAGAGGGGCTGAGCAAAGCGGTAACATAGCCAATCAATGGTTTGCTAGGACAATGGTGGGTTAGAGGTTTGACATGGCAATTTGGGAGGCTGACAAGCAAAAGGTAGGCATCATAGCATTGGCATAGCAAAAGAGCGAGCAAACTAGCATAGCAAAGATAGTAGTGATTTCGAGGGTATGATCATCTTGCCTGCACAGTTGTTAGAGTTGACTGGATCCTCGCAAGCAAACTCAACGGGCTCCTCGGTAGTGAACTCGTCTCCCGGCTCTACCCAAACAAGACAAACAAGCAACAAGGATACAATCAACCACGTGCAAACTCAACCAACACGATGCAAAGATGATATGCTATGCGGGACACGATGCGGGATGCAAAATGCAAGATATGACAGGAAATACATGAAGCTGGCCTCAACTTGGAAAATCAAGTGTGCCACTGGAAAGATGGGATGAAATCGCTTGAAAACGATATAAAGATCATTGGAATTGGAGTTACGGTTTGGAAATGGCAAGCGTTTTAAGAATGACACCGGTCTGCAATTTACAGCAAGTAGGCATCTAAATACAATGAAATGAACATGCTACAGCCACCAAACATGACAACAAAATACATGGCATGGATGCACACAAGATGCTTAACAAAAGACTAGCACCGAGCCACGGCCAAATCATCCATTAAGAGGTTCAAACAAGCATGACAAAAACGCAAATGCAAAACAGATTTCAGACTTTGTGATATTAACACTTGTCTGAAATTTCAGATCGTGAAGCCCTCTTCAGAGCAGCAAAATAACATGATACATGACCTGATTATGACAAGTAAGAACATGTCATGGAGCTACTCAACAAGCTTAACAAAAGACCCAAAGTGACCTGGGGCCAAAAGGGTTCACGAAATATACTAACGGGCACACGAACATAGCTAAAACACAATCAGTTTTCAGACAGTGAAAACTGGGACATGCTGAAATATAACTCACGAGGGCACGTAAACGAGCTCGATGCACTCACCACGGTGCAAGTCATGGCACGGAAAGCATACATCCATTAAGAAGGCACGAAATGCTAGCTAGGCATGTCAAGAACAATGGCATAGCACGCACGGATCAACTACAATAACATCGGCAAAATCAAACAAGTTGACGATCTGCCCAGATTCACAACAAAGCAAAAGTAGAGCTCGTTTGAATCAAGCTAGGTTGCTCCACAATTGCAAGTAAAGACATGGATGGATAGAGCATAACAAGATTAACAAAACTCCTTTACTGATCATCCTCAAACGAGGCACGGATCACTAGGAAACAAGCTGAACATATGGCATCATGAACTAAATAATCCCAGACTTAGTGAAAACTACTAAGTCCCTGAAAACAGATTTACCGGGTGGCTCACTTTGCAAGCTTGCACAAGTCACCACGCAGATCACAAAAATGCATGGGTTGCACCTCTGGAAATAAGACAAAATCCTTAACAAAACATATGAAGGACTCTCAGGCATATCATGCACACAAAAATCATGGCAAAAATGACAAAAGTCTAAGATGAACTAGCAGATCTCACAATTAACTCACGAAGCCTCCTTCTAACGGAATTTCGGGCAACAAGATGAGCTCAAATGAAAATGATGCAATGGAATGAAATGATGTACTCTACGAGATAAACATTTTGATATGCTATATGCCCAAAACGGAGCTACGGATGCAAAGTTACGGAGCCGCGAACATGAGCATATGGATCAAGAATTCTGGGACTTAGTGAGAAATATACCCCGCGGGAAACTGGACGGGGTGATGCGGGACGAGGAGATCCGGGTGGCGTGGGGATGTTTGGATGGTGGAACTGGTGGATCTGGTCCACCCGACCAGATCGGCTCCGGCCGGAGCTCCGGCGAGGCGAGGCGAGGTCTCCGGCGAGCGGCGTCGGCGGTGGCTCGACGGCGCGGGCCGGGCCAGCGTGAGGCGGCGGCAGGGGCG
>NC_041382.1:358533627-358643540 GCF_002162155.2 Triticum dicoccoides | reverse complement strand
CGGAGCCGGCGACGCGCTCGTGTGGCGCGGGCGAGCCGGTGGAGGCGGGCGGGGGCGTGGGCCTTGGGGGCCGGCCACGGGCCTCCCGGGCCTGGCGGCGGGGATGTGGGCGCACGCACACGTGGCGGGCGGCGATTGGACGTGGGGGCGGCGGCGGACATGTCCGGCCTGGGCGGACGTGTCCGGCCGGCGCGCGGAGGATTTTTCTAGGGTTTTGGACGAGGAGATCCGGGATTTTGGAGGAGGGGCTATTTATAGGCATAGAGGGAGCTAGGAGAGTCCAAATGAGGTGCGGTTTTCGGCCACGCGATCGTGATCGAACGCTCTAGAGCATGGAGCAGAGTTTGGTGGGTTTTGGGCCAAATTGAAGGGGTGTTGGGCTGAAACACACACGAGGCCTTTTCGGTCCCTCGGTCAACCGTTGGAGTATCAAACGAAATCCAAATGGTACGAAACTTGACAGGCGGTCTACCGGTAGTAAACCAAGGCTGCTTGGCATGTCTCGGTCCAATCCGGAAATGTTTAATCCCCACACACGAAAGAAAGTTAGAAATGACCACCGGAGGAGAACGAAGCGCCAGAATGCAAAACGGACAACGGGGAAAATGCTCGAATGCATGAGACGAACACGTATGCAAATGCAATGCACATGATGACAAGATATGAGATGCATGACAAACGCAACAACACACGGAGACAAAGACCGGAACCCGAGAAATAAATATAACTTAACGCCGGAAACGGCAAGAGTTGGAGTACAAATTGGGAAAATTACATCCGGGGTGTTACAAAGAACTTGTTAATTCACACAATTCTACCCGCGGGGTGTATTTTGAACCTCTACTCGACAATTCGGCCACGGGCCTATGTTATGTAAATATATATATCTATCTTTTCTTGCTCATTGTTCTTTTGGCTTTTTTCCTTTGCCGCTTTCTCTTAGTTGCCTGCCTTGCCAATCGGACAGCCGCTCTGCGGACTGTTGCTGGATCAAGTGCTAGGCTACTTTGGGAAAGCAAGTACTTAGCCGATTTCAAGATTTTTTTTGAGCAAGTTGGATAGGAAGCGGCAGTTCGACTATCCGAGAGTCGGTTTGCGAGAATGGCTAGAAGCCGTCTTCAGCTATGTTTTATGCTTTGAGTCCTTAGCCATTTTCATGCGAATGCCCATTCTACCTTACTGCTGCCCACCGTACAGTCGCTCTGCGAGCTGCGGCTTCTGACAGGAGACGATTTGGGCATTTACACACTACTTCTCCGACTGTAGGAAGCATTTCATAGTGCAAGGCGGCAAGTCCCCAGGCCGATTTATCGAGCCCGGTGCCAAACGGCATAAAAAGGAGTAACATACTTGTAGTCATAATTTTTATCATACAGACAAAAGAGGGCAGTCCCCGAGTGCCTCGGGGGGCCCGAAGTCTTGGTACTTTAATACAAAAGGTAGCGTGGTACATACTGCATCAGCTGTAAAATCTTTGGAGGAGATTTGCATTCCATGGCCGCTCTGTCTCCTTGCCGGAGTCGTCCCTCTTGCATGCTCGGGGCTTCTGAGCGTCGATCAGGTAGTAGGAATCGTTGCCCAGTACTTTGCTGATGATGAAAGGGCATTCCCAAGGCGCCGACAGCTTGTGTTGGCCGGCTGTTCACTGGATCAGCCGGAGCACAAGGTCGCCTTCTCGGAAAGATCTTGGCCTGACCTTCCTGTTGTGGTATCGGCGCAGGCTCTGCTGGTAGATGCTGCACCGGCTGAGCGCCAACATCCGGCCCTCTTCCAGCAGATCAACGCCGTCTTGTCGTGCTTCTTCTGCTTCCTCCTCGGTGTACATGGTGACTCGTGGAGAGTCGAACTCTATGTCTGTTGGGATGACGGCTTCGGCACCGTAGACGAGGAAGAAGGGCGTGAAGCCGGTTGACTTGTTTGGAGTCGTGCGCAGACTCCAGAGGACGGCTGGCAGCTCGTCGAGCCAACAACCAACCGAGCGCTCCAGAGGCTCGATCAACCAAGGCTTGATGCCGGACAGGATGAGGCCGTTTGCTCGCTCTACTTGGTCATTTGACCGCGGGTGGGCGACGGACGCTAGGTCCAATCGGATGCCCTGTGTTGCGCAGAGACGGGCCAAGGCGCCTTTGGCAAAATTTGTGCCATTGTCGATGATGATGTTGTGTGGTATGCCGTACCGAATTGTGATATCGGTGATGAATGTCACGGCAGTCGGACCGTTCAGTTTCTTAATTGGCTTCGCTTCTATCCACTTGGTGAACTTGTCCACTACGACAAGTAGGTGAGTTAAACCACCTCGTGCTGTCTTGAATGGTCCCACCATGTCTAGACCCCAAACTGCGAGAGGCCAGGCAATGGGGATGGTCTTGAGCGCAGAAGCCGGCTGGTGCGGCTTGGAGCTGAACTTTTGCCATCCTTTGCATTTTTGGACCAACTCCTTGGCCTCTTCCCAGGCAGTCGGCCAGAAGAAACCTGTCGAAAGGCTTTGGCGACGAGTGCTCTTGAAGCCGCATGGTGGCCGCATTCGCCTTGATGGATGTCTTTGAGAATCGCCTGGCCTTGCTCTGGCTCTACGCAGCGCTGGTAGACACCAATGACGTTGCGCCTGACTAGCTCTCTGTTGACTATGGTATAGGCTGCCGCCCGGCGTTGTACTTGCCAAGCTGAGGTCTCATCAGTTGGTAGCTCTTTGTTCACCAGGAATTTGAGGATGGGCTGGGCCCATGAGGGTGCTGCTATTTCTTCGACTACTAGAACTGTGACTTGGACGAGGGCGGCTGGGCTGGGAGGCGGCGGGTTGGAGTCAACAGCCGCTTGCTGGGTTGATGAAGTTCCCGGGCCGACTGGCGCGGTCCTTGGGCCGAGTTCTGGAATCTTTGAGTCCACCACCGCAGTCCCCGGGCCGGGTTCCGCAGTCCCTAGGCTAGCCTCGACTGTGGCGGCTCCGGAGTCATCTGCCGAGATCCTCGTGCCGCCTGCCGGGGCTTTGGAGTCAGCTCCGACGTCTTCGGGAGGAGCCGGTACGAAGATGGAGTCTGATTCTGGTGAAGGCTTGACGGACGGCTTGAGAAGGCGTTGAAGGGCGACACCAGATGGTATTGCTTGGCGGGTAGAGCCGATTCGTGCCAATGCATCTGCTTGGTCGTTGTCATTCCTTGGCACATGAATGAACTCGCATCCTTCGAAATACCCGCTGAGTTGCTGCATGAGGAAACAGTAGCTCGCCATGTTTGCATCTTTTGCGTCCCAGTCACCGGATGATTGCTGGACCACTAAGTCCGAGTCACCATAACACAAGATCCGGCGGATGCCAAGCTCTTTGGCAAGCCGGAGCCCGTGAATGAGCGCCTCGTACTCGGTGACGTTATTGGAGGCGGAAAAGTGGATTTGCAGTGCATACTTGAGCTTGTCGCCTTTGGGAGAGGTGAGGACGACGCCGGCTCCCAAGCCAGTGCGCATCTTGGAGCCGTCGAAATGCATCCGCCAATGGGTGGAATCAGGTGCTGGAGGCAGGTACTGGGTCTCGGCCCAGTCGACGAGGAAGTCGGCCAGTGCTTGTGATTTGATAGCGGTGCGGGGCTGGTAGTAGATGGTGTAAGGAGCCAACTCTATGGCCCACTTGGCCACTCGACCAGAAGCATCTCGGCTATCGATGATCTCGGCAAGTGGGGCCGTGCAGACCACCGTGATTGGATGCTCTTGAAAGTAAGGCTTCAATTTCTTGGCAGCAAAGTGTACGCCATAGCACATCTTTTGGTAGTGGGGGTAGTTCTGCTTGGAGGTCGACAGTACCTCGCTCAGGTAATATACTGGTCTCTGGACAGGCAGCTCCTTGCCTTCCTCCTTGCGCTCCACTACAATGATTGTGCTGACTACCCGGCTGGTGGCGGCGATGTACAGGAGCATAGGTTCCTTGGGAGTCGGAGCCGCCAGGACAGGCGGAGTAGTCAACATCTTCTTCAACTGGTGAAAAGCTTCGTCTGCCTTATGGTTCCACTCAAAAAAAGTGGTCTTCTTCATGAGTTGGTATAAGGGGAGAGCTTTCTCGCCCAGCCGACTGATGAACCGGCTGATGGACGCTAAGCAGCCGGTGAACTTCTGCACATCCAGCAGTCGGCTGGGTACCTCCATTCTCTTGATGGCCTTGATTTTTACTGGGTTGCATTCTATGCCGCGTTTAGAGACCAGGAAACCTAGCAGCTAGCCGGCTGGTACTCCGAAGACACTTCTCGGGGTTGAGCTTGATCTGGAACCGGCGCAGGTTCTCAAAAGTCTCCTTGAGGTCTTCCAGCAGTGTTCCACGCTTTTCCGTTTTCACCACTACGTCGTCCACGTAGACGTGGGCGTTCCTGCCGAGCTGCTTGAGGAGACACTTCTGCATGCAACGCTGAAAGGTGGCACCAGCATTCCTCAAGACGAACGTCATGGTGGGGTAGCAGAATGCTCCAAACGGCGTGATGAAGGCGGTCTTCAATCTGTCAGCCGGGTTCAGCTTGATCTAGTGATATCCTGAGTATGCATCCAAGAAACACAACAGCTCGCATCCGGCTGTGGAGTCTATCACCTGATTGATTCTTGGTAGAGCAATGGGTCCTTGGGGCAGGCCTTGTTGAGGCTCGTGTAGTCAATACACATTCGCCACTGCTTGTTCTTCTTTAGTACCAGGACCAGATTTGCTAGCCACTCCGGAAAGAAAACTTCCATAATGAAGCCGGCTGCTAGGAGTCGGGCTATCTCTTCTCTGACAACTCTTCTCTTCTCTTCTGATAAGCGGCGCAGGGGCTGCCTGACCGGCTTTGCATCAGATCGGACATGTAACTTGTGCTCGGCGAAATCCGTCGGTACACCTGGCATGTCTTTGGGGGACCATGTGAAGATGTCCCGATTCTCACGGAGGAAATCGACGAGCTCGCCTTCCTATTTGCTGTCGAGGTTTGCACCTACGATGGCGTACCTCTCTGGGTGCTCCGGATCCAAGGGTATCTTCTTTGTCTCTTTGGCCGGCTTGAACGAACCCTCAGCCTTCGACTCTTTTGGGCTGGGCGATACCTCAGGCTGCTTGCCGGCCATCGCCACAACTCGCTCAAGGAGCCGCTTCTCAGCCGCGATTACCAAGGACTCGGCCAGCCGACTGCTCTCAGCTGCGCAAGCAGACGACTTCTGGTAGTCGCCTGCCACAGTCAGAATTCCCCTGGAACTAGGCATCTTCATCTTGAGGTAAGCGTAGTGGGGGACCGCCATGAACTTGGCCAAGGCGGGTCGGCCAAGTAGCGCATGGTATGGGCTCTCAAGGTCCACCACCTCAAACCAAACAGACTCTCTTCGGAAGTGATCTTTGTCCCCAAAGAGGACGTCCATCAGGATCTTGCCGATCGGTGAGCAGGAAAACCCAGGTACAATGCCGTGGAACACTGTCCGGCTGCTCTGAAGTTGTCTTTGCTTGATTCCTAACTTCTCCATGGTATCCTTGTACAGGATATTGATGCTGCTGCCCCCGTCTATCAGAACTCGCAAGAAACGCGTGGCCCGTTTGTCCGTAGCAAAGGTGGCTTCCAGGACCAAGGCGTAGGAGCCCGGACTCGGCATCACTTCTGGGTGGTCAGCCCTGCTCCAGCTGATGGGCTTCTCAGACTAGTGCATGAACTCTGGCGTCTCTGAGGCTACTGCGTTCACCTCTTGTCGCTGCAGCCGCCTGCTGTGTCGATCATCAGCCATACTGGTGAACACCATGTAGGCTCTGTGTTCTTCAGGGTATTCGTCTTGTACTGCGCCGACTGGCCTGGCTGCCGGCTGCTGGGGCGGAGGCGGAGGCGGCTGCCCAGCAGGCGGGGGTGGCAGGAGGCTGTCTTCCTTGGCGATCCTGGTGAGCCAGTGGCACTTCCGGGTGGTGTGGTTCGACGGCTTTGCGCCGTTGTGGAACTTGCAAGGTCCATCCAAGGTCTGCTCATAGGAGAAGGCCGGCAACCAGTCTGGCTTGCCGCCTTTCTGTCACTTGGGCGGAGGCTGCTCTTCTGGTTGCTGGGCTTCAACTGTCGCGACCTGTCGACTGTTGGAAGCCGGCTGCGGGGCCTTGCGCTTGTTGTCGCCCTGCTGTTGTCACCGGCCGACGTCTGCCGCCGGAGTTCTTGGAGCTTGAGGAGCCACTTTGCCAGTTGTGCTGATTTGAATTTCCGCCTTCATGGAGGAGTGAGCCGTGGCGTACTTGTCCGCTATGATTAGCAGCTCATCGAGGGTTTCTGGCTCGTCGCAGACGAGCTTGTGCTTGAGGAGGGTGCCTTCTCGGCACCCGGCTGTGAAGTACTCGATGGCCTGCACCTCGTGCATGCCCTCGCAGGAGTTCCGAAGCTCAGCCCAACGCGTGAGGTAGTCGCGAGTCGACTCGTCAGGACCTTGCACGCACAAGGAGAGCTGACGAGGCTTGGGAGGATGCTTGTACGTGCTGGTGAAGTTGCGGACGAACACTTCGGTGGAGTCGACCCAGCTATTGATGCTGCGGGGCTTTAGGCTGTTCAGCCATGTCCGGGCCGTGCCATGGAGCATGAGCGGAACGTACTTTACGGCGACACGCTTGTTGCCGTTTGCTATGCTGACAGCCGTGGAGTAGTCGACTAGCTAGTCTTCCGGCTTCACGGAGCCGGTATACTTGGGCGTGTCTCCTGGGAGCGTGAACCCTCTGGGAAAGGGCTCGTCCCGAATGCGGGGCCCGAAATAAGGCGGACCCAGCTCGTCTTCTTCTTCCAGCGCCAGGGACCGGTGAAGTCGGTCGATCCGGTGGCGGGCGTCATTCTCTCCAACTCCCTCTCGGCGGCCAAGGCGGTCACCGAGAGTCGGATGGTCAACAGGCGGCGGGGAGACTCGCCTCTCCTAACGGGGAGGGGGAGGCGGACAGTCGTCCCATCGTTCCACTGCTCTCGGGCGGCCATCTCGATCGCGCTCTATGGTAATGCGAGTCCGACTGTGGCTGACAGCCGGCTCCTTGTCTTTTCTTCCTCGGGCGCCGCCAGTCGGCGTCCGAGAGGTCGTGCCTTGATCTCGGTGCGGGTCGTCATTCGGCCGCTGCGGCGCCTCCTTGCGGCAGCCGGCCTCGTTCTGCGCGGCGGCCGCGTCGAGGAGCCGCTGGACTCGCTCCATCATGAGGCGGCGTTCTTCGCCCTTGAAATTGTCCAGCTCATCCGCCGCTGCCTGGGCGGCTCGGATGTTCTCCGCTGGTGTAGCGTACACGGGGCGGCTAGCCCCAAACAGGCTGGTGATGGCTACGCCGCGCTGCTGGACCGCGCTAAGGCGGCTGGGCCCTGCCGGGGCCGGCGAGCCGCCAACGGCGCGATCCATCTCCCGCTGGTAAGCTTCTGACAAGCGTCTCATGCTGGCCAGCTTCTTCGCGCCTTCAACGAGCTGAAGGCGGCGCGCTTCTAACATCTCTGCGTCAGCATCTTCCGAAATGGGCGCAGTTAGGTCTTGCAGCGCCGCGCCGAGTGAGTCGGGCGCTCCTCCGCCAGGGAACTCGTCATGACTAATGACTAGCACCTTAGTGACGGTGCTTCCGTCGCTCTCTACGTGGGGGAGAGGTTCGTCGTAGACCACCACGTTGGTGGGGAACGCGTCGAGCGACGCGGTGTCGGAGTCGACCAGCATCGGGTCGGTGGAGCCTATGGACTCCAAGTCTACGGCAGGCCCGCCGGAAACGTGGAGTTGATCGAGGAGGCCCGCGAGGAGGTTCTCGGGGCCGCCCGTGCCTGCGTCGGACGCAGGTTCGTCGGAGAGGCGGACCTCGCCGACAAGTTCGGCCAAGGAGCTGGCTGCGCAGGCGATCTCAACGCTACGCAACGTGTCGATGCAAACTTCGTCTGGCGTGCCTGGCTGGCTGCGCTCGCCAGGGAGGAAAAGGGTTCCCATCCAGAACAGATCTATGGACGGCGGTGCACCAGGCCCCACAGTGGGCACCAAATGTCGGGGGTTTGGTGCGACATATGCCAACAGATGGCTTATCATGGTGGGGGCGAGTAGAACATCGTCGGTGCCTGGAAACGGGACGAGGCGAAGACATGCACGCCGGCGAATCTTACACAGCTTTAGAGCTCTCCGGGGAGATAATACCCCTACTGCTGCTCTGCGGGGTCTCCACATGATCACTATGGCCAAGTGTTTACACGGTTGCTCCTTGAGCTGGTTTCTTGGAGGTAGGAGAGGGCAAGGCCAGCTCTCTCCTTCTATCTGGTATGGTCTAGAGCTACTGGGTTCCAACCCTTTGCATGGGTGCCCTGGGGGGGTTATATAGGACTACCCCCAGGGGTACAATGGTAATTCGACTGGGCGCGGGCCTAGCCATCAGTGCCTCTGGCCTCCGATTTCTCCGCCGACTGCTGGAGCCCGCCGACTGGTGGGCCCCGCCGACTGGTCTGGTACGGAGCCGACAGGCCGCGTCCGCCGCGGGCGGGTCTTGCCGGCTGCTGATTACTATAGCCGTGCTTCTGATGACGCGGGCTTGGTCATGGGGTCGTGGCAACAGTCCCGCTGCCTGGCGGGCGATCACTATTGCCACTCCCCATCACATCTTGATTAATGGTGCATGTGGCCCAGGGGAGGGCTCGGCCGACTCCCCGGGCCGACTCCTGACAGATCCGACTGGCGGTCCTCTCGCCGTCTCCTAGGGTCTCACTGACTAGTGGGACCTGCTGCCTCCGGGCCATACAGACAAGCTGTCGTGAGCGCAGGACTCAGTCCTGTGGTGCTGATGTCAGGGCCGGCAAGGCAGCAGTGCCACGCCGCACGGAGATCTTCCCGGGTACGGCGTGCTATGGCCATGCCTGCCCTTGGTAAGGGGCAGGAGTGGGCTTCACTGTAGCCACGCCCCTGCCCCATCCCCTTCGATGAGGTCATGGGTTTGTTGGAGTTGCCGGTCGACTCCCCAAAGCCGGCATCTCTGGAAGTCGTCCCTGGGACTCAGCCGTGAGCGGGCAGTCGGCCGCCTTGCCGTCGACTCCTTGGGAGACGGCTCTTCGTCCTGGGGTCTTGAGGGGCGCAGCCTGCCCCGATGTCTTGAAAGGTCATGGGACTCGGGTTGGCCTACCCGTGGCCCATTACTCTGACATGATTAAGCTAGGGGTAATAAAATATCCTACCGGATGTATAGAACTCACCGAATGCGCTTGGTGCTTCGCGCTTAGCCCGCGGTCCTCGGTGAGGGTGGAGGGACCTCGACGCCCTTGAAGAGCACCTTCCAGACGTCCTTGTGCGTCGTGTTGAAGAGCTCGCTCAGAGTCTGGTGCTGGGCCGGGTCAAACTCCCACAAGTTGAAATCCCGTTGTTGACACGGGAGGATCCGGCGGATGAGCATGACCTGCACTATGTTGACAAGCTTGAGCTTCTTGGTTGCCATATTCTGGATACATTACTGGAATCCATCCAGCTCCACCAATGAACCCCAGGACAGGCCCTTCTCTTTCCAGGAGGTGAGCCGCGTGGGGATTCCGGATCGAAACTTGGGGGCAGCCTCCCATTTGGCGTCGCGCGGCTCGGTGATGTAGAACCATGCCGATTGCCACCCCTTTATGGTCTCCACAAAGGAGCCTTCAAGCAATATAACGTTGGGCATCTTGCCCACCATGGCTCCGCCGCATTCTACTTGTTGGCCGCCCACTACCTTCGGCTTGATATTGAAGGTCTTTAACCACAGGCCGAAGTGGGGCCGGATGTGGAGGAAAGCCTCACACACGACGATGAACGCCGAAATGTTGAGGACAAAGTTTTGGGCCAGGTCATGGAAGTCCAGCCCGTAGTAAAACATGAGACCACGGACGAATGGATGGAGGGGAAACCCCAGTCCGCGGAGGAAGTGGTGGAGAATAACTACCCTCCCATGAGGTTCAGGAGTAGGAACGATCTGCCCTGCAGCGGGCAGCCGATGCGCGATATTCGCAGCTAAGTATCTGGCTCCATGCAGCTTCTTGATGGGTCCCTCCGTAACAGAGGAAGCCATCCATTTGCCTCCCGCTCCGGACATGATTGGAGAAGGTTGAGGGGAAGGATGTGGACTTGGGAGTTGGATCTCGAGTGCGCAAGAATGGATGGGCAAGGAGGAAGAAGGCGTGGGTAGAAAAAGGTTAAACCTTGTCCCTTTATAAGGGCGGCCGAAACTATGCGCCCCCACTAGCCTGGTGAAACTCGCTTGTCCCCCAAGCGCCATAATCGATGGCGCGGTTGGGTTACCCACGCCCATATTGATGAGAATCCCATAATAAGGGGGACACGATCTCTGCTTTGACAAGACGTGTCAAAAAACTGCATCGCGTTATGTGCGGGGCTAGTTAAAGGAAACGGTTTGAATAATCACTGGGCCATGGCATAATGTCATGTTGCCAAAACAAGTCAGCTGATTAGATTTGTGGAAATATTATTCTTGCTACGGTGGTATGTGGAACTTATTTTGCAGGGTCGGACACTATCCTTATATTCAAATTCTTCTGTGGTGTATTCGGAGGAGGAACCCGCCTTGCAATGCGAAGACAATACTGCGCGCCGGACTCATCGTCATTGAAGCCTGATTCAGGGGCTACTGTGGGAGTCCTGGATTAGGGGGTCTCTGGACAGCCGGACTATATCTTTTGGCCGGACTGTTAGACTATGAAGATTCAAGATCGAAGACTTCGTCTCGTGTCCGGATGGGACTCTACTTGGCGTGGAAGGCAAGCTAGGCAATACGGATATGTATATCTCCTCCTTTGTAACCGACCTTGTGTAACCCTAGCCCTTTCCGGTGTCTATATAAACCAGAGGGTTTTAGTCCGTAGGACAACATACAATCATAACATAGGCTAGCTTTTAGGGTTTAGCCCCTCCGATCTCGTGGTGGATCAACTCTTGTAATACTCATATCATCAAGAATAAATCAAGCAGGACGTAGGGTTTTACCTCCATCAAGAGGGCCCGAACCTGGGTAAAACATCGTGTTCCCTGCCTCCTATTACCATCCGCCTTAGACACACAGTTCGGGACCCCCTACCCGAGATCCGCTGGTTTTGACCCCGACAGTCATGACGTCCCATTGCTATTTACATATGGCCTCTCACCAATACATTGATGATATTTTGCTCATATCTTGATTTCATGCTTGTGATATGTCATGTGCATCATCCATGCTCACTGTTTGCACACACGACATGCTTGCCATGATTCCTTCTAGTATGTTGCATCTTCGCACTACTAGGTTGCTTGACTTGATCACTATGATTGCTTTGTTTGTCGCATCACCCATTTCCAACTCTTACTCGATTTCTTGGGTTGATGACATATATGCTCTTGCCTCTCACATGATTTATCTTGATCATTGTCCCTTGTCTCTATTTGTGGCTTCCTTCATATCCACTTGTATTGAGTGCCAACTTGCTATGCTTATTGATCATGGAGACTTGGACATATTACTTGTGATGCATGCTTGTTTCATTGAGCCTATTGTCTTTGGTTGTTCTCGCATCATATGCCTCCATACTATGAAATGCTCCCTTGTCCTTTCTCATGATGAGCATGATGCATGCACTTGTTGGGTATCATACCACACGAATGATAGGTTTTGCACTTCCGCTAACCTCATTTGTTTTTTTAAGTGTTTGTCATGTTCCTTCATTTTGGAGGCTTCAGAAGGCGGTGCCGTTATGTGACAACT
The DNA here is from genome assembly GCF_002162155.2 of Triticum dicoccoides. Lineage (NCBI taxonomy): Eukaryota > Viridiplantae > Streptophyta > Magnoliopsida > Poales > Poaceae > Triticum > Triticum dicoccoides. Next base: position 358,631,881 of record NC_041382.1, on the reverse strand, counting down.
TGGTCATGCGAAGGCATACACGATGTGCAACACCAACATTTGCGTCAATCTCCTAAAGGTGAACTCCTTCCCTTTGAGCCATCCTCAAATATCTTGGATGGGTCATTCTTTTATTGTTGTCTCCTTCTTGTCTACATGATACATCTATTGGAGGGAGGACCGGCATTAAAGATTGGCCCTATGGACCTTCAAATTGAGGAGCACTCGGACTTATTGGAAGCACCTTCAAACCTCCACTCATGCCACGACATCGAGCATTGGTACACCAACACCTCCATATTTGTTGATTGTGCTCACACATGTCATGCTCATCGGACATATCATACACATGACAAATTTGCATCTTATGCATGGATTGACTCACATTATGATTGCCTTGTTGCATCTTGTATTCCCATGTCATCCATGATATATGACCTTGTGGACTTCCTTGGCAAATTTGTTATGATTTTCTTGATGGCATATTCATACATCATGATCATATTGCCTACCATCAATTGCATGATAACTTATTCATATTGAGCATCCATTGCCATATTCATGCTACTGATAAACCGTATCACTATGACAATACATTTGTGTGCATAATGAATGATTTTGCTCCTACGAATGCTTTACATCTCATTCCATATCATCTTGCTACACTTCATGTCCTTTGTCACGAACAATCTTGCCTCACACACTCATTCTTACTTGATGGACACTTTGTGTGTGCTAACCATTGTATTTCCGAGTGTCGTTTGTGTTTGCTTTTCTTGCATGTATACCACTCCGGCGACACATTGGAGTATTTGGATTGCGCCATGTCCTCAACTACGTCCAACCACTACTACAAAAGGGCTATAGCTAATATGGACATTAATGGCCCATCATGTATGGGGTGCGCCACTGCTATATAGCAGTGGCGCACCAGATACAGGTACGCCATTATTGACATATTACTAATGGCACACCTGGTGTGTGGTGCGCCATTACTAGTTTTGAAAAAAATAAAAAAAATTGTTAGCAGTGGCGCACCAGGGGATAGTGCGCCATTACTAATTGACATAGTAATGGCGCACCTGTACAAAGTGCGCCATTACTATGTGTATGACTGGGTCAAACCTTGGTCAAACTTAGTAATGGCGCACTTTGCATAGGTGTGCCATTACTATGTCAAACTTAGTAATGGCGCACCTACACAAAGTGCGCCATTACTAACTTTGACCAAGGTTTGACCAAGTCATACACATAGTAATGGCGCACTTTGTGAAGGTGCGCAATTACTAACTTTCTTTGCACCCCCACCCCCCGTGGACCGCCTTTTCAGTTTTAGAAAAATAAAAGAAAATTGTGAAATTGTCAAAAAAAGAAAATAAGTTTCCGATGTGATATGTGGTCTAGTTGTTGGGAAAATTTACAAATATGAATTTCGACTTTATTTGCAAAATCTCTTTGGAATTCAGTAAAATGGGCATAACTTTTGAATACGAATACGGATTAAAAAGTTTTTTATATGAAAAATCATCTACTCGAAAAGTTACATCCGAATTCAACGGGGCAACTAAGTTGAAGATTTTCAGAATCCCCAAAAACCTAACAGAACAAAAGATACGAGGCTTTTAAGATCTATAGGGGGGAAATGGAAAAAAATCAAACTTAATAATGGCGCACCATTTGCTAGGTGCGCCACCAGTAACAGAAAAAAATTGGTTTCGAATTTTTTTGGAAAAAATGTTCAAAATATGATACGTAATATGACCGGGAAGTTTGAAATATTTTTTCAAAATTCCATCACACTCATGAACACGAACAAATTCATAGACATCAACAAGGTTTAATAGGATTGATATGATAGATATCTCAACAAGTGCCTGTTAAGTGAGCTGGTGCTGGGGTTGGATAGAACTGCGAAGTTAAGCCTGCTCGGGCTGGAGTAGTGTGAGGATGGGTGACCTTCTGAGAAGTTTGACCCGCGAAGTGCGATTTGACTTAAGATTAAGCATATTGACCCGAGATTAAGCCATAGTGACTCGAGATTAAGAAAAAAATTCTGAAAAAATTGAAAAATATTGTTAGTAATGGCGCACCAGATATGTGGTGCGCCATTACTAAGTCAGATAGTAATGGCGATCCATTGGACATAATAATGGCGCACTATGTCACAGCCCTAGATTATTGCTTGTATTAGTTGCATCATAGAGCACTCATGCATCATATCTAAATTTCTGAAACTTGGAATTGAGGAAAGTCGAAGCCTCAAAAACTTAAATAAAAGAAGGGCAAAGAACCCTGGAAATCTCATTCTTTGTTTCCAAGATGTCCTTTTGCAATGTTTGAGAATTTTGGCAAGAGCTATATATCAAACCAGAATTTAGGAACATTTTTAAGGATTTATTTTTGGGACTCTGAATTTAAATCATTAGCTATTTGAATTTGAGTTATATTCATATAACTAGAATATAATTTCAAATATCTTTGAAACATTTTATGTGCATTTGCAAATGTCCATTCTGCAACATAAAATTATTCAAAGGGTTTGTGTCACTGTTTTGAAATTGTTTTGAATTTTGAACAGTGGCGGAATATTAAACAAATGAAAACATAACATAAATTAAAGGGGAGAGAGAGACTTACCTGGCCTCACCTGCGCAGCCACCTGGCCGGCCCAGCACTGTGGCTGAGGCCCAGCCCAACTCCTCACCGTCTTCAACCTCTGCCAGTAGGCAGAGGAGTGTCGACGCGCGCGTGCCCGAGCTCCACCTCCTGCTTCCACCTGGGGCCCCGATCCTTCCCTCGTTGCCACTCTGGACCCCTCTCTCCTCTCCCTCACTCGTTGCTCTCCCTCCCCTCCTCTGTTTCTCTTATGCGCAGCCGTCGCCACCAACGAGCACCGCCGTGGCTACAACCACTGCCTCGCCTCGCCAATGCTCTCAGAGGCTGCGCCGCAACCTCTTCTCCCTCCTCGCCGAGCTACACGAGCCAGGACGGCCCCAAGACGACGCATGTGGCCTTCTTCCCCGACCACGGCCGCCAGATGCCACCGTTCGATTCACCATCTCCAACGCCTCCCCGAGCCCGCTGATCTACTCTAAGTGTCCACTGTGAGACCCTGCGTTGAACCCCTCTCTCCACTCGCTCGTTTGCTTCCTGCAACCGCAACGGCCATCATGGCCGAGAGCTTGGCTCCGCCGGCCATGCCGCCGCCGTGACCACGGCCATGCAAGCTTGCAGCCGAGCACCCTAACATGCTCAGGGCAGCCCTAGGATCCTAACTCGACCAACTGTTGCTCCATTCGTCCACCGTAGCACCGATCTCGTCATTGTATGAACTCCGGCCGCCGCACTAGTCGTCACCGCCGTCGTTTTGGTCCACGCTGGCTCGAACCGATGGCATCGTTGGACGCGCACAAGCGCCAGCGTCACGTAGGTGGTCTCCGTCGGCCATTTGGTCACCAGAGCAAGAAACCCGAGCCACTCCAGTGCGCCTCCACCGCGTTTTGGTCGCCGCCGGCATAACTCCGGCGAGGGTGACGTGGCAGATTAGTTAGGGCTAATGACGCACTTAGTCAACACCTAGTGACATTGACAGCAGGGCCCCAATAACTAATTAAACATAGATTAGTTTCTTCTTAGTATTAACTAATCACAGTGGCCCCACGCGTCAGCATTGACCATGCTGACGTGGCCATTGACTGGGTCCACATGTCAGTGACCCTAACTAGCACCGTGACACTAACCAGTGGGACCCACTTGTCAGGTTTGACCTGGACGGCTCCTGTTGACCTGTTGACGTCAGCATGACCTAATGCTGATGCAGTAATACATTTTCTAGATTTATTAATAATCAGGAAATTCCAGAAAATATCCAAAACTTCAAAAATTCATAGAAATTAATCTATAGCTCCAAATGAAATAAATTATATATGAAAAATGATCAGAAAAATCCAAAGAATCTGTTTATGGCATTTGCATGCATGTTGGAGCAACTTATGTCCTCTTTTTAGGACAATTCAATTAAATGGCATTTAAGAAAGCACATATGAAGTTTGAATTTGAAGCTAGTGTTCAAACCGACTCCATTTAGCTTGTTGCTAGTTGCATTAGGCCAATCAACATCATATTGCCATGTCACGTTCATGCATCATATGGTTGGATGGCATTGATTGTGTTTCTTCTTTGTTTGTCGGTGGTTGTTCCCTCTAGATAGACGTGTTCCGACGACGTGTTCGATGACACCAATGAAGAGCTATATTATCTTCATAAGTGCCAGGCAAGCACAACCCTTTGTTCATTTCGATACAATCCCACTCTCTCGCTCCTGCTCTCTTCTACTGCATTAGGACAACAACGTTTCAACTGTTACATGCTGCAGTAGTTGAACTCCTTTCCTCTACATGACATGTCATTGCCACATTAAATAGATGAAACCCACTAGCAAGAGTAGGAGTTGTTTGAGCCCTGATGTGCCTACTCATTCATGCTTGTTTGTCTGCCTGCTACTGCTTAGAGTTGAGTCAGGTCCAATTCATCGGGGATGAATTGGAATGTGGTGAACATGTCCTACTGTTGAGAGCTAAGCGTGTGAACACGATTTGGTAAAGGTAGCGGTCAGAGGCCATGTAGGAGTACATGGTAGGTTGTCTCATTGCAGCCGTCCTCAGGAACTGAGTTCTGTGTTTGTGATCCATGAACAGTTACTACCACACATTGGGTTTTGGTAAATCGGCCCCTCTCGGCTTATTAATCAACTCGATCTCTGTCCAGGAGTTGCAACTAGTTTCTGGTGTTTGTAGGTAGTGTTAGTAGTCTACCAAGAGGCACCCGGTACAGGTGGGCTTGGGACAGACTAGGCAAAGTGGCACGGTGTACCAAGTGGCACCCGGATGGTGGGCTTGGGAACCCTGCACACATCGTTTGGGGCCGTGAGCAACACCCCGGCCGGATCTCCTTTCGGATGGAACCCGAATAGGCGATAAACCTGGACGAGAGACTTGTGTGGTTAGTCAGGTCGTGGCCGATCCCTCGCCCGGCTTCCGCTTGAAGGTTGCCGAGGTACATGACGTGTACAGGGCGATAAGTGGCGAGAGCGTGTGTGAAGAAGTACACCCCTGCAGGGTTATCACTATCTATTCGAATAGCCGGATTCCTCGGATATGGGAACTTGAACCCCTTGCATAGTTCATAGACAAGTGAAAGTGGATACTCTAAAATGCGCAAGATAAGCGTGAGTGCTATGGATGGCGTTCTCATAGGGAGACAGGAGCGGATCCATAGTGGTGTATTGATATGGTGAATATGTGGACTCGTGTGCGCCACCGCAAAAGAGTTACTTGCAGTCGTAGTTCAGGATAGCCACCGAGTCAAAGCTGGCTTGCTGCAGTTAAACCCCACCATCCCTTTCTTGATAATGATGCATATGTAGTTAGTTCTGATGTAAGTCTTGCTGAGTACATTTATACTCACGTTTGCTTAATTTATGTTTTGCAGAGAGACTTCAGTCTCGCTAGTAGTTCCGCGTGGACTTCGACCTTTAGCTTGTTACCTCAGCTACGATCTTGTACCCTTGGGAGGGTCTTGTAGATAGTCAGGCTTCTCAGCCTTCTTCATTTGCAGTTGTTTGTACTCAGACAAGTTAAGCTTCCGCATGTGCTTGTTGCTTGTATGCTCTGTATGTTGGGTCATGAGACCCATGTTTGTATTATCTGGCTCTTCGGAGCCTAATGAATAAATACTCTGAGTCGTAGAGCCTTGTTGTGATGCCATGTTGTATTGCACATATTGAGCATATTGTGTGTATGATTGAAATGCTTGGTATGTGTGGGATCCGACAACCTAGTTGTTTATCCTTGGTAGCCTCTCTTATGGGGAAATGTAGTCTTGTGCTTCCATGAGCCATAGTAGTCCGCTACAGCCCGGTTCACCGGAGTCCTGCTAGCCCAACACTACTGCTCCGGAACACTTGACTGGTCGGCATGTGATTCACTTCGCTGCTGTGCCTGCCCCTTCGGGGAAATGTCATGCGGTGACATCCGGAGTCCTGCCTAGCCTGCTACAGCCCGGTTCACCGTAGTCCTGTTAGCCCAGTGCTACAGCCTGGATTCACACGCTGCTGACCGACATGCTCGATGTTAATTCATGTATGCCTGTCCCCGTAATTTAGTGCCACTTTAGGTTCACGACTAGTCATGTCGGCCCGGGTTCTCTGTCATATGGATGCTAGCGACACTATCAAATACGTGAGCCAAAAGGCGCAAACAGTCCCGGGCCATGGTAAGGCGACACCCGTGGGGATACCGTGCTTGAGGCCGCAAAGTGATATGAGGTGTTACAGGCTAGATCGGTGTGACTTAGAATCGGGGTCCTGACACACTATGTGGTGTGCCACTATTATCTGGTATACTAATGGCGCACCAGGGGTGCGCCATTAGTACTTGTTACTAGTGGCGTGATGATAGTGGCGCACCTATAGTGCGCCATTAATGCCCAAAATAGGTGCGCCACTAACAGGCCTTTTCCTAGTAGTTAACTACAAGTCCGTCCAAGACAATCGTTTCTATGGTGATGAGGATCACGATCCAAGGTTGGATCTTTCCCAAGGGGGGAGATGATGCGGAGCATCCTACGACCATACCCATGTCCACTTGGACCACTCCCCATGACCCAAGGATACATAAGATGGGACCTCAACTATTCGCCATTGGACGCAAGGTGAACTCGCTCCTCTCTGAACCACCACTTTCTATACATGAGACATGGCTACTACCTCAAACATATGTGTTGTGCATGACCAATAACCAAGAGGGAGACCATGGACAAGACGGCGAGTACACCAAGTGAGCGGAGCAAGAGAAGGAGCTACTTGGAAGCTTCAGCAACCGGACGACGCCAGACGTCCGACGCCTGGACACTCAGCCGGCTAGAACAACTTGAGCTGAGGCAACCTACAGCGCCCGAACGACCGACCGGGACCGGACGTCCGACGACCATCAGTGACCGGACGACCGACAGTCTCCGGAAATACGACGATGGCTATCCCGATCCAAGACGCCGCACGTCCGACAAGTACCGGACGACTGGACCCTCGTGAGCCACTATATGTTCAGTACCTGTCGGACGTTCGATGCCTGTTGGCGCACAGTGTAACGGGCCCGAGGCCCATGTACCCCTTCGCCCCTCACTTACCCTTTCGTGGCTCTAGACTATATATACTCCCCCACCTCCACCATTTGAGGGTTAGAAAAGTAGTAGCTCATTTAGAGATAGAGCTTTGCTCATCCACATCAGATCTACTCCTTGAGAGAGACCGCAGCCCCTCTTCGGAGAAGATCCCTTTGGATTCAAGACCTCCTCGCGGAGAAGACCATCAAGACCTCCTTTAGAGAAGAACCGGTTACTGTGTATCATCCTTTGTTGATCGCGAATCTTGTATCTCCTCTCATGTTTCGAGGATCTAGCATATGTGTGATCAATCTTATTGGTTTTAGTGTTTCTCTCATGTTTCCCCTCGTGTTTACCCTCGTGTTTCCCCTCGTGTTCTTCGTGTTCTTCACGGGATCCGCTCCTTTTGTGAAAGATCGACCATCTAGGGTTCCACCCTACATCAGAAAGGCATGGAACACTTTCCAAGAAGGAAAATTAAATTTCTTTATGAATCTATTATGAGACCACTTATGGATTGCATGCCAAAGATGATAATACTTAGATCTATTCATGTTTTTATGCCTAGCTAGGGGCGTTAAACAATAGCGCTTGTTGGGAGGCAACCCAATTTTATTTGTGTCCTTGCTTTTTAGGTCATGTTTTGCTTTGAATAAGTCATCTAGCCTCTGGTTAGATGTGGTTTTGTGTTTTAATTAGTGTTTGTGCCAAGTAAGACCTTTGGGATAGCTTATGGTAATAGTTGATTTGATCCCGCTAAAAAACAGAAACTTTTGCACCCAGGAGATTAGTTTTAATTTTTAACAGAAGCACGATAAAATACTGATTCTATTTACAGAGTATTAATAAACAAATTATCTAGGACTTCCTAATTTCTCAAAATTTCTGGAGTTACAGAAGTAATCGAAATCTCCAGATTGCTACGGACTGTTCTGTTTTTGACAGATTATGTTTTTCGGGTCTTGTTTGCTTATTTGGATGCATCTGTGGCTAGTATCAGGGGGTATGAACCATGGAAAAGTTGGAATGCAATAGATATTACACCAATATAAATAAATAATGAGTTCACAATAGTACCAAAAGTAGCGGTTTATTTTCTTATACTAATGGAGCTTACGAGATTTTCGGTTGGAGTTTTGTGTTGTAAAGTTTTCATGTTTTGGGTAAGGATTTGATGGACTATGGAATAAGGAGTGGCAAGATCCTAAGCTTGAGGATGCCCAAGGCACCCCAAGGTAATATTCAAGGACGTCAAAAAGCCTAAGCTTGGGGATGCCCCGGTGATGTCTACTACACAACCTTCTTCTTGAAGACGTTGTTGGGCCTCCAGGTGCAGAGGTTTCTAGGACAGTAGCAAATTCCCCTCAAGTGGATGACCTAAGGTTTATCAATCTGTGGGAGGCGTTGGATGAAGATGGTCTCTCTCAAACAACCCTGCAACCAAATAACAAAGAGTCTCTTGTGTCCCCAACACACCCAATACAATGGTAAATTGTATAGGTGCACTAGTTCGGCGAAGAGATGGTGATACAAGTGCAATATGGATGGTAGATATAGGTTTTATAATATGAAATTACAAAAACAGCAAGGTAACTAATGATAAAAGTGAGCAAAACGGTATTGCAATGCGTTTAAACAAGGCCTAGGGTTCATACTTTCACTCGTGCAAGTTCTCTCAACAAGCATAACATAATTAGATCATATAACTATCCCTCAACATGCAACAAAGAGTCACTCCAAAGTCACTAGTAGCGGAGAACAAACGAAGATATTATTGTGGGGTACGAAACCACCTCAAAGTTATTCTTTCCGATCAATTCATTGGGCTATTCCTATATTGTCACAAACAGCCCTAGAGTTCGTAGTAAAATAACACCTTAAGACACAAATCAACCAAAACCCTAATGTCACCTAGATACTCCAATGTCACCTCCGCGGGTATGATTATACGATATGCATCACAAAATCTCATATTCATCTATTCAACCAACACAAAGAACTTCAAAGAGTGCCCCAAAGTTTCTACCGGAGAGTCAAGACAAAAACATGTGCCAACCCCTATGCATAGATTCCCAAGGTCACGAAACCCGCAAGTTGATCACCAAAACATACATCAAGCGAATCAATAGAATACCCCATTGTCACCACGGGTATCCCACGCAAGACATACATCAAGTGTTCTCAAATCCTTAAAGACTCAATCCAATAAGATAACTTCAAAGGGTAAACTCAATCCATTACAAGAAGGTAGAGGGGGAGAAACATCATAAGATCCAACTATAGTAGCAAAGCTCGCGGTACATCGAGATCGTGCCAAGTCAAGAACACGAGAGAGAGAGAGAGAGAGAGAGAGAGAGAGAGAGAGAGAGATCAAACACATAGCTACCGGTACATACCCTCAGCCCCGAGGGTGAACTACTCCCTACTCGTCATGGAGAGCACCGAGATGATGAAGATGGCCACCGGTGATGATTCCACCCCCCAGCAGGGTGCCGGAATAGGGTCTCGATTGGTTTTTGGTGGCTATAGAGGCTTGCGGTGGCGGAACTCACGATCTAGGTTTCTTTTCAGGGTTTCTATATTTATTGGATTTTTTGGCGTTGCCTCGGGACTCTTTTGGTCCATAAAAAATCATCAAAATTTGGCACGTCAATTGGACTCCGTTCGGTATACCTTTTCTGTAAAACTCAAAAACAAGGAAAAAACAAAAACTGGCACTGGGCTCTAGGTTAATAGGTTAGTCCCAAAAATCATATAAAATAGCATATAAACGTATATAAAACATCAAAGATGGATAATATAATAGCATGGAACAATCAAAAACTATAGATACGTTGGAGACGTATCAAGCATCCCCAAGCTTAATTCCTGCTCATCCTCGAGTAGGTAAATGATAAAAACAGAATTTTTGATGTGGAATGCTACCTAACATATTTATCAATGTAATCTTATCTATTCTGGAAAGAATATTCAGATCCATAAGATTCAAAACAAAAGTTTAATATTGACATAAAAACAATAATACTTCAAGCACACGAACAAAGCAACCATGTCTTCTCAAAATAATGTGGCCAAAGAAAGCTATCCCTACAAAATCATATAGTCTAGCTATGCTCTATCTTCATCACACAAAATTTTTAAATCATGCACAATCCCGGTTTCAGCCAAGCAATTGTTTCATACTTTAGTATTCTCAAACTTTTTCAACTTTCACGCAATACATGAGCGTGAGCCATGGACATAGCACTATAGGTGGAATAGAATTGTGGTTGTGGAGAAGAAAAAAGGAGATGATAGTCTCATTTCAACTAGGCGTATCAATGGGATATGGAGATGCCCATCAATAGATTTCAATGTGAGTGAGTAGGGATTGCCATGCAACGGATGCACTAGAGCTGTAAGTGTATGAAAGCTCAAAAAGAAACTAAGTGGGTGTGCATCCAACTTTCTTGCTCGTTAAGACCTAGGGCATTTGAGGAAGCCCATCGTTGGAATATACAAGCCAAGTTCTATGATGGAAAATTCCCACTAGTATATTAAAGTGACAACACAGGAGACTCTCTATTATGAATATCATGGTGCTACTTTGATGCACAAGTGTGGTAAAAGGATAGTAGCATTGCCCCTTCTCTATTTTTCCCTCATTTTTTGTTTTCTCTTTTTTTGGGGCCCTCTCTTTTTTGCCTCTTTTTTTATTTTTCGTCCAGAGTCTCAACCCGACTTGTGGGGGAATCAGTCTCCATCATCCTTTTCTCACTGGGACAATGCTCTAATAATTATGATCATCACACTTTTATTTACTTACAACTCAAGAACTACAACTAATACTTAGAACAAAATATGACTCTATATGAATGCCTCTGGCGGTGTACCGGGATGTGCAATGACTCAAGAGTGACATGTATGAAAGAATTATGAAAGGTGGCTTCTCCACAAATACGATGTCAACTACATGATCATGCAAAGCAATATGACAATGATGAAGCGTGTCATAATAAATGGAACGGTGGAAAGTTGCATGGCAATATATCTCGGAATGGCTATCGAAATGCCATAATAGGTAGGTATGGTGGCTGTTTTGAGGAAGGTAATGGTGGGTGTTATGGTACCGGTGAAAGTTGTGCGGCACAAGAGAGGCTAGCAATGGTGGAAGGATGAGAGTGCGTATAATCCATGGACTCAACATTAGTCATAAAGAACTCACAAACTTATTGCAAAAATCTCGCAGTTATTGAAATGAAATACTACACGCATGCTCCTAGGGGGATATATTGGTAGGAAAAGACCATCGCTCGTCCCCAACCACCACTCACAAGGAAGACAGTCAAAAAATAAATGATGCTCCGACTTCATCACATAACGGTTCACCATACGTGCATGCTACGGGAATCACAAACTTTAAAATAAGTATCTCTCAAATACACAATTACTCTACTAGCATGACTCTAATATCACCATCTTCATATCTCAAAACAATCATAAAGAATCAAACTTCTCATAGTATTCAATGCACTTTATATGAAAGTTTTTTTATTATATCCCTCTTGACTGCCTATCATATTAGGACTAAATTCATAACCTAAGAAAATTACCATGTTGTTTAAGACTCTCAAAATAATATAAGTGAAGCATTAGAGTTCATTATTTTCTTCAAAATAAATCCACCATCGTGCTCTAAAAAGATATAAGTGAAGCACTAGAGAAAATGACAAACTACTCCGAAAGATATAAGTGAAGATCAATGAGTAGTCAAATAATTATGCTACTATGTGAAGACTCTCTAACATTTAAGAAATTTCAGATCTTGGTATTTTATTCAAACAGCAAGCAAAACAAAAATAATAAAATGACGCTCCAAGCAAAACACATATCATGTGGTGAATAAAAATATAACTCCAAGTAAGGTTACCGATAAATGAAGACGAAAGAGGGGATGCCTTCTGGAGCATCCCCAAGCTTAGGCTCTTGGTTGTCCTTGAATATTACCTTGTGGTTCCTTGGGTATTCCCAAGCTTCGGCTCTTGCTACTCCTTATTCCATAGTCCATCGAATCTTTACCCAAAACTTGAAAACTTCACAACATATAACTCAGCAGAAAACTCGTAAGCTCCGTTAGTATAAGGAAATAAAATCACCACTTTTGGTACTGTTATGAACTCATTCTTTATTTATATTGGTGTAATATCTATTGTATTCCAACTTCTCTATGGTTCATACCCTCCGATACTACTCATAGATTCATCAAAATAAGCAAACAACACATAGAAAACAGAATCTATCAAAAACAGAACAGTCTGTAGTAATCTGTAATTATCGAATACTTCAGTAACTCCAAAAATTCTGAAATAAAATTTTGGACGTGAGGAATTTTTCTATTAATCTTATTCAAAAAGAATCAACTTAAAAGCACTCGTATGTAAAAAATGAAAGCTAATCTCGTGAGCACAAAGTTTCTGTTTTTTACAGCAAGATCACATTAACTTTCACCCAAGTTTTCCCAAAGGTTCTACTTGGAAATTTATTGAAAAAAAGCTATAAAAAATGATTACTACATCATATTAATCATGTGGAAACACAAAAACAGTAGGGGTAAATATTGGGTTGTCTCCCAACAAGCACTTTTCTTTAATGCCTTCCTAGCTAGGCATGATGATTTCAATGATGCTCACATAAAAGATAAGAATTGAAACATAAAGAGAGCATCATGAAGAATATGACTAACACATTTAACCTAACCCACTTCCTATGCATAGGGATTTTGTGAGCAAACTATTTATGGGAACAAGAATCAACTAGCATAAGAAGACAAAACAAGCATAACTTCAAAACTTTTAACACATAGAGAGGAAACTTGATATTATTGCAATTCCTACAAGCATATATTCCTCCCTCATAATAATTTTCAGTAGCATCATGAATAAATTCAACAATATAACCATCACATAAAGCATTCTTTTCATGATCTACAAGCATAGAAAATTTATTACTCTCCACATAAGCAAAATTCTTCTCATTCGGAATAGTGGGTATCATAAAAAACTCAAATACTATAAATTGTTTCCACATTAAAAGAGTAACGTTCAGAAAAAGGGTAATCATAATCATGACAAGTTGTGTAAATATAATCATCACTACTTTTTATAACATAAGTATGATCACAATAATCATCATAAGTAGCAACTTTGTTCTCATCATAATCAATTGAAACCTCTTCCATGATAGTGGAATCATTAGTAAATAAAGTCATGACCTCTCCAAATCCACTTTTATAATTATCACAATAAGATTCAACATCCTCCAAAATAGTGGGATCATTACTTCCTAAAGTTGAGACTCTTCCAAACCCACTTTCATCAATATAATCATCATAAATAGGAGGCATTCTATCATCATAATAAATTTGCTCATCAAAACTTGGGAGACTAAAAATATCATCTTCATTAAACATAGCATCCCCAAGCTTGGGACAAACATTAATTGCAGCAAATAAATTCTCAAACATGTCATTCTCATGAAACATAGCATCCCCAAGCTTGGGCCTTTTCATATCATAAGCATAATCACTCTCATCAATAATAGTATGGATAGCACCAATAGTATAGCAATTATCATCATCACAATGAGTAATAGGAGCAACATCATTTGGGAAGGATACATTTTTACCTTTGCTTCTCCGTCTTTCCTTTTTCTTCTTCACATTAAGTATGGTTTTAATCCTTTTTTTGGAGCTCCTTATTAATGAGATTGGTTGACTAGAAAGCTCCTCCTTGTTACCTGATTCATCATAAGAAAGAATAGGAGGATATTGGGAAATCTCTTCCCTTTCAATAGTATTCTCTTCATCTTCTATTTGTTTTCTTGTCTTTATGTAATTGGAAATATAAGGATTTTCAATGCAATTCACCGCACAATACATATAAATTTCCTCTAGATCAAAATCAAGAACTTTATCAAGGAAAAATTCTAGAATATCCTTGGTTATACATTTCATTTCTTCATAACCCACAAGCAAACTAAGTTCATTATGATGCGCAAGGGAAATCAAGTCATCACAATTTTTGGACACGATACGGTCATGAAACAATTTGGATTGGAGATTTAAATGATCATGTTCATTGCAAAGTTCACAAGGATGGCAAAGACATTTTAAATTTTCAGCACAAGCATCTAGCCTCTCTTGCAACCATTTAGTTTCTAAATACTTATGTCGCTTGCAAAATCTATCTTCCCTATTTGGTGTGTACTTGAAAACTCTATGCACTCCACAAAAATTGGCATGCTTATAAGAGACATTTTCATCATGACTAGTGCAATCATCATTAGTACTACGGATATTCAAAGAGTTCATACTAACAACATTGCAATCATGCTCATCATTCAACGATTGTTGCCAAACATTTTATTGCATTCTTCTTCTAACATTTTGGCACAATTATCGGAATCCATTAAAAAGATGAAGCATATGAGGCACCCTCAATTCCATTTTTTGTAGTTTTGTTTTATAAACTAGAGTAGTGATAAAACAAGAAACTAAAGATTCAATTGCAAGATCTAAAGATATACCTTCAAGCACTAACCTCCCCTGCAACAGTGCCAGAAAAGAGCTTGATGTCTACTACACAACCTTCTTCTTGTAGACGTTGTTGGGCCTCCAAGTGCAGAGGTTTGTAGGACAGTAGCAAATTTCCCTCAAGTGGATGACCTAAGGTTTCTCAGTCTGTGGGAGGCGTAGGATGAAGATGGTCTCTCTCAAACAACCCTGCAACCAAGTAACAAAAAGTCTCTTGTGTCCCCAACACACCCAATACAATGGTAAATTGTATAGGTGCATTAGTTCGGCGAAGATATGGTGATAAAAGTGCAATATGGATGGTAGATATAGGTTTTTATAATCTGAAATTATAAAATCAGTAAGGTAAATAATGATAAAAGTGAGCGAAAACAGTATTGCAGTGCGTTGAAACAAGGCCTAGGGTTCATACTTTCACTATTGCAAGTTCTCTCAACAATCATAACATAATTAGATCATATAAATATCCCTCAACATGCAACAAAGAGTCACTCCAAAGTCACTAATAGCAGAGAACAAACGAAAAGATTATTGTAGGGTACGAAACCACCTCAAAGTTATTCTTTCCGATCAATCCATTGGGCTATTCCTATAAGTGTCACAAACATCCCTAGAGTTCGTAGTAAAAAAAACACCTTAAGACACAAATCAACCAAAACCCTAATGTCACCTAGGTACTCCAATGTCACCTCAAGTATCCGCGAGTATGATTACACAATATGCATCACACAATCTCAGATTCATCTATTCAACCAACACAAAGAACTTCAAAGAGTGCCCCAAAGTTTATACCGGAGAGTCAAGACAAAAATGTGTGCCAACACCTATGCATAGATTCCCAAGGTCACGGAACCCGCAAGTTGATCACCAAAACATACATAAAGTGAATCAATAGAATACCCCATTGTCACCATGGGTATCCCACGCAAGATATGCATCAAGTGTTCTCAAATCCTTAAGGACTCAATCTGATAAGATAACTTCAAAGGGAAAACTCAATCCATTACAAGAAGGTAGAGGGGGAGAAACATCATAAGATACAACTATAGTAGCAAAGCTAGCGGTAATCAAGATTGTTCCAAATCAAGAACACGAGAGAGAGAGAGAGAAAGAGAGATCAAACACATAGCTACTGGTACATACCCTCAGCCCCGAGGGTGGACTACTCCCTCCTCATCATGGAGAGCGCCGAGATGATGAAGATGGCCACCGGTGATGATTCCCCCTCCAACAGGGTGCCGGAACAGGGTCCCGGTTGGTTTTTGGTGGCTATAGAGGCTTGAGGTGGAGGAACTCCCGATATAGGTTTCTTCTCGAGGGTTTCTGTATTTATAGGAATTTTTGGCGTCGGTCTCACCTGAAGGGGGTCTCCGAGTCATCCACGAGGCAGGGGTCGCGCCCAGGGGGGTAGGGCGTGCCCTCCACCCTCATGGATGGCTCGGGGCTCTTCTGGCCCAACTATTTCACTCCGGGGGCTTCTTTTGGTCCATAAAAAATCATCAAAAATTGGCATGCCAATTGGACTCCGTTTGGTATTCCTTTTCTGTAAAACTCAAAAACAATGAAAAACATAAACTGGCACTAGGCTCTAGGTTAATAGGTTAGTCCCAAAAATCATATAAAATAGCATATACATGCATATAAAACATCCAAGATGGAGACATATCACCCGGGAAGGCATCCCCTCTTTCGTCTTCGTCTATCAGTAATTTTACTTGAGGCTATATTTTTATTCACCACATGATATGTGTCTTTCTTGGAGCGTCTTGTATGATTTGAGTCTTTGCTTTTTAGTTTTCCACAATCATCCTTGGTGTACACACCTTTTGAGAGAGACACGCATGAATCATGATTTATTAGAATGCTCTATGTGCTTCACTTATATCTTTTGAGCTAGGCAAAATTAGCTTTAGTGCTTCACTTATATCTTTTTAAAGCACGGTGGTGGTATTATTTTATAGAAATTGATGCACTCTCGTACTTCACTTATATTATTTTGAGAGTCTCTAAACAACATGGTAATTTGCTTTGGTTATGAAATTAGTCCTGATATGATAGGCATCCAAGAGGGGTATAATAAAAACTTTCATATAAAGTGCATTGAATACTATGAGAAGTTTGATTCCTTATGATTTTTTTAGATATGAAGATGGTGATATTAGAGTCATGCTAGTAAGTAGTTGTGAATTTGAGAAATACTTGTGTTAAAGTTTGTGAGTCCCGTAGCATGCACGTATGGTGAACTGTTATGTGATGAAGTCGGAGCATGATTTATTTTTTGATTGTCTTCCTTATGAGTGGTGGTCGGCGACTAGCGATGGTCTTTTCCTACCAATCTATCACCCTAGGAGCATGCGCGTAGTACTTTGTTTTGATGACTAATAGATTTTTGCAATAGGTATCTGAGTTCTTTATGACTAATGTTGAGCCCATGGATTATACGCACTCTCACCCAAGGCTGTCAGAATCGCGACTCTATTATACGATTCTATGACTTTACGATCCAAAATAACCCCTATTATTCTACGATTTTAGTTCATAGAATATACGTTTCTACAATCATGATAGTGAAGATTCTATTATTTGTGATCCTACCATCGGAGCTCCGATCCGATTCAAAATCACGATTCTGAAAACATTGATCTCAACTCTCCGCCGTTGCTAGCCTCTCTAGTACCACGCGACTTTTGCCGGTACCATAAAACCACCACATATCCTTCCTCAAAACATGCACCATACCTACCTATTATATCATTTCCATAGCCATTCCGAGATATATTGCCATGCAACTTTCCACCGTTCTGTTTATTATGATATGCTCCATCATTGTCATATAGCTTTGAATGATCATGTAGTTGACATCGTATTTGTGGCAAAGCCACCGTTCATCATTTATCCACGTCGCTCTTGATTCATTGCACATCCCGGTACAGAGCCGGAGGCATTCACATAGAGTCATATTTTGTTCTAAGTATCAAGTTGTAATTCTTGAGTTGTAAGTAAATAAAAGTGTGATGATCTTCATTATTAGAGCATTGTCACAGGTGAGGAAATGATAATGGAGACTATGATTCCCCCACAAGTCGGGATGGGACTCCGAATGAAAAAAAGAGGCAAAAAAAATAAGAGAAGGCCCAAATAAAAAATGAGAGAAAAAGAGAGAAGGGACAATGTTACTATCCTTTTTACCACACTTGTTGATGTAGGGTGGAAACCCTAGGGCCCGATCTTTCATGAAAGGAGTGGATCTCGCGATGAACACGAGAGGAAACATGAGGGGGAAACACAAAGGGGCACAAAGAGAAACACTCAAACCAATAAGATTAAGTCACACATGTGCTAGATCCTCGAAACACGAGAGGAGATACAAGATCCAAAGTCAACAAAGGACGATACAAACAGTAACCGGTTCTTCTGCATGAGGAGGTCTTGAATCCACAAGGGGATCTTCCCATGAGGGGTCTTGAATCCAACATGGATCTTCTCTGAAGAGGGGTCGCGGTCTCTCTCAAGGAGTAGATCCATATGGATGAGCGAAGCTCTATCTCACATATGAAGCGAAGCTCTATCACACAATGCTAACCCTAGCTAGGATGAGGTGGGGAAGTATATATAGTCAAAGTACATGAAGGGGTAAGTTGGGGGATACATGGGGTGAAACCCCTGTTGTCTGTGTCAAAACTGGCGGATCTCGGGTAGGGGGTCTCGAACTGTGCGTCTAAGGTTGATGATAACAGGAGACAGGGAACATGATGTTTACCAAGGTTCGGGCCCTCTCTATGGAGGTAATACCCTACTTCCTGCTTGATTGATATTGATGAATATGAGTATTACAAGAGTTGATCTACCACGAGATTGTAATGGCTAAACCCTAGAAGTCTAGCCTATATGACTAAGGTGTGGAGTATATCCTTTCCGGACCTCACCCTCCGGTTTATATAGACACTGGGGGATCTAGGGTTACATAGAGTCGGTTACATAAGATGGAATATTAATTGTTGTTCGCCAAGCTTACCTTCCACGCCAAGGAGAGTCTTATCCAGACACGGGTACAGTCTTCGGTCTTCATATCTTCATAGCCCATCAGTCCGGCCCATAGATAACATGTCGGATGCCCGAGGACCCCTTAGTCCAGGACTCCCTCAGTAGCCCCTGAACCTGGCTTCAATGACAAGGTATCCGGCGCATAGTGCTATCTTCGGCATTGCAAGGCGGGTTCCTCCTTCCAAACTCCTGAATAGTCTCCAGACGAATTGATCGTATCCGGACCTGTAACACACACCACACACAACCGTAGAGAGAAAATAATAACACACAAGTCCAAGTTGCTGCCAACTTTAGTAATGCGACGTCACGCTTGTCCGGTCATAATTTCGAACCGTTTTTCGCCCATGTTTCGAGACGCGGTTGTCATTGGCTCGTCTTGTCAAAGCAGAGATCGTGTCCCCTTATTACAGGATTCTCATCAATACGGGCGTGGGTAACCCAACTGCGCCGTTTACATAGCCCTTGGGAGCAGGTGAATTTTAAGGCGAATGGGGGGGCGTTCGACATTCACCACCCTTATAAAGAGATAAGATTCCCTTTCTTCTCCCATGCTTTCTTCCTACCTCTCCGCTCTTCAGCTCCAATGCCCAAGTTCTCATTTCCCTATCTCGAGAAAGCACTCAACCATGTCCGGATCCGGAGGTCAAGGCAAATGGATGGCCTCCTCTGTTAAGGAGGAGGACATCGCCGAGCTTCGGGCGGCCGGGTACCTGGCGAAGGAAATCGCCCACCGTCTTCTAGCCTAGGGACAAATCATCCCCACACCGAAGCCCAATGAGAGGGTAGTGTTCATCCCACATTTCCTCCGCGGGCTAGGTCTCCACTCCACTCCTTCGTCCGCGGGATAATGTTCTACTACGGGATAGACTTCCACGATGATGAGGACATCAATACCATTGTTACACCCACAGCCCCTGCGGCTATACATACTGGACCAATTACTAGAGCTCGCGCACGCCAATTGAATTATCAGGTACTTTCGTTTCTTGGTAACGATTCTAATGTTCATGAGAATATGATGCTGCCTAAATTGGATACATTTCTTTTGCTGACAAATGAAGGGCCTAGCTTGGACAATAAAGATGAACCTTGGAGCAAGTTCAAGCATGGAGATGATGGCATGCACAAGGGGATCAAGAACGGAGTTACAAGTAATGATTTCAGGATTTTGAAGCCACCATAAGGAGTGCATAAAGCCTTGGACGAAATATACAAGATGCTACTTCATAAATTTCGTCCAGAGGCTATTTTAGGTGCTGCGTCACCTTATTATTGGGCCAGGCCCATGTATTTTCGAAATACTTAAGTATAGGCTGTTTTTAGAGTCCGTATGTGTGGGGAAACAAGAGTTAGGGTAGGTTTCGGACCCCTCCTCCAAGGGCCACGAAATCCCCCCCTCTTCCTCCATATATACAGCCCTTAGGGCGTCGTTTAGACTTTGGGTTTTGTTTAGATTAATAGTTCGCCATAGCTGCAACTTCGCGTACTTCGTTTGTGTCCAGCGACCAGACCAAGACGTCAGAGAACCCCACCTTGATCAATAAAGCTTTCATCTTATATTCTCAATATCCAGATTGCAATCTCAGTTTCTTGCTTGTTCTTCATTTGCTCGCAGGAAACAGGCCCTCGTGGTCAGGTTGATTGTGCTCCGGCGTGGTCAATAACCCCTCGGAGTTGGTTTAGCGATTGCTAAGGCATGACGTCCTCGCACGTTCGTAGTCGGATCGTCAAAGTCGACTTCCTCTAAAAGATAGCCACCATCTCATCGAAAGACGGGACTCCTTTGCCTCTATCACACGATCTACCCCCGAAGTCCTTCCTCAATATCTCAGCGTTCATCGTCGTGTGCGAGGCCTTCCTCCGCATCCACCCCCACTTCGGGATGTGGCTCAAACCTTCAACGTGAAGCCCAAGGTGGTGGACGGACAGCACGCAGAGTGCGGGGGCGCCATGGTGAGCAAGCTCACCAATGTCTCTTGGCCAAAAGGCACATTCGTGGAATCTGTCAAGGAATGGCAGAAGCTATGGTTCTACATCACCGAACCCCGTGATGCCACTTGGGCGGCGGGGCCGAATTCAACTCCGGCGCCCCCGTGCCGCTCACCTCCTGGGTCGAGAAGAGCCCAAACTGGTGTTCGTCGGACCAGCTGATTGCGCTGCAAAAGCGTATCCAAAGTATGATCGATAGGGACATCAAGCTTGTCGACATAATCCAAGTGATGTTGGTGTGCTGAATCCTTCCCTGCCAGAGCCAAAGCCGTCCTCTATGGGATTTCAACCCGAAGAAACACCATACCCTGGTGAGGCTTTTCGAAACGACTCATGAAGATGCCCGGAAGTTGCTTTTCAAGGGCAACGAGATACCGCCGGCCACTGGCTTGGACCGGGGTCACGACATAAATCACCTCCCCAACGAGGTATGTCGTTTTCAACACATCTCTTACTTGCTTGTTTCGAGGATGATATATAAGCTTCCATTACCATTGCTTTTTTAGTACTGGTTGAAGAAGGCGAAGCAGATCCGATGTCCGGCTCCCTTGCCCGAGGAGCTAGTCATAACGCGCTTAGCAAAGATGCTGGAGACGGCACCTTATAAGGCACCAGAGGAGAAGGCAACAGGAAAGGCCAAGGGGGCCCGGACATGGCGTCCGAAGACAAGGCCCATTCCCCCGCCGCTGAAGACAACGCTGAGGAGGAGGAGGAGGAGAGCGACTCTCCCCCTGATGGGGGGAGGAAGAAGAGGGCGGCCTTCGCAACTCTGGAGCCGGAGGCGCCCAAAAGGGAGAAGGGCTCCCTCGCGGATAACTCTGCATGGGACGTCGATGACAGTCCGGAGAGACGCCCCCATGCTAAGCCTCGGGCCGCATCGTAAGTACTAATACCTTATCCACCCATGGAGTTTCCCCTCCTCATTGTATTGAGATGATTGGTTATGTTATTGTAGTCTGGCCCACAATAGTCCTCCGTGATCCTCGTCAGGAGGATCACTGGATTACAATGCAATGGCAAGCGACTCCCCGCCAGCCGCACACTCCCCCAAGACCAAGGATGATGCGGAGGTGCTGTCCCGAAGGACTGTTCCCGGTGGGGGAGAGGCTCAGGAGGCGCCCGAAGGCGAAACCCCCGTTGCTCGACACCAAAGGGAATCAATCCCCCCGAAGACTGGCGGGGAGGGCCATATACAATTCGGCCCTCAACCGGACTCCATTCTGGACACCGAGGCGGCTCCAAAATCCATCACGCACCCTCCTTCGAAAGAAGGGGGGATGCATGTTCCGCCGGTGGCCCCTGTCCAACCAGGGGCAGCGGATAGTCTGCTGGAAGCACTGCGAGGCACTTCCATTATGGATGAGCACCGTGTCCTTATGGGCACGGTAATTGAAAGGGTTCAGTCCGCCAAGAGCGGACTAACCGAGGCATGCGGCAACCTGCTAACAGGTTTTGAGGTAAGTGACGCCAAAAGGAGAGAATCCCAATGTAGAGAGTAGCCCCTAAGACATTGTCCGGTGTTCGAAAAGAAAAAAACCGGACAGAGGATCAATATCCTATGGCAGGAAACTAACTAAATTGTTCTTAAATACAGGCCTCGTCGCTGGCCGCGGCCTCGCATACGGCCGAAGTTTCCGGACTGAAGCAGAAACTGGCGGAGACGAGGGAGAGCTGAGGCAAGTGAAGAGGCAGCTCGAGAAGAAGAAAGGTAAGCAATATCCTGCTATATATTCGGAAAGAAGAACATGATATGCGATGACCAAAATGCCATAATTTGTATAGAAGCCACGACCGAGGTCGAGGCCCTGAGAATGGCCCTGGCCGAAGCCGAGGGGAAGGCTGTCCAACAGCAAGCCGCCCGTAAGAAGCTCAAGGCCCGGGTTGGAGAGGTCCAGCAGGAGCTCTAGGACGTGGTGAAGAGGTGTGAAGCCTTGGAGCGTGAGGCGTCGGCTCGAGAGGCCAAACTTACCAAGGCTCGTCAGAGCACGGAGGCGGCACGCAATGAGGCCTGGGACGCTCTATAGGAGATCCAGGAGGCGAAGAAGATCACAGCGAGTAAGGCTATAAACATGAAAAGCAAGTATGCGGAGAGGAAGTACCTTTTACTAACCCGGATTGGGAGTTGCCCAGGGGCTTTTGTGGATCTGCCGCGCAGTGTATCCGTTGCTGCGGAGTTCTTCTGAGCCAGGGAAGGGGATTCTCCGGAGAAGCTGTTCTAGTCGCAATATGCTGTGCCGGAACATCCGGTGGCCTTTGCCGATCAACTAAAATAGTTGGTCGAGCTGCACAGGATGGCCAAACTGGCCATGAAGGATTTAATAATCCGACTATGGCCAGCCGAATCTATACCTAGTAGTTATTCTGGCCTCGTGAAGCGGGTGGCAGAGGCTTGTCCGTGGCTAGACATCGTCAAGCGATCAGTCTGCATCGAGGGTGCCCGTATGGCCTTCGCTCGTTGCAAGATGTGGTGGGCGAAGATGGATGCCGTCGAGGTGGCCCGGGGCCGCCGGAGGGCAAGGAGCACCGCACACCCGAGCGATATTTTACGGACGTCCTGGAGGGATCTCGACTTGTAACAACGCAATGCGGGAAGGACATTATTCTCGAATAAGTACATTCATATTTTGCCTTGTATGATGAAAACAAATCTGCTTTGTAATAATTTTTATTAAGTTTTAATTGTATCCTCCTGTGCGGCCGTGTTGTATGAAATCTGAGGGTTGGCCAGTCATCGGCTTCGGCCCTCACGTAGGTAGTACGGAGGTGTTCGGGTTGGTATCTAAATAGTCTTGATCCAATTATATGGTCCTTGAAGGAATTGTTTAGCGCAACGAACCAGGCAACCAGACTATACGGCTTGAACACCCTCACTTAGCCATAGGAGTTTTATAATAAAACATAGGCGCAGCCCCTGGTATACGAACCAGGGTGCTGTTAGGGTCTGATCGGGAAGTATCGATCCTTCGCATAATGCGGAAAAATCTCCAACGATTTGAGACCTCCGAACAGCTGACCGACTCTCGCCGCATCATGACAGTCAGTTTTCGGCTTTCTCTACTGAGGTGCTCATCCGGTTTAGACCAGGGCACAATCGCAGTAGTTATCCCTTTACTACCCTAGCCGATGTAGCAGAATGAAGGATAGCAAGCACAAGAGCCGGGCAACCCAACTATTGACCAAAGAGATGATTCGGAGCCAATGCATATAATGCTAAATTCGGGGTGCCGAACTATACTTACAAGAAGTGTTTGGAATTTTGTTGCCGTAATGTGGGGTGCTATAAAACCCTTGGCAAACATCAAAATGTACCAAAGTGTACAGGTATTACCTGATGGGATTATCCACAGGGAAACTAAAAAAATAAAGAAAAGAGAGAAAGAAAACAGAAAAGATGTAAAGGTAAAAAGCTGGGGTCCTACAGCTCCAGCTACAAACTGTTTTCATTGTAATGTAATTAGTACGTCAAGGCGCATTGATACATGTAGTGCAATAAGCAGCAGGCTATTAAACATGCCAAAACCAAGGAAGAGTTGCATGTGGATCCGGGAAGATAGGTAGAGTTATCATTAACGGAATCACCTAAAAAGTCCCCGTATGTCTGCGCTCCTCGCCATCTTGGTGTGTTTATCCTTCAACAGGACCGATAACCAAACCACCCGATGGGGTCTGTGGAATTAAAACCTGAAATAAAACAAGCAAAAGTGAAAGTATGTGTGTATCCGATGTCGGTTGAGCCGTGCCGTGGACCACAAGCTAGCTATTCCTCCGTCGATGTCCATGGAATTTTGAGTGCGTAGTTATGTATGTGTGGCACGCATGCCACCGCTTGATCGGGACTGAGACGGAGGCCAGATTGCTAGTCGAGCTCCTGACGAGTCGAGCTCTCCTGCTGCAGAGTAGTCCAGACCCTCTTAAGGGTGTCCGAGGGCTCGGCAGCCGAATGAAGGTTCTGCTTGAGAAGGCCGCTTTGTACTTCTACTGCTAGGGTAGCTGTGTGCTCTTATGTATGGAGAGAGCGTTTCATATTTCCATTGACTATTATGACGTCACGTGGGCCGGGCATCTTGAGCTTGAGATAAGCATAGTGTGGCACTGTGTTAATCGAGCAAACGTTGTTCGTCCAAGCAGTGCATGATAGCCGCTACGAAATGGGACGATATCGAAGACTAAATCCTCGTTTCGGAAGTTGTCCGGAGATCTGAAGACAACCTCTAATGTTATTGAGCCCGTACAACGAGCCTCTACGCCTGGAATGACTCCTTTAAAGGTGGTCTTTGTAGGCTTGATCCTTGATGGGTTAATGCCCATTTTTCGCACTGTATCCTGATAGAGCAGATTGAGGCTGCTACCGCTGTCCATGAGCACACGAGTCAGGTGGAACCAATCAATTATTGGGTCTAAGACCAGTGCAGCTGAGCCTCCGTGATGGATGTTGTTCGGGTGATCCCGACGATCAAAGGTGATCGGGCATGACGACCATGGATTGAATTTTGGGGCGACTGGCTCTATCGCGTAGACGTCCCTGAGCGCACGCTTGCGCTCCCTCTTGGGGATGTGGGTAGCATATATCATGTTCACCGTTTTCACCTAAGGGGGAAACTTCTTCTGTCCCCCTGTGTTCGGTTGTCGTGGCTCTTCGTCATCATCCTTGCTTTGCGGTCCCTTTTCCCTGTTCTCGATGTTTAATTTGCTGGCCTATTTGAAAACCCAGCACTCTCTATTTGTATGATTAGGAGGCTTGTCGGGGGTGCCGTGAATCTGGCATGGATGATCCAGTATGCGGTCCAAGCTGGATGGGCTCGAATTGTTCTTTTGGAACGGCTTCTTCCGCTAACCGGACTTAGAGCCACTGAATCCAGCGTTCACTGCCATATCCTCGGTGTTGTCACTGTTGTTTCGGCGCTTGTATCTATTGCGTGGAGACTTGTCTTTGTTGCTTTTAACTTTAGGGGTGCCGGCATCGCTTGCATTGTTTTTGCTACGGGCCAACCAACTGTCCTCGCCCGCACAAAAGTAGGTCATGAGTGCCATGAGGGCTGCCATGGATTTTGGCTTTTCTTGGCCGAGGTGGCGAGCGAGCCATTCGTCGCGGATGCTATGCTTAAAAGCTGCTAGAGCTTCGGCGTCCGGACAGTCGACAATTTGGTTCTTTTTAGTTAAGAACCTTGTCCAGAATTTCCTGGCGGACTCTCCAAGCTGTTGAACTATATAGCTTAAGTCATCAGCGTCCGGAGGTCGAACATATGTACCTTGGAAGTTATCGAGGAAAGCCTCTTCCAAGTCCTCTCAGCTGCCAATGGTTCATGCAGACTGTTTAGCCAATGCCGAGCTGGCCCTTTGAGTTTTAGAGGGAGGTATTTTATGGCGTGGAGGTCATCTCCGCGGGCCATATGGATGTGGAGAATGAAGTGCTCGATCCACACTGCGGGGTCCGTGGTTCCATCGTATGATTCTATGTTCACGAGCTTGAATCCTTCAGGGAATTCGTGATCCAGGACCTCATCAGTGAAGCAATGATGGTGTGTGGGGCCTCTATATCGAGCCGTATTGTGACGCAGCTCTGATAGAGTCAGTCTGCGGTGATCGGCCCCCGCATGACTGGGTTTGTCACGTCCGAATATGTAGCCGTGGTCACGTGTCGAGGCGCGTCCTCGTGATCCGCAGATTGATCTTTTATGTCCTTCTTTATTGTTCGGGTTCCGTTGGAGGTCATATGCATGGCCGTGGGCTAATTTACCTCTGCCTGAGTGATGAGGCGAGGCGGGTTGGTGTTCAGCATGAGTTGCCGTTTTGTCCCGACCACGTGGTGGTTGGTCGGCCGTATTGTGCGATGGTGGTATGTACTCTGGTGCCTCCTCGTCGAACCGAGGTAGCAATTTGCGCTTTGGGTAGCTTTTGGTTGGGCGCTTGAGGCCATATTCTTCGGCTGCTAGGACATCAGTCCATTTATCATTGAGCAGATCTTGGTCAGCTTGAAGCTGCTGCTGCTGCTTCTTTTTCAGGCTCCTTGCCGTGGCTATTAGCTGGTGCTGGAAGCGCTCCTGCTCAAGAGGTTCCTCGGGCACAATGAAATCTTTAGTGCTGAGGCTCGCCTCATCTTCGGAGAGCAGCCAGTAATTATCGTCCTCCGAATCTTCGTATGTGGCCTGTTTAATAGGGCTAACCTGCTCATCTTCCCGTTCATCTTGTTTGTTTGCTTTATCGACGGGGTCTTCGTTGTCTTCGGCACCTTTCGGAGTGTCATCTTCTCCTGTGCTGGTGTTGCTATCTTTACTGTCGCGTGACTTAGAGCGGCGCCGCTGACACCGGCGCTTGGACTGTATTTCGGAAGGTTTATCCTCAACTGGGTCTTCCTTATCGTCGCCGCTTTTCTCCTTTGGTGTATCCACCATGTATACATCATATGAGGAAGTGGCCGTCCAGCGTTCGGTGAATGGCGGGTTCTTGGCCTCTTCTTCGCCGGCATCGTCATCCATACCATCGATATCCTCAGAGTCGTAATCAAGTTCGTCGGTCAAATCCTCGATCGTGGCTATAAAGTGGGTGGCGGATGGGAAGTAAAATTCTCCATCGTCAGCCCCTAGTTCGAGCCGGATATAGTTTGGCTGAGAGTCCTCCGCCAAGGACAGGTTTTTTAATGAGTTTAGCACATCACCCAAAGGCGAGTGCTCGAAGATTTCGGCGGCGCTGAATTTGAAGATCGATGAATGATCAAGCTCGGTGTCCATGGGCTCGCGTGGTTCGGAACCTACGGCCGGAGACGAGTCTGGCGTTCCGGTGGCATAGACATCGTGTGAGACCAGGTCCATGTGTGGCTCCAACGCCGTGGAGTCTGCGTCCTCCGAGGTCGGGTTAATCCTCTCCTCTTTGGATGGCGCAGCTTGCTCCGGCTCTAGGGCCAGAGCGGTTACAGGAGCGATCTCCCGGATGCGGCCCAATGACAGATTTAGGTCATGATCATCGGGGTGACCGGGAGAGGCCACTGCGGTATCGAATCCGGTGAAGATCAAGTCTCCACGGATGTCCGCTACGTAGTTCAAGCTCCCGAATCTGACCTGATGGCCAGGGGCGTAGCTTTTGATCTGCTCCAGATGGCCAAACGAGTTGGCCCATAGTGCAAAGCCGCCGAACATGAAGATCTACCCGGGGAGGAAAGTTTCTCCGCAGACAGCGTCATTATTGACGATTGAAGGGGCCATCAAACCTTTCAGCGACAGCATAGAGGAACTCTTAATGAAAGCACCAATGTCGGTGTCAAAACCGGCGGATCTCGGGTAGGGGGTCCCGAACTGTGCATCTAAGGTTGATGGTAACAAGAGACAGGGAACACGATGTTTACCCAGGTTCGGGCCCTCTCTATGGAGGTAATACCCTACTTCCTGCTTGATTGATATTGATGAATATGAGTATTACAAGAGTTAATCTACCACGAGATCGTAATGGCTAAACCCTAGAAGTCTAGCCTGCATGACTAAGGTGTTGAGTATATCCTTTCCGGACCTCACCCTCCGGTTTATATAGACACCGGGGGATCTAGGGTTACATAGAGTCGGTTACATAAGATGGAATCTTCATTGTTGTTCGCCAAGCTTGCCTTCCACGCTAAGGAGAGTCTTATCCGGACATGGGTACAGTCTTCGGTCTTCATATCTTCACAGCCCATCAGTCCGGCCCATAGATAACAGGCCGGACGCCCGAGGACACCTTATTCCAGGACTCCCTCACCTATCACTTCGCACAGGCAGGGCGGTTGTACTGGTCATGGGGGCGGTTGTATCGCTGGGAGCTTAGGTACTAGTTCTTGGAGGCGTTTCCGGATGTGCTCAGTGGTTGTACCGGTCAAGTGGCTGTTGCAGGGATAAACCGGTGTTGTACCGGCCTTGCGCCGCTTGATGTCAGAAGCTTGACCGGTGGTCGAGCGGTTGTGCCGCCCGAGCGGTAATTGGGCGGTGCATGGGCAGTTGTTCCGGGACTTCTGAGCTGGGAAGATGTTCTTCATGCTCTTGATGTCCATCTTGCATCGTAACTTCTCCTTGGTTGCTTACATGGTACCTAAGCACACAAAACATCTCCGTTTGAGGTAGTAGCCATGTCTCAAGTGGGTCAAAGGGAAATTCAACAAGGAGAGAGTTAACCTCGTTCTCAATGGCTCTCGCACGGGCTCTTGTCATTGGTCCGAGTGGTGTTGTGGGAGATGTAGGTAGGTCCACGGGGATGACCTTGGGATGCTCTGCATTATCTCCCCTCCCTTGGGAAAGATCTGACCTCGGATCAAAATCTTCATCACCATGGTAGGGAGAGAGGTCCTCGACATTGAAGATGTCGCTCACGTTGTACTTGTCACGTGGGAGGTCGATCTTGTAAGCATTGTTGTTGTAGCGTGCGAGCACCTTGAAGGGTCTATCCGCTCAAGGTAGAAGCTTGGGCTTGCGTTCGTTGGGGAAGCGGTCTTTGCAAAGGTGTAGCCACACAAGGTCACCAATATAGATCACCATGGGTTGCTTGTTGATGTTGAGCTTGGTCGCAAGTCGTTGTACTTGGCGCTCAATGGTTTTCCTTATATCTTCATGCACCTTCTTGAGATGGTTCACACGTGCACTTCCGTCCATATTGATGTGCTCTTGTAGTGGTAGAGGAATAATGTCCAATGGGGACAATGGGTTGAATCCATAGACGACCTCGAAGGGCTACTTGTCGGCAATAGGTAGACACTCCTCCCACTCCTTGATGTATTTCTTGATGAGCACGCGAAGTAGAGTGGAGAGTGTGCGGTTGGCCACCTCCGTTTGGCCGTCGGTTTGTGGATGATACGCCGTGGAGAAGAGTAGCTTGATTCCGAGCTTGGTGCATAGGGTCTTCCAAAAGTAGCTTAGGAACTTGACGTCGCGGTCTGAGGCGATCGTCTTGGGTACTCCATGTAGACGTAATATTTCCCTACAAAAGAGATTGGTAACATGTGAAGCATCATCTATCTTGTTGCAAGGAATGAAGTACATAATGACAAATACCAAGTCCTTCCCATTTCTAGTCCTAGGCACGCCAAGTACAAAATCCATGCTAATATCTTCCCATGGTTGATATGGAATTGGGAGAGGCATGTAAAGGCCATGGGATTGAGCTTTAGACTTAGCTTTGCGACATGTAGAGCATCAGTTGGTGAAGCGGTTGATGTCGCGAAACATCTTGGGCCGAAAATAGTTCTTGGAGAGAGTAGAAAATGTCTTGTCGCATCCAAAATGTCCCATTAGTCCCCCTCCATGAGATTCCTACAAAAGCAACAAATGGAGAGAAGACTCGGGAATGCAAAGCTTGTTAGCTCTCATAAGATATCCATCTTTGATGTAATAGCGTTCCCAAGATGTATGCATCAAACATTTGGCATAAGGAGTAGCAAAAGTAGGATCATGCTCGTACAAGTCTTTTATATGCTCAAAGCCAATGACATCCAATTCAAGTTGAGTAACAAGCATGCATATGCGGTAAAGAGCGTCCGTCACAATGTTTTCCTTACCTTTGATGTACTGGATGACATTAGCAAATGAATCAGTAAATTTATTCCATTTAGCATGACGATTGTTCAACTTGGTTTGGCCCTTAAGGTACTTGAGTGTTTCATGATCGGTGTGAATGATGAATTCATGAGAGCGAAGATAGTGTGCCTATTCATGCAAAATGCACACTAAAGCATATAGATCTTTGTCATAGATGGGGTAATTGAGTTGCGCTCCGGAAAGTTTCTCACTAAGCAAGAGAACGACGCAAGAATGGACGAGATTAGTGCTTTGTTGCTCAACTGCTCTTCTTCCACTTCCTCCTCATCAAGACGGAGCCGCTCAAGTTGACACTCCGACTTTACCCTCTCCAGCTCAAGTACACCGACATCAAACAATTTTCGATGTGCCGCGCACATCGATCGTCAAGCAAGCCTCAATCCTCTACGCGACACGGACTCTCAAGAGCATCGACAACGTCAAACCCAAGAGGCTTTCGCACTAGCACGAGATCGGCAACAACAACGCCAACATGAAGAGGAAGAGCAAGCGCGTGCACACCAAGTTGCACAAGATGCCGAGGCACAACGTCAAGAACAACAACTCCATGACGCTCAAGCACTTGAGGCGCAAAAAGCCCTCCAAGCTTCAAGTCGAGCCGTAGCCAACCGAGGCCGACAAGCTCGTGAACATGAAGAAGCACTTCGCGAAGAAGCTCATGAACGAAGATATCAAGCTCGCGTGCATCGTCAAGTTCCTCATGTTCCTCCTCGAGCTCGACAAGCCCCTCCACAAGCTCCTCAAGGACATCAAGTTCACCAAGAGCATGACAACAATGGGAATCCTCCATGACAAGACCAACATGAGGTTGACAACCCTCCTCACCAAGAGAAACACGAGTTTGACGATCATCAACCACATGGGCGTCATCATCCTCAACCCCAACACAATGAAGAGCAATGCTACGGAAAGCTAAAGTTCAAAATGCCCAAGTTTAATGGAAGCAACGATCCCGAAGAATACCTTGCATGGGCATTGAAGGTCAACAAAATCTTCCGTTTGCACAACTATGAAGAAGAGAATAAGATCGCAACGGCATCCCTTGAGTTCCAAGACTATGTCCTCATTTGGTGGGAACAAGTAATCGAGCGCCATGAGGCAAGAGGTGAACCACCCATCACTACTTGGGCGCAAATGAAGGATGTCATGATAGCACACTTCGTGCCTACCTACTACAACCGCGAACTCTTCAAGAAACTTCAACTACTCAAGCAAGGAAGCAAGAGCGTTGAAGAGTACTACAAGGACATGGAGATTGCCATGATAAGAGCCAATGTCACGGAAGATGATGAGCAAACAATGGCACGTTTCTTGAATGGACTCAATCATCCTATCAAGAAGATCGCCGACTTCCAACCATACTCGAACCTCATCGAGCTAGTGCATCAAGCTACCAAAGCGGAACACCAAGTACAAGATGATTACAAGTATGCCAAGTTCTCATCCAAGACATACGGCTTCTCCAACACCCAAGCTTAAACGACTCCAACACCGTCTACCAAGCCTTCTACAAGCAACATCGACAAGTCGAGTCACAAGAAAACTTTGTCAACCCCAAGTCATCCTCCTACAACGAGCAACTTCAAGCCGAGAGCATCATCCTCATCCACCCCAACCGATGAGACCGTCAAGACAAGTTCCTTCAAATGCTTCACATGCGGAGGCCGAGGCCACAAGTCCTATGAGTGTACCAATAAGCAGACCATGATCCTCAATGGCAACGACACTTATGACTCAATGAGTGAAGGAGAAACGGATGCACTTGAGCAAGTCGCCATGCACTGACACGTGAACGATGAAGCGGAACAAGTCTTTTGCGATGAAGATTCAAGTTCCGCTCTAGTTGTCTCCATGGTCTTTACTCTTCATCATCACCAAGAAGAAGACCAAAGATACCATATCTTTCATACCAAGGATGGCATCAATGGAAGTTTTGTCAAGGTCATCATCAATGGAGGGAGTTTTCATAAACTCGCGAGTGAAGAACTTTGCTACAAGCTCCAATTGCCCAAGATGAAGCATCCACATCCCTACAAAGTTCAATGGCTTAGCGACTCCGGCACTATCCAATTGGAGCATCGAGTACAAGTCTCCTTCAAAATTGGCGCCTACGAAGACACTTTGGAGTGTGACGTCGTTCCTATGACTGTTTGCCACCTTCTTCTTGGACGCCCATGGCAATTTGATAGAGGTGTCATCCACAACGGCCGAACAAACCACTACATCTTCAAGATGAAAGGAAATGAGTTCGTACTTCGCCCCATATCTTCAATCCAAGTAATCACCGATAAGCAAGCCACCCATCGTGGAGAGAATAATGAGAGAGTGAGCCACCGAAAAGAGAGTGAGCCACCGAAAAGAGAGTGAGCGCCATAAGCCCAAATCGAGTGCCTCCACAATGAGTGACAAGAAGAACTTAGTCCTATTTGCCACCAAAAGTGAGCTAAGAGGAGTGTGTGAGAACCCATCTACTGTCCTACACTATGTCCTTTTGTGCCAGGACAATGCAACACAAGCTAACACCTCTCACGCTCTACTTCTAGTGTTGTCTTCTCTTTTGCAGGAATTTCAAGATGTTTTGCCCGATGAGCTTCCTCCAGGACTACCTCCACTACGAGGCATCAAGCACCGCATCGACCTCATCCCCGGAGCACCTCTTCTGAACAAAGCTCCCTACCACGTCAACCCCGAAGAAACCAAAGAAATACAAAGGCAAGTAAAGCATCTCATAGACCATGGACATGTGCGTGAAAGTTTGAGCCCTTGTGCCGTCCCAGTAATTCTTGTGCCAAAACGAGATGGTAGCTTTCGCATGTGCTCCGATTGTAGACCTATCAATGCTATCACCATTCTCTATAGGTATCCCATTCCACACCTTGATGATATGCTTGATGAACTTAGTGGTGCCACTATATTCTCCAAAATTGATCTTAAAAGTGGTTACTATCAAATCCGCATACAAGAGGGTGACGAATGGAAAACCTCTTTCAAAACCAAGTTTGGGTTGTATGAGTGGTTAGTCATGCCTATGGGTCTATCGGAAGCACCGGGTACTTTTATGCGTCTTATGAATCATGTATTTCACCCTTACATTGGTGTGTTTGTTGTGGTCTACTTCGATGATATCCTTATTTGTAGTAAATCTCTTCAAGATCATGTCACCCATGTTCGAACTGTTTTACAAACTCTTCGAAAAGAGCGTCTCTATGCTAACATGGAAAAGTGCCTTTTCGGCGTTGATAAGCTCGTTTTCTTGGGTTTCGTTGTATCTTCTACGGGTGTTCATGTAGATGAGTCCAAGATTAATGCTATTAAGACGTGGCCCCAACCAACCAACTTGCAACAAGTGCGTAGCTTTCTTGGCCTTGCGGGTTTCTATCGTTGCTTTGTGAAAGATTTTAGCACCATTGCTTCACCTTTGCATGCTTTGAGTAAGAAAAATGCGCCTTTTGTTTGGGGACCATCCCAAGATACCGCTTTCAATGAGCTTGAGAATTTGCTTACCCATGCTCCCGTGCTTGCATTACCTAACTTTGACAAGCCCTTTGAGATTCATTGTGATGCTAGTGGAAATGGCATAGGAGGTGTGTTAACACGAGAGAAGCGCCACATACATCAACGTCATGCATTGGACTCTCCCTGGTAATCGCTCTATCCAAGCTTTGAGAGTTTTGACTACGACGGTTGCCGATCACCGCCTGCTGCGGGGTAAGAACTGGTAAGAATTTGAGATTTGCTTGACGTATTTGTGACACCCACCACCACCTCTTGTTAGTAGTCTGTAGGATCATATTCTTGTGTGTTTCTATTGCTGCTAACAATGGCAGGATCACAAGCCGACAAGACTGACTGGGAGAACATGACGAATAAGGAGTTGCATGATAAATTTCAGCAAATGATGAGTGGACAGGTGCAAGATGTGCTAAACAGATTTGAAGAGGCCATGGAGAAGACGTTTGAAACAAAGATCGATAACAATTTTAATGAATTGCTCGCGCATCTTCCACCACCACCACCGGCTGCACCTAACGCAACTCTACAGTAACACACCTTCCAAATCAAGTGGGACGAGCATAGCGCGTTCCCATTGACCGTGGGCAAAATTCTGGGGCTGCTGTTGATGCTTCTGTAGCTCCTGCTGCTACTGTAGAGGTGGAGGACCATTACGAGGATGAGGTTGATCAAAATTAGAACTACGTGCAACCACTAGCACCACCACCACCAGGTCGTCCTCAGGTATATCATCGCAACGGTAGGCCTGCACCACGACATGAGGTATGGGATCATGACCATCTTCCTAAACTGAAATTGAATATTCCACCATTTGAGGGTAGATATGTTCCTGATATATATCTTACTTGGGAGTTAGAAATTGAACAACGTTTTACATGTTTACAATATCCTGAGGAGAGACGTGTTCCTGCTGTTGTTTGTGCTTTCACTAGCTTCGCATGTGTTTGGTGGTCTGAACATTGTAGATTATATCCTAGTCCAACTACTTGGGATGCTTTGAAAACTGCTATGCGTACTCGTTGAGTTCCACCATATTATCAATGTGAATTACTTCCAAAATTGCAGCGTTTAAGACAATGAAAAAATTCTGTAGAAGAATATTATCAGGAATTACAAACTGGCATGATTGATTGTGGTATTGTTGAGGAGAATGAAGCTATGCTTGCATGTTTTATGGGTGTATTAAATAGAGAGATTCAGACCATTCTAGAGTATAAGGAGTATACTAATATCACTCGTTTATTCCATCTTGCTTGTAAAGCTGAACATGAAGTGCAGGATCGACAGGCATTGGCGCGAACTAACTTTTCTTCAGGTCGATCTTCATCATGGACACCACGTGCATCCTCTACTTCCACTGCACTAGCATCTCCATCAGGTACCACCTCCAGCCGTGATACAAGAAAGCAAGCACAACCACCACTATCTGCGAAGAGCACACTTATCGGGCCTGCGCAGAGCTCTTCTTCTTCCATGGCATCAACAGGGCACACAAGTGATATTATTTGTCGTCGTTGTAAGGGAAGAGGACATTTTTGTGAGAGAATGCAAATCTCAGCGTGTGATGATTGCTACTGAGGATGGTGGGTATGAGTCCGCTAGTGACTATGATGAGGAAACGTTGGCTCTTATTACACATGAAGAACATGACGGAGATGATTCTGATCATGAGACGCAATATATGGCTGCTGAAGATGCTGACAGGTATGAATGTTTAGTTGCTCAACATGTTTTGAGTGTGCAGGTTACACAAGCTGAGCAAAATTAGAGGCACAATTTGTTCCATACAAAGGGAGTTGTGAAGGAACGTTCTGTTCGCGTCATCATAGATGGAAGGAGCTGCAATAACTTAGCTAGCATGGAGATGGTGGAGAAGCTATCTGTCACCACAAGACCACATCCACATCCTTACTACATCCAATGGTTCAACAACAACGGCAAGGTTAAGGTAACGCGTACTGTTCGTGTGCATTTTAGTATCTCTGCATATGGTGATTATGCTGATTGTGATGTGGTACCTATGCAAGCATGTTCCTTATTACTTGGTAGACCATGGCAATTTGATAAAAATTCTGTACACCATGGTAGAAACAATCAGTATACTCTTATTCATAAGGATAAAAATATTACTTTGCTTCCTATGATTCCTAATTCCATTTTGAAAGATGATATTAATAGAGCTAATAAAGCAAAACAGGAGAAAAATAAGAGTGAAAATCAGATTGTGGCAAAAGAATTTGAGCAACAAATGAAGCCTAATAATAAACCATCTAGTGTTGTTTCTGAAATTAAATTGAAAAGTGCATGTTTACTTGCCACCAAATCTGATATTGATGATCTCGATTTTAGCAAATCTGTTTGCTATGCTTTTGTGTGCAAAGAGGCATTATTTTCATTCGAGGACGTGCCTTCCTCTTTGCCTCCTGCTTTCACTAACATTTTGTCGGAGTTCGTTAACGTCTTTCCACAAGACGTGCCACCGGGATTACCACCTATTCAAGGGATTGAGCATAAAATTGACTTAATTCCTGGTGCATCATTACCCAACCGTGCACCAT
The DNA here is from genome assembly GCF_002162155.2 of Triticum dicoccoides. Classification (NCBI taxonomy): domain Eukaryota; kingdom Viridiplantae; phylum Streptophyta; class Magnoliopsida; order Poales; family Poaceae; genus Triticum; species Triticum dicoccoides. The sequence continues at coordinate 358,595,513 of NC_041382.1, read as the reverse complement.
ACGGTACCAATCCAGAGGAGACGAAGGAGATTATGTGTCAAGTACAAGAACTACTCGACAAAGGTTACATACGCAGATCCCTTAGTCCTTGTGCTCTTCCTATCATTTTAGTGTCGAAAAAGATGGTACGTCGCGTATGTGCGTTGATTGTAGAGACATTAATAATATTACTATTCGTTATCGTCATCCTATTCCTAGGCAAGATGATATGCTTAATGAATTGAGTGGCGCTACAATATTCTCCAAAGTTGATTTGCGTAGTGGATACCATCAAATTCGTATGAAATTGGGAGATGAATGGGAAACATCATTTAAAACTAAGTTTGGATTATATGAGTGGTTAGTCATGCCTTTTGGGTTAACTAATGACCTAGTACTTTCATGAGATTAATGAACAAAGTTTTATGTGCTTTCATTGGACGATTTGTGGTAGTTTACTTTGATGACATATTGATTTATAGCAAATATTTGGAGGAACATTTGGAACTTTTACGCGTTGTTTTTATTGCTCTACGTGATGCACGTTTGTTTGGTAACCTTGGAAAGTGCACCTTTTGCACTGACCGAGTATCTTTTCTTGGCTATGTTGTTACTCCACAGGGAATTGAAATTGATAAAGCCAAGATTGAAGCTATTGAGAGTTGGCCGCGGCCCAAAAGGGTCACACAAGTGAGGAGTTTCCTTGGCCTTGCTGGTTTCTATAGGTGTTTTGTGAGAGATTTCAGCACCATTGTTGCACCTCTCAATGAGCTTACAAAGAAGGATGTGCCTTTTGTTTGAGGTACCACACAGGAAGAAGCCTTCACGGTATAGAAAGATAAGTTGACACATGCTCCTTTACTCCAACTTCCTGATTTTAATAAGACTTTTGAGCTTGAATGTGATGCTAGTGGAATTGGATTAGGAGGTGTGATATTACAAGATGGCAAACCTGTTACATACTTTTCTAAAAAATTGAGTGGGCCTAGTCTGAACTATTCTACGTATGATAAAAAATTATATGCTCTTGTTCGGACCTTAGAAACATGGCAACATTATTTATGGCCCAAGGAATTTGTTATACATGTTGATCATGAATCTTTGAAACACATTAAAAGTCAAGCAAAACTGAACCGTAGACATGCTAAATGGGTTGAATTCATTGAGACTTTCCCTTATGTCATTAAACACAAGAAGGGTAAAGAAAATGTTATTGCTAATGCATTGTCTCGTCGTTAAACTATGCTTTCACAACTTGACTTTAAAATATTTGGTTTGGAGACCATCAAAGATCAATATGTGCATGATGCTGAATTTAAAGATGTATTGCAGAATTGTAAGGAAGGGAGAACTTGGAACAAGTTCGTTCTTAACGATGGATTTGTGTTTCGTGTTAACAAGCTATGCATTCCAGCTAGCTCTGTTCGTCTTTTGTTGTTGCAGGAGGCGCATGGAGGAGGATTAACGGGATACTTTGGCGTCAATAAGACGGAGGATATACTTGCTACACATTTCTTTTGGCCAAAGATGAGACGAGATGTTGAGCGTTTTCTTGCTCGCTGCACTACATGTCAAAAAGCTAAGTCACGACTCAACCCTCGTGGTTTATATATGCCTTTGCCTATACCTAGTGTTCCTTGGGAGGATATATCTACGGACTTTGTTTTAGGTTTACCTCGAACAAAGAAGGGGAGGGATAGCATATTTGTTGTCATGGATAGGTTCTCGAAAATGGCACACTTTATACCATGTCATAAAAGCGATGATGCTGTTAATGTTGCTGATTTGTTCTTCCGTGAAATTATTTACTTGCATGGTGTGCCAAATACTATTGTTTCAGATTGTGATACTAAATTTCTTAGCCACTTTTGGAGATGTTTATGGGCTAAGTTGGGGACTAAACTGCTTTTTAGTACTACTTATCACCCCCAAACTAATGGACAAACTGAAGTAGTCAATAGAACATTGTCTACTATGCTTAGGGCTGTTTTGAAGAATAATAAGAAAATGTGGGAAGAATGCTTGCCTCATATTGAATTTGCTTATAATCGTTCATTGCATTCTACTACTAAGATGTGCCCTTTTGAAATTGTGTATGGTTTCCTACCTCGTGCACCTATTGATTTGTTACCTCTTCCATCTTCGGAGAAGGTTAATTTTGATGCTAAAGACGTGCTGAGTTGATTTTAAAAATGCATGAGTTAACTAAGGAAAACATTGAGCATATGAATGCTAAAAATAAACTTGCTGGAGATAAGGGTAGAAAACATGTTGTATTTGCACCTGGAGATCTTGTTTTGTTACATTTGCGTAAGGATGGATTTCCTAATTTGCACAAATCAAAGCTAATGCCACGTGCTGCTGGTCCTTTTAAGGTGTTAGAGAACATAAATGATAATGCATATAAACTTGAGCTGCCTGCAGATTTTGGGGTTAGTCCTACTTTTAACATTGCAGATTTGAAGCCTTATTTGGGTGAGGAGGATGAGTTTTCGTCGAGGATGACTTCATTTCAAGAAGGGGAGGATCGTCAAAGTCGACTCCCACAGAAAACGATATCTATCTCATCGAAACATTGGGACACCTTCGCCTCTATCAATGCCTATGTTCATGATCATTGCCTTAGTTATCATCATAACTTTGCGCTTTTATATCAATTGCTCGGCAGTAATTTTTTCACCCACCATAACAACTTCTATCTTGAGAGAACCCTCTAGTGAAACCTATGGCCCCGGGGTTTATTTTACATCATATTAGTTTCCCGTCAACTTGCCGATTTCTGTCGTCGTTCCCTTACATTGCAATGTTTTACTTTCCTTTCCATAAACCAAAAATACCAAAAATATTACTTTACCATTTATCCATCTCTATCAGATCTCACTTTGCGAATAACCGTGAAGGGATTGACAACCCCTTTATCGCGTTGGTTGCAAGTTGGTGTTTACTTGTGCAGGTATTCGGTGGCTTGTTGCGTAGTCTCCTACTGGATTGATACCTTGGTTCTCAAAACTGAGGGAAATACTTACGCTACTTTCCTGCATCACCCTTTCCTCTTCAAGGGAAAAACCAATGCAAGCTCAAGAGGTAGCACATACCGATGTATGCGGTCCGATGAGTGTTGAGGCATGCAGCGGGTATCATTATTTTCTAACCTTCACAGAGTATTTGAGTAGGTATGGGTATATCTACTTGATGAAACACAAGTCTGAAACATTTGAAAAGTTCAAAGAATTTCAGAGTGAAGTGGAGAATCATCATAACAGGAAAATAAAGTTTCTATGATCTGATCACGGAGGCGAATATTTGAGTTATGACTTTGGCCATCATTTAAAACAATGTGGAATTGTTCCACAACTCACGCCACCTGGAACACCACAACGTAATGGCGTGTCCGAACGTCGCAACCATACTTTATAGGATATTGTGCATTCTATGATGTCTCTTACCGATTTACCACTATCGTTTTGGGGTTATGCATTAGAGACAGCCGCATTCACTTTAAATACGGCACCGTCTAAATCCATTGAGATGACACCATATGAACTATGGTTTGGCAAGAAACCTAATCTGTCGTTTCTTAAAAGTTTGGGGATGCGACGCTTGTGTCAAAAGGCTTCAGCCTAACAAGCTGCAACCCAAAGTGGAGAAGTGCATCTTCATAGGATACCCTAAGGAAACAATTGGGTACACCTTCTACCATAGATCTGAAGGCAAGAACTTTGTTACCAAGAATGGATCCTTTCTAGGGAAGGAGTTTCTCTCGAAATAAGTGAGTGGGAGGAAAGTACAACTTGATGAGGTAATTGTAACTTCTCTTGTATTAGAAAGTAGCACATCAGAGAAATTCGTTCTTGTGATGCCTACACCAACTAGAGAGGAAGATAATGTTGATGATCATGAAACTTCAGATCAAGTTACTACTGCACCTTATAGGTCGAACAGAGCACGTTCCGCACCAGACTGGTATGGTAATGCTATCCTGGAAGTCATGTTAGTAGACCATGGCGAACCTACGATCTATGAAGAAGCTATAATGAGCCCAGATTCTGATAAATGGCTTGAGGCCATGAAATCTGAGATAGGATCCATGTATAAGAACAAAGTATGGACTTTGGTGGACTTGTCTGATGATCGGCAAACCATAGAAAATAAACAAATCTTCAAGAAGAAAACTGACGATGATGGTAATGTTACTGTCTACAAAGCATGACTTGTCGTAAAAGGATTTGTTCAACAAGTTCAAGGGGTTGACTAAGATGAGATTTTCTCACTCATAGCGATGCTTAAGTCCATTGGAATCATGTTAGCAATTGCCGCATTTTATGAAATCTGGCAAATGGACATCAAAAATGAATTCCTTAATGGATGTTTTAAAGAAGAGTTGTATATGATGCAACCAGAATGTTTTGTTGATCCTAAAGGTGCTAAAACGTGTGCAAACTCCAGTGATCCATCTATGGACTAGTGGAAGCATCTCAGAGTTCGAATATATGCTTTGATGAGGTGATCAAAGCATGTGGTTTTATACAGACTTATGGTGAAGCCTGTATTTATAAGAAAGTGAGTGGGAGGTCTGTAGCATTTCTGATAGTATATGTGGATGATATACTGTTGATTGGAAATGATATAGAATTTATGAATAGCATAAAAAGGGATACTTGAATAAGAATTTTCAATAAAAGACCTTGGTGAAGCTACTTATATATTGGGCATCGAGATCTATAGGGATAGATCGAGACACTTAATAGGACTTTCACAAAGCACATACCTTGACAAGATTTTGAAGAAGTTCAAAATGGATCAGTCAAACAAAGGGTTGTTGCATGTGTTGCAAGGTGTGAAGTTGAGTAAGACTCTAAACCCGACCACGGCAGAAGATAGATAGAGAATGAAAGTCATTCCCTATGCCTCAGCCATAGGTTCTATAAAGTATGACATGTTGTGTACCAAACTTGTTGTGTACCTTGCCATGAGTTTGGCAAGGGGGTATAATAGTGATCCAGGAGTAGATCACTGGACAGCGGTCAAAATTATCCTTGGAGGACTAAGGAAATGTTTCTCGGTTATGGAGGTGATAAAGAGTTCATCGTAAAGAGTTACATTAATGCAAGCTTTGACACCGATCCGGATGACTCTGAGTCTCAATCTGGATACGTATTGGAAGTGGGAGCAATTAGCTAGAGTAGCTCCCTGCAGAGCATTGTAGACACGGAAATTTGCAAAAATACGTACGGATCTGAATATTGCAGACCCGTTGACTAAACCTCTCTCACAAGCAAAACATGATCACACGTCAGTAATCTTCAAGTGTTAATCACATGGCGATGTGAACTAGATTATTGAGTCTAGTAAACTCTTTGGGTGTTAGTCTCATGGCAATGTGGACTATGGGTGTTAGACACATAGCATTGTGAACTAGATTATTGACTCTGGTGCAAGTGGGAGACTGGTGGAAATATGCCCTAGAGGCAATAATAAAATGGTTATTATTGTATTTCCTTAATCATGATAAAGGTTTATTATTCATGCTAGAAATGTATTGACCGAAAACTTAAATACATGTGTGGATACATAAACAAATACCATGTCCCTAGTGAGCCTCTACTAAGACTAGCTCGTTGATCAAAGATGGTTAAGGTTTCCTAACCATAGACATGAGTTTTCATTTGATAATGGGATCACATCATTAGGACAATGATGTGATGGAAAAGACCCATCTGTTAGCTTAGCATAATGATCGTTCAATTTTATTGCTATTGCTTTCTTCATGTCAAATACATATCCCTTCAACTATGAGATTACGCAACTCCTGGATACTGGAGGAATGCCTTGTGTGCTATTAAATGTCACAATGTAACTTGGTGATTATAAAGATGCTCTATAGGTATCTCTGAAGGTGTTTGTTTAGTTGGCATAGATCGAGATCAGGATTTGTCACTCCGAGTATCGGAGAGGTATCTCTGGTCCCTCTCGGTAATACACGTCATAAGAAGCCTTGCAAGCAAAGTGGGTAATGAGTTAGTTACAGGATGATGTATTACGGAACGAGTAAAGATACTTGCCAGTAACGAGATTGAACCAGGTATGAAGATACCGAGGATCAAATCTCAGGCAAGTAACATACAGATGGACAAAGGGAACTACATATGATGTCATAACGGTTTGACCGATAAAGATCTTCATAGAATATCTGAATATGTAGGTGCCAATATGGGCATCCAAGTTCAACTGTTGGTTATTGACCAGAGAGGTGTCTCGGTCATGTCTACATAGTTCTCGAACCCGTAGGGTCCGCACGCTTAACGTTCATTGACGATATAGTGTTATATGAGTTATATGTTTTGGTGACCGAATATTGTTCAGAGTCCCCGATGAGATCACGGACATGGCGAGGAGTCTCTAAATGGTCGAGAGGTAAAGATTTATATATAGGATGATGGTATTTGGACACTGGAAGTGTTTCGGGACTTGCCGGGAAGGAATCGGGTCACCAGAAGGGGTTCCGGGCATCCCCGACAAGATATGGGCCTTATGGGCCAAAGTGGGGAGAGACCAGCGCACAAGGGGGCTGGTACGCCCCCTCCATTGTTTGGCCAGCCCTAGGGAAGGAAAAGGGGGAGGGCTAGCCCCTCCCGCCTTTCCCTCTCATGGGAGAAAGGAAAGGGGGGCGCCACCCTCCCTTGCCTTTCCCCGCACTCCAAATAAGGAAAGGGGCGCGGCTTGAGAGGGACCCCAAGTAGGATTTCTCCTACTTGGGCGCCTCCTTTGGCTGCTCCTCCCTTCCTCCCACCTATATATATGTGGGAGGAGGGCGCCTAGCACACAATAGAAAATTTTTTGGATCACTTTCGTAGTGTTTAGGCGAAGCCCTGCGGAGATCACTTCTCCATCACCGTCACCATGCCGTCGTGCTGACGGAACTCATCTACTACCTCCATGTCTTGCTGGATCAAGAAGGCGAGGGACATCACCGAGCTGAACATGTGCAGAACGCGGAGGTGCCCTACTTTTGGTACTTGATCGGTTGAAATGCGAAGATGTTCGACTACATCAACCGTGTTGTCAAACGCTTCTGCTTATGGTCTACGAGGGTACGTAGACACACACTCTCCCTCATTGCTATGCATCTCCATGGATAGATCATTGCATGTGGGTAGAGAAAATTTTTGTTTTCCATGCAACGATTCCCATCACTTCTATGACGTATTTTCGTTTGCAATTTTCTCATCCATTCGTTAGTGTTACCATGTTCTTGCGAGAGAGGTTCACCTTGTATTTCCATGTTCCAAAACACAACCGATCGCTATTTATTTTTTGTGTTTTTGAACATGGAAATACAAGGTGAACCTCTCTCGCAAGAATTTTTGAACTTCCCCGGACAGAGCACTTGAACTTCTTTCAACAAACCTTTTAAGCTTTTATTTTTCTATACTTTTATTCTCACCTGAAATGCATTCCTTGTAGTACTTGAACTTCTCGTTGTTTACACTATGAACTTCTGTCATATTTTTGTGTATACGTCGAGTTACACACAATTGAAGGTCAGACGTTATGTTTGCCATTTTAAAACATGTAATTGGAGGTCGGATGTCCCGCAATATAAATTTTGAACCATGCACAGAGGTGTGCATGAACTTCTTGCAACAAATCTGAGTTTTTTATATACTTCGAACTTCTCTGTTATTTTACTTTCAACTTCTTAGTGCAGATCCATGTCGGTGGCGCGCGGTTGGCCAAATTCGTGGAGGAGTAGGGGCTCCGACCGATGTGGCTGACAACATCTGCACCACCGGCATTTTTCTTCTACAAACTTCAAGCGTTCTCATATTACTTGAACCTGTAAAATTATACTTATTGAACTTCATGTGGTTTTTGCCAAGAACTCGCTAGCATTTTCTGTTTTGTTGAATTTCGTTTTGCTTTCTAAGGCTTTTTTAAACATACGAACATTACTTGTTTTCAATGAGTTTTCGGATTACAACAAGCACCCATGGAGCATGCGCACTTTGCACAACCAATTTTGAACGAAGTGTTATTTTTTGTGCACTTTTAAAATACATATAACACGGTGCCAAACTACAGAAAAATACCAAATCCAAACTTCTCTCGTATACATTACCAAGCTGAACCTCAAGCATGGAACCTCAAGTACGGCCAAACATCAAGACCAATAGTCAAGAACCTAAAGGAAATGCACTGCGTGAAGTAGTTGAACTTCTAGGGCATGTCTGTTTGAACTTCACTCTATTTTGGACGTACTATTTTTTGCTCGTAACTCCCAAATCACTTACTGGAATTGAGAAAATGATATTCCGATGGAAAGTTGTTGAAAACACACAACTTTCTCGTGTTGATCAGTTTTTCATATTGGCGATGGTTCAAAAGAATTCTTTGAATCCATAAAAACGTGATTTAGACAGTATACATGAAAATCTTAAACCGTTCATAGAAATGTAGCACATAATATACCGTTGGAAAGCTTATGAATAGCGGCAAGTTTTTCTTGTAGACAGGTGTTACAATTTCGTTGCGGTTTGAGAGCAGTTTTTAAAATGGCAAAAACAACATTGTTTTTTGGCCTTTTTTCAACATGTAAATGAAGGACGGACGTCTCCCACATGAATTTTGAACTATGCTAGCAGGAGCACGTGAACTTCTTGCAACAAACCTTTTAAGCTTTTTGTTTTCTATTCTTATATTCTTATGTGAAATGCATTCTGTGTAGTAGTTGAACTTCCCAATGTTTTCACCTTGAACTTCTGTCACATATTTTTGTTCAACCTCTCTCACAAGAATTTTTGAACTTTCTCGGGCCGAGCTCTTGAACTTCTAGCAACAAAACTTTTAGCCTTTGCCTTTTCATTTTTTCATACAAAATGCACATCGTGTAGTACGTGAACTTCTGGCAGTTATTAACCTAAACTTCTCTCGGCTATGTAAAATTATCTGAGTTTTAATATGCATTGAACCGCTCTACCCTTTTTATTTGAACTTCATTGTGTATTTTTAGAAATGTGAAAATTGGACTTTTTTTAGAAACACCGAATTTCTTAGTTATTTGAAATTGAACTTATTGGTTTTATTCTTTAGTAACTAGAAAAATCTGATTTTTCAAATAAATATCAAATTGCTCTGCTTTTTTCAATTGAACTTCTTGGTTTTAATCTCTAGTAACGTGAAAACCTGAGTTTTTTTATGTACATTGAACTACTCCATTTTTTGAAATTGAACTTCTTGGCTTTAATCTTTAGCATTGGGGAAAATCTGAATTTTTTTATAAACATTAAACAACTTCATATTTTTTTAATTTTGGGCTTCTTGGTTTTATTCATTAGTAATGGGAAAAGGCCTAGTTATGTAATAAATATCAAACTGCTCAATTATTTAATGTTGAACTTCTAGGTCTTATTCTTAAAAGCAGGAAAAAACTATTTTTATAAACTTATTGAATCGCTCGGTTTTTTCAATTTGCTCTTCTTGATATTGTAATAAACGATGAACTTCCCCATTATTTAAATTTGAACCTCTAGGTTTTTAATAAAATGGGGAAACTCCATTTTCTCTAGAAATTTTGAGAGAGTCCTTTTTATATATTTTTTTGAACTTCTCCATTTTTCAATTCAAACTTCTTGCTTTCTTAGTATAGAAACGGTGAAAATCTACTTCTAAGTGGTCTTTTATTTTTGAACTACTTTTTTTAACTTCCTATGATCTTCTTGTCAGCGGATTTGAATTTCTTGATTTTTTATACGTCAAACTAGTGTGTTATTTTATTTTGAACTTCTTGTATCCATTCTTTAATAACGAGGAAATCTGAATTTTGTATAATCATCGAATCGATCCTCTCTTTTAATTTCGACTTCTTAGTTTGTTTATTTTAGTTACAAAAGAATCCTAGTTTTTGAATAAACATCAAGGCACTCCATTTTTTAAATTTGAAATTTAATGTTTTTTAACCTTTTAGGTACATTTTTTCATTGGCGGGTTTAATTTTTTAGATCCCCTCGAATTCGGTTATATTATATGTATGAACTGTTCTGGAGAACAATACTTGACATTTCTTTTGTTATCATTATGTTACGTGTGAGCTCTATGTTTATACTCCTCGGGGGCGACCATGTAAGCATCATGAATTAACGAACATGTACTTTTCAGTACATATTTTTTAGAAATGCATGTTTTTACTCGCTACGAACTTCAACATTTTTTATACATGAACTTCATGGTGAATTAGCATTTTATTTATGCACGTGAATTTCATAGATGAACTTTTTTATCATCTTACATATTTTGAAGTTTTTCATTTCTTATATTTCAACTTATTTCTCTTTCTCTTATATACACAAAATTAAAACCACTCATTTTTTGCATGAACACACGCACAGAACGCATGCACACATAGGGAGAGGAAGGCTCGTCGCGGCGATGTTTGGGGCGGTGACTAATGGAAAGAATCAAGTGGAAGTGGCTCCTGTGGACATCCTCGTGAAAAATTCTGAATGGAATGCCTGGAGGAACAGAAATACAGAAACCACTCAACCAGAGTAACCAGAGTAACCATCCTAGTCAAGCTCGTGCATTTTTTCCTGATGTTATGGATTAATTTAATTCCTAATGTAAACCTATAGCTAATTCGGACCAAATAGAATAGTGTTAATCTTCTGACATGATAATCTGCCAGTGTTGATGCATCCAGATAACCATCAGGCAGCGAACTTTGTATTAGTTAAAAGAGAGTTTTTTTAGCAAACTCACTAGATACTTTAAGCATTCCTAGTATGGCCTTTGAACACGGTTACATTAGTCAGCCGCTTCGGCGGCCCGAACTTTCGAAGAATAAAAAAATGATGTATGTGAAATACTGTAACAAGTGTTAATTTTTTCCAACAATAATAAAGGTGAACTTCATGGTTTTCTGTTCTGAACTTTTCTTGTTGTTTTTAGCACCTAATTGAACTCCTACAATTCATCAAAAATCAATCAAATGAAAAAGCCTACTCTCATAGGCATAACAACAAACAGGTGCAGTGCACTTAATTACAAACATAATACATCCATTGTTTTTACTTTTCTTGCTCATCAAACAAGTTATTTCTCATGGGATTTGTTCTCGCACCATAGTAGCATGTATAATTGGGACAATTTGCATAAGATGGTAGCAATACCTTCAAAGAGGGTGAGCGCCCACACGGTGGCCACCTAGAGGAGAGAAGGGATGGGGCAGGGAACGTGAGGGAGGACACAATCATGGACATGTTGCGCACAGGGATAGAGGAGCCTGCCGGAGACACACCACCTCAATGCATGTGAGATGCGTCCTGGAGGAGTCGTCCTACTGTTGTTGCACGAAGTGGACTGCAGCAACCAACTTGTTTTGTTGACACATGAGCGAGGAGGAGGTGAGCAGCATGAGAGGTCGGGGCATCAGCCGATAGACGGACGAGCGGCATGGATCTGCCAGTGTTGTGATGCATCTGGTGGTGGATGGATGTGGTCGGCAGCCAGATCCCTAGTAGGAGACGGTCGGTGCTGCAGCTACCAGCGAAGGTGGGGGAGATCAGGTGGTGTCTGGAGCTAGGAGCCAGACTGGGGAGCCGTTACCAACGAACAGTGGGCGGCGGGTCGTTTGGGGCGCCGTCTCCGGTGGTCGGTGGAGGCAGCTCCGGTGGTTTGGCACCGTCTTTGGTCCAAGGTGGGGAGGTATGCTCGGTTCGGCACCGTCGCTGGCGAGGGTGGGGCGACGGGCCGCGCGGGATGTGGTAGGTGCCAGATTGGGGAGGAGGAGGGATGCGGGCCACGGGGAGGGGCGTCAGCGACGTGGGTCGTGGGGCCTGGCGGTGTTTCGATTGCGGGTAGGGGCTCCGGCGGCGTAGTTGGAGGTCAGCGCGGGGGCGGCGGTAGCCAGGTGGATGGCGGCGCAGGGCGGTTGAGTGCGGTGGGTGCGGCAACAGAGGTGGATCTGGGTTGGGGGAAAGATGCGCGAGGTGGGGGCATATTCCTTTTTGCCACAAGGTGGGGGCAGTTTCTGGTTTTTCTAAAAAATCTCAGGAACAACTCGATCATCCCTATATACGCTCGGTGTGATCAGAATACTATTCTGATCCTATGGTCAGAATAGTGTTACCCTCTCTCCCTATATATATACTATTCTGTTACTAGTAACAAAATAATATCTATTACCCATCGGCCCTATAAGGGCGCGTCGCGCCTACACCATAGAATGTCCCCGACCCAGCCCGAACCCAACACACCTCCTTCCGCCGGAGGCAGCCGTCGTGGTCGAGTGAGCAATGATGTCAGCCGAAGCGAGGGAGCCCGCAGCGCTGTGACTGGCTACCGACGGATCCACCGCCGCCATCCCCTTCCTCGCTGGCAAAGCAACGACGGTGTCGTGATCCCCGCCTCCTGACTCCCTCCCTCGCCGGGGCCGTGATACTCACCTCTCGCCTCCCCCCACCTCACCGGAGCTTCTTTGAGGGATCCGTGATCTCCACCACCAGCCTCCCCCTTGCAGCAGCTCCTTCGACGAATCCGTGATCTCTTCCACCAGCCGCTGCCTCCCCGGACCTCGTCACCGGAGCTCCACCACAAGCAGGAGCGCCGTCGTCTCCCCAAGCTCCTTGCCTGCATCAATGGTGCCGCCTTCCAAGATTATGCTAGTACTCCACCAACGAGAGGAAGAAGAAGACATCAGATCCAAGAACATGCCATTGCAGGTGATGTCTGCTTCCCACACTAATTTTCGTCAAAATTGAATCTGCCTGATTACTACTGAAGCACAAACGATCAGTTCAAAAAATGTTTTCAAATCTGGGTTTGCCAGAAGAAAAATACCATGTTTGTGTCAGTTCATTAGTCCTGCTATGCAAAAGATTCAATTTAAAATTGGACACACTATGCTCTGCCTACATGTTACACTATTAGATTCGTCAGTACTACATGTGTGCTGCATCAGTGACACATGTCCCTATTATGCAGAAGCAGATAGTACATTGCAAATGCTTGCATCAGTTCATTACACCCCTGCCACTTGATGCACAATTTAGTTGTCGAGGTTACTGTCAGTACCTCTAATATGCTAGCTTCAGTTCAAGTCAACAAACATAAACTTATGCATCAGTCCAAGTAGCTACTACGCCTTATATAAGGTTCAGCTACCACTACAAGTTGTACGTTGTTATTTCTAATAGTACATGTCGTGTAGTTGTGTCAGTTCGAACGAGTAAAAGACTGTTGTTGAAAAAATATACACTTGTTACACAGTAAGTTCAATTATATATAAACTAGTAGTACTTCTAATGTAGATGCATAAGTTGTAGATGAAAAAAGAGAAGACATGAACGACGGACGTCTCCCACATGAATTTTGAACTATGCTAGCAGGAGCACGTGAACCTCTTGCAAAAACCTTTTAAGCTTTTTGTTTTCTATTCTTATATTCTTATGTGAAATGCATTCCGTGTAGTAGTTGAACTTCCCAATGTTTTCACCTTGAACTTCTGTCACATATTTTTGTTCAACCTCTCTCACAAGAATTTTTGAACTTTCTCGGGCCGAGCACTTGAACTTCTAGCAACAAAACTTTTAGCCTTTGCCTTTTCATTTTTTTTCATACAAAATGCACATCGTGTAGTACGTGAACTTCTGGCAGTTATTAACCAAAACTTCTCTCGGCTATGTAAAATTATCAGAGTTTTAATATACATTGAACCGCTCTACCCTTTTTATTTGAACTTCATTATGTATTTTTAGAAATGTGAAAATTGGAGTTTTTTTAGAAACATCGAACTTCTTAGTTATTTGAAATTAAACTTATTGGTTTTATTCTTTAGTAACTAGAAAAATCTGATTTTTCAAATAAATATCAAACTGCTCTGCTTTTTTCAATTGAACTTCTTGGTTTTAATCTCTAGTAACGTGAAAAACTGAGTTTTTTTATGTACATTGAACTACTCCATTTTTTGAAATTGAACTTCTTGGCTTTAATCTTTAGCATTGGGGAAAATCTGATTTTTTTTATAAAAATTAAACAACTTCATCTTTTTAAAATTTTGGGCTTCTTGGTGTTATTCATTAGTAATGGGAAAAGGCCTAGTTATGTAATAAATATCAAACTGCTCAATTATTTAAAGTTGAACTTCTAGGTCTTATTCTTAAAAGCAGGAAAAACTATTTTTATAAACTTATTGAATCGCTCGGTTTTTTCAATTTTATCTTCTTGATATTGTAATAAACGATGAACTTCCCCATTATTTAAATTTGAACCTCTATGTTTTTAATAACATGGGGAAACTCCATTTTCTCTAGAAATTTTGAGAGAGTCCTTTTTATATTATTTTTTTGAACTTCTCTATTTTTCAATTCAAACTTCTTGCTTTCTTAGTATAGAAACGGTGAAAATCCGCTTCTAAGTGGTCTTTTATTTTTGAACTACTTTTTTTAACTTCCGATGATCTTCTTGTCAGCGGATTTGAATTTCTTGATTTTTTATACGTCGAACTAGTGTGTTATTTTATTTTGAACTTCTTGTATCCATTCTTTAATAACGAGGAAATCTGAATTTTGTATAATCATTGAATCGATCCTCTCTTTTAATTTCGACTTCTTAGTTTGTTTATTTTAGTTACAAAAGAATCCTAGTTTTTGAATAAACATCAAGGCACTCCATTTTTTAAATTTGAAATTTAATGTTTTTTAACCTTTTAGGTGCATTTTTTCATTGGCGGGTTTAATTTTTTAGAACCCCTCGAATTCGGTTATATTATATGTATGAACTGTTCTGGAGGACAATACTTGACATTTCTTTTGTTATCATTATGTTACGTGTGAGCTCTATGTTTATACTCCTCGGGGGCGACCATGTAAGCATCATGAATTAACGAACATGTACTTTTTAGTACATATTTTTTAGAAATGCATGTTTTTACTCGATACGAACTTCAACATTTTTTATACATGAACTTCATGGTGAATTAGCATTTTATTTATGCACGTGAATTTCATAGATGAACTTTTTTATCATGTTACATATTTTGAAGCTTTTCATTTCTTATATTTTAACTTCTTTCTCTCTCTCTTATATACACAAAATTAAAACCACTCATTTTTTGCATGAACACACGCACAGAACGCATGCACACATAGGGAGAGGAAGGCTCGTCGCGGCGATGTTTGGGGCGGTGACTAATGGAAAGAATCAAGTGGAAGTGGCTCCTATGGACATCCTCGTGAAAAATTCTGAATGGAATGCCTGGAGGAACAGAAATACAGAAACCACTCAACCAGAGTAACCAGAGTAACCATCCTAGTCAAGCTCGTGCATTTTTTCCTGATGTTATGGATTAATTTAATTCCTAATGTAAACATATAGCTAATTCGGACCAAATAGAATAGTGTTAACCTTCTCACATGATAATCTGCCAGTGTTGATGCATCCAGATAACCATCAGGCAGCGAACTTTGTATTAGTTAAAAGAGAGTTTTTTAGCAAACTCACTACATACTTTAAGCATTCCTAGTATGGCCTTTGAACACGGTTACAATAGTCAGCCGCTTCGGCGGCCCGAACTTCCGAAGAATAAAAAAATGATGTATGTGAAATACTGTAACAAGTGTTAATTTTTTCCAACAATAATAAAGGTGAACTTCATGGTTTTCTGTTCTGAACTTTTCTTGTTGTTTTTAGCACCTAATTGAACTCCTACAATTCATCAAAAACCAATCAAATGAAAAAGCCTACTCTCATAGGCATAACAACAAACAGGTGCAGTGCACTTAATTACAAACATAATACATCCATTGTTTTTACTTTTCTTGCTCATCAAACAAGTTATTTCTCATGGGATTTGTTCTCGCACCATAGTAGCATGTATAATTGGGACAATTTGCATAAGATGGAAGCAATACCTTTAAAGAGGACGAGCGCCCACACGGTGGCCACCTAGAGGAGAGAAGGGATGGGGCAGGGAACGTGAGGGAGGACACAATCGTGGACATGTCACGCACAGGGATAGAGGAGCCTGCCGGAGACACACCACCTACATGAGTGTGAGAAGCGTCCTGGAGGAGTCATCCTACTGTTGTTGCACGAAGTGGACTGCAACAACCAACTTGTTTTGTTGACACATGAGCGAGGAGGAGGTGAGCAGCATGAGAGGTCGGGGCATCAGCCGATAGACGGACGAGCGGCATGGATCTGCCAGTGTTGCGATGCATCTGGTGGTGGCTGGCTGTGGTCGGTAGCCAGATCCCTAGTAGGAGACGGTCGGTGCTGCAGCTACCAGCGAAGGTGGGGGAGACTAGGTGGTGTCTGGAGCTAGGAGCCAGACTGGGGAGCCATTACCAACGAACAGTGGGCGGCGGGTCGTTTGGGGCGCCGTCTTCGGTGGTTGGTGGAGGCAGCTCCCGCGGTTTGGCACCGTCTCTGGTCGAAGGTGGGGAGGCATGCTCGGTTCAGCACCGTCGCTGGCGAGGATGGGGCGACGGGCCGCGCGGGATGTGGTAGGTGAGAGATTGGGGAGGAGGAGGGACGCCGGCCACGGGGAGGGGCGTCATCGACGTGGGTCGTGGGGCCTGGCGGTGTTGCGATTGCGGGTAGGGGCTCCGGCGGCGGCGTAGTTGGAGGTCAGCGCGGGGGCGGCGGTAGCCAGGTGGATGGTGGCGCACGGCGGTTGAGTGCGGTGGGTGCGGCAACAGAGGTGGATCTGGGTTGGGGGAAAGATGCGCGATGTGGGGGCATATTCCTTTTTGCCACGAGGTGGGGGCAGTTTCTGGTTTTTCTAAAAAATCTCAGGAACAACTTGATCATCCCTATATACGCTCGATGTGATCAGAATACTATTCTGATCCTATGATCAGAATAGTGTTACTCTCTCTCTCCCTATATATATACTATTTTGTTACTAGTAACAAAATAATATTCTGTTACCCATCGTCCCTATAAGTGCGTGTCGTGCCTACACCATAGAATGTCCCCGACCCAGCCCGAACCCAACACACCTCCTTCCGCCGGAGGCAGCCGTCATGGTCGACTGAGCAATGACGTCAGCCGAAGCGAGGGAGCCCGCAGCATTGAGACTGGCTGCCGACGGATCCACCGCCGCCATCCCCTTCCTCGCTGGCAAAGCAACGACGGTGTCGTGATCCCCGCCTCCTGACTCCCTCCCTCGCCGGGGCCGTGATCCTCACCTCTCGCCTCCCCCCACCTCACCGGAGCTTCTTCGAGGGATCCGTGATCTTCGCCACCAGCCTCCCCCTTGCAGCAGCTCCTTTGACGAATCCGTGATCTCTTCCACCAGCCGCTGCCTCCCCGGACCTCGTCACCGGAGCTCCACCACAAGCAGGAGCGTCGTCGTCTCCCCAAGCTCCTTGCCTGCATCAATGGTGCCGCCTTACAAGATTATGCTAGTACTCCACCAACGAGAGGAAGAAGAAGACATCAGATCCAAGAACATGCCATTGCAGCTGATGTCTGCTTCCCACACTAATTTTCCTCAAAATTGAATCTGCCTGATTGCTACTGAAGCACAAACGATCAGTTCAAAAAATGTTTTCAAATCTGGGTTTGCCAGAAGAAAAATACCACGTTTGTGTCAGTTCATTAGTCCTGCTATGCAAAAGATTCAATTTAAAATTGGACACACTATGATCTGCCTACATGTTACACTATTAGATTCGTCAGTACTACATGTGTGCTGCATCAGTGACACATGTCCCTATTATGCAGAAGCAGATAGTACATTGCAAATGCTTGCATCAGTTCATTACACCCCTGCCACTTGATGCACAATTTAGTTGTCGAGGTTACTGTCAGTACCTCTAATATGCTAGCTTCAGTTCAAGTCAAAAAACATAAACTTATTCATCAGTCCAAGTAGCTACTACGCCTTATATAAGGTTCAGCTACCACTACAAGTTGTATGTTGTTATTTCTAATAGTACATGTCGTGTAGTTGCGTCAGCTTGAACGAGTAAAAGACTGTTGTTGAAAAAATATACACTTGTTACACAGTAAGTTCAATTATATATAAACTAGTAGTACTTCTAATGTAGATGCATAAGCTGTAGATGAAAAAAGAGAAGACATGAACGATGGACGTCTCCCACATGAATTTTGAACTATGCTAGCAGGAGCACGTGAACTTCTTGCAACAAACCTTTTAAGCGTTTTGTTTTCTATTCTTATATTCTTATGTGAAATGCATTTTGTGTAGTAGTTTAACTTCCCAATGTTTTCACCTTGAACTTCTGTCACATATTTTTGTTCAACCTCTCTCACAAGAATTTTTGAACTTTCTCGGGCCGAGCACTTGAACTTCTAGCAACAAAACTTTTAGCCTTTGCCTTTTCATTTTTTTCATACAAAATGCACATCATGTAGTACGTGAACTTCTGGCAGTTATTAACCTAAACTTCTCTCGGCTATGTAAAATTATCAGAGTTTTAATATACATTGAACCGCTCTACCCTTTTTATTTGAACTTCATTGTGTATTTTTAGAAATGTGAAAATTGGAGTTTTTTTAGAAACATCGAACTTCTTAGTTATTTGAAATTGAACTTATTGGTTTTATTCTTTAGTAACTAGAAAAATCTGATTTTTCAAATAAATATCAAACTGCTCTGCTTTTTTCAATTGAACTTCTTGGTTTTAATCTCTAGTAACGTGAAAACCTGAGTTTTTTTATGTACATTGAACTACTCCATTTTTTTGAAATTGAGCTTCTTGGCTTTAATCTTTAGCATTGGGGAAAATCTGATTTTTTTTATAAAAATTAAACAACTTCATCTTTTTAAAATTTTGGGCTTCTTGGTGTTATTCATTAGTAATGGGAAAAGGCCTAGTTATGTAATAAATATCAAACTGCTCAATTATTTAAAGTTGAACTTCTAGGTCTTATTCTTAAAAGCAGGAAAAAACTATTTTTACAAACTTATTGAATCGCTCGGTTTTTTCAATTTGATCTTCTTAATATTGTAATAAACGATGAACTTCCCCATTATTTAAATTTGAACTTCTAGGTTTTTAATAAAATGGGGAAACTCCATTTTCTCTAGAAATTTTGAGAGAGTCCTTTTTATATATTTTTTTTGAACTTCTCTATTTTTCAATTCAAACTTCTTGCTTTCTTAGTATAGAAACGGTGAAAATCCGCTTCTAAGTGGTCTTTTTGTTTTTGAACTATGTTTTTTAACTTCCGATGATCTTCTTGTTAGCAGATTTGAATTTCTTGATTTTTATACGTCGAACTAGTGTGTTATTTTATTTTGAACTTCTTGTATCCATTCTTTAATAACGAGGAAATCTGAATTTTGTATAATCATCGAATCGATCCTCTCTTTTAATTTCGACTTCTTAGTTTGTTTATTTTAGTTACAAAAGAATCCTAGTTTTTGAATAAACATCAAGGCACTCCATTTTTTAAATTTGAAATTTAATGTTTTTTAACCTTTTAGGTACATTTTTTCATTGGCGGGTTTAATTTTTTAGAACCCCTCGAATTCGGTTATATTATATGTATGAACTGTTCTGGAGGACAATACATGACATTTCTTTTGTTATCATTATGTTACGTGTGAGCTCTATGTTTATACTCCTCAGGGGCGACCATGTAAGCATCATGAATTAACGAACATGTACTTTTCAGTACATATTTTTCAGAAATGCATGTTTTTACTCGATACGAACATCAACATTTTTTATACATGAACTTCATGGTGAATTAGCATTTTATTTATGCACGTGAATTTCATAGATGAACTTTTTTATCATGTTACATATTTTGAAGTTTTTCATTTGTTATATTTCAACTTCTTTATCTTTCTCTTATATACACAAAATTAAAACCACTCATTTTTTGCATGAACACACGCACAGAACGCATGCACACATAGGGAGAGGAAGGCTCGTCGCGGCGATGTTTGGGGCGGTGACTAATGGCAAGAATCAAGTGGAAGTGGCTCCTGTGGACATCCTCGTGAAAAATTCTGAATGGAATGCCTGGATAAACAGAAATACAGAAACCACTCAACCAGAGTAACAAGAGTAACCATCCTAGTCAAGCTCGTGCATTTTTTCCTGATGTTATGGATTAATTTAGTTCCTAATGTAAACCTATAGCTAATTCGGACCAAATAGAATAGTGTTAACCTTCTCACATGATAATCTGCCAGTGTTGATGCATCCAGATAACCATCAGGCAGCGAACTTTGTATTAGTTAAAAGAGAGATTTTAGCAAACTCACTACATACTTTAAGCATTCCTAGTATGGCCTTTGCAAACGGTTACAATAGTCAACCGCTTCGGCGGCCCGAACTTCCGAAGAATAAAAAAATGATGTATGTGAAATACTGTAACAAGTGTTAATTTTTTCCAACAATAATAAAGGTGAACTTCATGGTTTTCTGTTCTGAACTTTTCTTGTTGTTTTTAGCACCTAATTGAACTCCTACAATTCATCAAAAATCAATCAAATGAAAAAGCCTACTCTCATAGGCATAACAACAAACAGGTGCAGTGCACTTAATTACAAACATAATACATCCATTGTTTTTACTTTTCTTGCTCATCAAACAAGTTATTTCTCATGGGATTTGTTCTCGCACCATAGTAGCATGTATAATTGGGACAATTTTCATAAGATGGTAGCAATACCTTCAAAGAGGACGAGCGCCCACACAGTGGCCACCTAGAGGAGAGAAGGGATGGGGCAGGGAACGTGAGGGAGGACACAATCGTGGACACGTCGTGCACAGGGATAGAGGAGCCTGCCGGAGACACGCCACCTCCATGCATGTGAGATGCGTCCTGGAGGAGTCGTCCTACTGTTGTTGCACGAAGTAGACTGCAGCAACCAACTTGTTTTGTTGACACATGAGCGAGGAGGAGGTGAGCAGCATGAGAGGTCGGGCATCAGCCGATAGACGGACGAGCGGCATGGATCTGCCGGTGTTGCGATGCATCTGGTGGTGGCTGGCTGTGGTCGGCAGCCAGATCCCTAGTAGGAGACGGTCGGTGCTGCAGCTACCAGCGAAGGTGGGGGGGACCAGGTGGTGTCTGGAGCTAGGAGCCAGACTGGGGAGCCGTTACCAACGAATAGTGGGCGGCGGGTCGTTTGGGGCGCCATCTCCGGTGGTCGGTGGAGGCAGCTCCGGCGGTTTGGCACCGTCTCTGGTCGAAGGTGGGGAGGCATGCTCGGTTCGGCACCGTCGCTGGCGAGGGTGGGGCGACGGGCCGCGCGGGATGTGGTAGGTGCCAGGTTGGGGAGGAGGAATGACGCCGGCCACGGGGAGGGGCGTCAGCGACGTGGGTCGTGGGGCCTGGCGGTGTTGCGATTGCGGTTAGGGGCTCCGGTGGCGGCGTAGTTGGAGGTCAGCGCGGGGGCGGCGGTAGCCAGGTGGATGGCGGCGCAGGACGGTTGAGTGCGGTGGGTGCAGCAACAGAGGTGGATATGGGTTGGCGGAAAGATGCGCGAGGTGGGGGCATATTCCTTTTTGCCACGAGGTGGGGGCAGTTTCTGGTTTTTCTAAAAAATCTCAGGAACAACTCGATCATCCCTATATACGCTCGGTGTGATCAGAATACTATTCTGATCCTATGATCAGAATAGTGTTACTCTCTCTCTCCCTATATATATACTATTCTATTACTAGTAACAAAATAATATTTTGTTACCCATCGGCCCTATAAGGGCGCATCGTGCCTACACCATAGAATGTCCCCGACCTAGCCCGAACCCAACATACCTCCTTCCGCCGGAGGCAGCCGTCGTGGTCGAGTGAGCAATGACATCAGCCGAAGCGAGGGAGCCCGCAGCGCTGTGACTGGCTGCCGACGGATCCACCGCCGCCATCCCCTTCCTCACTGGCAAAGCAATGACGGTGTTGTGATCCCTGCCTCCTGACTCCCTCCCTCACCGGGGCTGTGATCCTCACCTCTCGCCTCCCCCCACCTTGCCGGAGCTCCTTTGAGGGATCCGTGATCTCCGCCACCAGCCTCCCCCTTGCAGCAGCTCCTTCGACGAATCCGTGATCTCTTCCACCAGCCGCTGCCTCCCCGGACCTTGTCACTGGAGCTCCACCACAAGCAGGAGCGCCGTCGTCTCCCCAAGCTCCTTGCCTGCATCAATGGTGCCGCCTTCCAAGATTATGCTAGTACTCCACCAACGGGAGGAAGAAGAAGACATCAGATCCAAGAACATGCCATTGCAGGTGATGTCTGCTTCCCACACTAATTTTCCTCAAAATTGAATCTGCCTGATTGCTACTGAAGCACAAACGATCAGTTCAAAAAATGTTTTCAGATCTGGGTTTGCCAGAAGAAAAATACCACGTTTGTGTCAGTTCATTAGTCCTGCTATGCAAAAGATTCAATTTAAAATTGGACACACTATGATCTGCCTACATGTTACACTATTAGATTCATCAGTACTACATGTGTGCTGCATTAGTGACACATGTTCCTCTTATGCAGAAGCAGATAGTACATTGCAAATGCTTGCATCAGTTCATTACACCCCTGCCACTTGATGCACAATTTGGATGTCGAGGTTACTGCCAGTACCTCTAATATGCTAGCTTCAGTTCAAGTCAAAAAACATAAACGTATGCATCAATCCAAGTAGCTACTACGCCTTATATAAGGTTCAGCTACCACTGCAAGTTGTATGTTGTTATTTCTAATAGTACATGCCGTGTAGTTGCGTCAGTTCGAACGAGTAAAAGACTATTGTTGAAAAAATATACACTTGTTACACAGTAAGTTCAATTATATATAAACTAGTAGTACTTCTAATGTAGATGCATAAGTTGTAGATGAAAAAAGAGAAGACATGTATACTGCTCCGAAGTTGAATGTTTAGTTTACAAGCAGTGTACCAAATGTTTATGCATCAGTTATAGGGAAAAATATATAAAAAAATTGTGCATAACAGATGCATCAGCGCTAAAATCAGTAGATCAGTGTTGAACATGTTCATTCATCAATTCGGCTGAAACTATATCAGATACAAAATAGACAACAAAGTTTAATAATGCCCAGCGATGCAAGTTCAACTTGTATGTTACCTTCAGTGCATGACATGTTACCCATATCAGGTATACGAGAAAAATGCAAAAAAGGTTAATCCCAAAACGGTTGAATGTCATTGCAGAAACATGCAAGGTGGCACACGCAGGGAGAGTTTGATGAGCCAAGGAGATATGAGGCACCGCCTAGTTGGGTAACACCAGAAATAGCAACTGGATACTTTAACAATACAGTCAGATTTCAAGCTACACCAGAATCATCAGAAGCACGGACTGGTTCTTCTATGCAGCAAACACCGATATCTGGGAATACAAGCTTTAACACTACTAGGCTACAACAAGGTCAACAATGTCCCCAACAACAAATGTTTTCCTTCCCTAGCACATGCAGAAAGGCGAGGACACATACGCTTCCACCAGTCGCTCCGTCAACGTCAATCATCCGTGCTGCAAAAGCGATTGCGACGGTAAGACGAGGCCAAAGAGACAGGAATGTTCGCCACTCTAGCAGGGTGCAAAGCAGAAGATATGAGCCATATAGACAGGAGCAACCTCACAACGAATTTGAGGGAAGACGGTCGTACAATGAGAGACGGAGAGCTCCATCAACATTGCTCCCTCCAAGAGCATGTGCCGAGGGTGAAACCACCCTCTCCCATACACCAGGGTGAACAACAAACACCGGAGGCAGCACAGATCTATACACATGTAAGTATCCATTCAGAAAAAACATACAAGCACAGTCCATACCCTAGTACTGTGACAACCCCATCTAACATTTTCATCACTGTGTTTTTGTTTGCTCACTATTGCGTGCAGCCACCTAACATTGAAGCTTGCATTCTGCCAAGGCTAGAGATGCACTCTGAAACTTTCAAAGAAGCAAAGAGCTTCTACAATGTCTATGCAAAGCACGCGGGTTTGCTGTCACGGAAGGCTCCAAGGTTAACATGAGAGTCTACCTTTATTCCACGTGCTATGGAGTCTATGAATCGAAGGTGTTAGAAGCAAATACACAGCGGAACAAGACCACAACCAGGACTAACTGTGGGGCTAAAAGGATGCTGGAGAGGGAAAAGGATGGAACACTTGTTGTAAAAGAGATAGTTTGGGAACACAAGCACAGGCTACAGCTCTCCCCCCAAATGCTTGTCTTCTTGCACTCCCACAAAAACTTTGACAAAACAATCTTGGAGTACGTCAAGTACCTGCAGTTCAAAGGCATTGAACACGCGCACATCATGAGCATACTGGGCGGTGATGACCCGGTAGCTACTTCCTCGAAATGAATGCCAAAGACCTGATTAACATGTAAGTACAAACTTGTTCTCCTCCCAGAAACCCCCTCCGTCTTTTTTCCACTATCAGTACAAACATATTACACAACGCATGACCTGATGCCAGTTCAACATGCATTTTTTAATGACTGTTCACTTTTAATATATAGCAAAGCAAAGAATTCAAGGATGGATGATGTGGACGATGTCCTAACGATTTTCAACCTCTTTAGGGAGATGAAAGCGATAAACAAGGAATTCTGCTACGACATACAACTTGATGAGTCCAACAAAGTGAAGAACATATTCTGGGTGAACACAAGCTGCCGAGAGGAATATCAAGAATTTGGTGACTGCGTAACGTTTGACACCACATATAAGACCAACAAATACCATATGCCCTTGGGGTGTTTGTGGGTACTAACAACCACTTACATGCTACATTCTTTGCTTTCGCCCTGATAAGAGATGAGGATGCAGATTCATTCAGATGGCTGTTCAAAACATTTTAAGGTGCATGAGAGGGAAGGCTCCTACATGCATCCTCACAGGTACAACCGCCAAACACCCCCCCCAAAGGAAAATAACATAGTAAAATTGTTATGCCAGTTCTATTTGTATATATGCACTACCATTTGTTGATCACTCCATGTCTCTTTTCTCATTACCAAACCAGTGCCTGACAATGGCTTTGGTGATCCCAAATGCTTTCCGGATACAGTATACAAGCTATGCCGCTGGCACATTATGAAGAAGTACAGGGAACACCTCACATACCTGTACAACCTCCACAAAAGACTTTAAGGATGAATTCACAACAATCCTCAACTGGCCCCTCATGCCAACTGAGTTTGAGGTTTCCTAGAAAGCACTCATGGATTAGTACAACCTCCATGATGATGCCACGATGGTGGCAATGTGAACCGAGCGCGAGAAATGGATATCAGCTTACTTCAAAGAAATTTTATGTGCCAAAATGACATCCACACAACGGAGTGAGAGCATGAACTATGTGCTCAAGAAGAACTTCGTAAGTGAAAAACAAAACATGCACCAGTTTGTCAGCCAGGTAAACTCCTGCGTCAAAACCAGGAGGCAGGCAGAGAACCAGGAGACAATGGGTAACCGGGTATAGCTCTGTGACCTGTTGTAAGACAAATAACATGCTTACTAAAATAAATATTTCTTAGTTACACAAGTTTTTGCTGCGAGAATACTAATAATTTGTTCATCACTCTTGCTAGCATAGAAGGAACAAAACATGCTAACCTTCTATGGGTTTGACACTGAGATGGTAAAGCTTTACTCACGAGCTGTGTACAGCAAGATAAAAAAGGCTAAAAATGAGCACCCTCTTCACGGTGATAGAGACAGAAGAGCCCACAAAGTACCTTGTGCGCTACAACCAACCGCAAAAACTGTTTGTGTGGTCTCAGCACGCGTTCCAGGTGGTTGCAGACCCTGTGGGAGAAATACTTGACTGCGAATGCAAGCTGTGGCCACATAGGTGAGGACTAAAAAAGATGTTACATATTGTAGTACTTATTTTTGCAAAGTTTTTGTTCGAATGAAATGACAGAAAACATGCACCTCTTCCAAAAAACAGGTATTTTCTGCCTGCATGTCCTGTGCAGGATGCAGACAATTAAGGCTAATAGCGTTCCAGAGAAATACATCCTCAGGAGATACACCAAACGCCCGAACATCCAGCCAACATTCAACAAAAATGACTTGAGGACAGTAGCGTCAAACAAGGCCTCCCAATACTACATTGAAAGCACACTACTGCAGCTGAACATGAGGTTGCACAAAAAAATCTTGAGAAGCCAAGAGCAAATGGCGCGGTCATGGGTCGTCATGGAAAGACTTGACCAAGAACTCAACGCCACGCATTCTGCTGAAAACGGCAATGTCACGGACAACAAAGCCATTGAGCAGGATATTGCTACAATCTTATCCGAGATGAACCACATGGCAGCTATTGACCCCTGCGACAACGGGAAAGAGGAGCAACAGCAACCAGAGCTTGCCCATGTGAACAGTCAAGAGCAGCAACATGCTCACGTGCAAGATCATGAGCTTGACGATGCTGTAGGCGAACGACATGACAACAGGAGACCCTGCCAGCAGCAGCAGGAAAGGGTAATTAAACCACCCATATTCTCAAACACAAAGGGGAGGAAGAGTGAGACGCAAGCAGCAAATGTAGCAGCCAAAAAGCCGCCATGCGCCATCAGATGCGTGGAATTCGGCCCGAACGGCAAACCTCTCGGGATAAGGGCATGCGGATTCTGCAACGTGGTGACAAATCATAATTACCACACATGCCCACTCCACACATATGCCATTGTCAACAAGCAAAAGCTGTAGAAGCAGATTGGAGCCGCCCGGGTTTCTACCAATGGAGACAACACACGTAACAACTACATTTGCAGCAAGTATGGGGGGACTGACGGACATAATTCCCGCACATGCAAAGTGGGCAAGGAGGTTAGTGGTGCTGAACAGAAACAAGGCAAGGTCCAGAGTTCCAAAAAATCAAAAGAAGAGGATGAAGAAGAAGAGTTTGACGAGAATGACGACCAATCAGACAAAGACAATGAAGATGACAGTATTGGGGATGAGGAAACTGAAACTGGCGATGAAGTTGCCAAGGCTCAAGCAGGAAAGGACGCCGACAAGGGACAACATTTGAGGTCAGTTAGAAAGAGCTCAGGACTGAAGAATCCATAGTGATTATGCCGCTGCATCAATTCAAAAATAAGTTTGTACTCTTGGTTGCCTCGGTACACAATGAGTAATCATATCAGACACACTACTATTACCAAAACTTATTTAGCTTCATCATCGATTTCTCGATTAGTACTATAGTTAAGATATAATTTGTGATTTGTGCCCGCTGGACCAGTGACATTATTATGTAAACCATTTGATAAACCTTTTGAATGCAGTCAGAAATATATTTGAAAAAACTGATCTGGATTTATGTAACGTCAATACTACTGTCGACCAGTAACTCATCAAAATTATGTTAAGGAAAATTTAAACTCTTATAGTACATCAGTACTGATAATTCTCACTCATCAGTACAAAGCAGAGTAACCAAACACACCCATGAACACCTCACACAACATCATTTTAAAACAAGCTATGACTGTTTCTGCCAGTCCTAGTTCAGGAAGTCCGTCAGTACATAAAAATAATTACCTCAAGCAAATAGAAAAAATGAAAGTGCACATATAATACACCTGTACTGATGAAAAACTAATTTATCTATAAACATACTTTCAAAGATTATGTTGATATAGACAATCCTTTCAAAAACAAAAAAATAAAAGATTAGCATGACACACATAGTCTGAACTTGTATTTGGTAAGTTCAATTACACTTCAATCACTAGTCCAAGTACCCACAGTAGAGGAGTACAAAGCGCCATCATCACCAACCCTGACACGTGCAAGTGGGATAAGCAGATGATAAGTACAGCTTGACTAGACGGATCGGTGTGATAGTAAGAAAACCTGAGTATAAGACATCGGTGCAAAAAAACAAGACTTAACCTCCACACTGAAAAACATCACAAAGTATACGTCTCTTAAACAGTACAAAATGCCAGCATCACTGACCCTGAGACGTGCAAGTGGGATAAGCAGCTGATAAGTACAACTTGACAAGACTAGTCAGTGTGACCAGTAAATACCCTAGCAAAGAAATTGGCTTCGACGGTTGGTTCTTCCAGGCCACTGACCGCGGCACCCACTGGGTGGTTGCCACGACGGACTGCAACTGCGCCCCACGAACACCACCCCCACGTCCCCGACGAACCGCCTCCCACACATCAGCGTCCACACACTTGAAATAACCCATTGTCTTCCATTTCTACCTCATTTCGAGAACCACCATTGCCACTTCTTTCTCCACTACAAACAACCCAGAAACTTCTCTCTTCCAAGCCCACAGTCACCGAAGGAGAGCAATGGTGGAGGAACCGTCTGCCAAGCATCATCATGGTGAGACATCTGACCAGAGCAGCAACCTCAACGACGTTCACATCCCCGACGAGAAGCGCGAGTACACCCGAACCCTCACAGGGGTTGAGCTCCACGATAAGGAGATGCTGGAGATCGTCTGCACTAGCGAACCAGACAAGGCCGACAAGATGATCAACAAGCTCTGGAAGAAGGCTGGCGGCTTGTATCCTAGGTTCATCGGCATTGATGTGGAGTACACCAAGGAAGACGAACCTCCGCAAAGAGCAGCAGTTTTGCAGTTGTGCATGGAGGAACTCTGCCTGGTGTACCACATCACAGCAGCCACAAAATGGTGAACCATCCTACTCATTTGCCCTATTTGGTTCATCTGTTTAATTAGTACTATATCCTCGAAATTTCATTAAACTTGCTTCCCAACTAGATGTACTAGTGTAGTTTGTGAAAGTGGATGCACTACTGCAGTTTCTCAAGTAGATGCACTATAATGTATTGTTGAACCTGATGCACTAGATTACTATTCGAAAATCTCGTAGAAGATTAATTTCTAAAGTTGATGTACTAGTATAGTTTGTGATCTTGATCCAATAGTCTAGTTTCTGTACTTGATGTATTAAAAAGATGTTTCTGAACTTGATGCAGTGAAGTAGTTTCTGAACTTGGTCTACTATTATTTTCATAAGCAAAGAACTAAGAACTTGGTGAAGCACTAGTATGTGTTGTTCTATTCAACAAAATTACACTAAACTAGTACTAAAGCAGCACATACATCATTGACTCAAACTTTATATATTTGTAACATCCCCAGCATCACACTACAGTAATCTCTCATTAATGAAGGTCATGTGATCATGATCATCATGCCAAAATGCCCCTTGTCCAAAATCTGCTTCAAATTCAAATTCAAATTGCATGTCGAATATTTGCTTCTTCTTTCATGCAAATAAAATAGTTCATCCTATGGAAAATAATCCCTAGATATTTGTCATGTTGAATCCAACATCTTTGGAATTCCCAAATTGCCCGTGGAAAATAATTATTGTTCCAGCAGCATTTAAATATGCCATTCCCAATTCCAAAATTCCTAGACAATTCCTCTTGCCTCCAAACTATTTGTGGCAATACTAAAAATGTGGAGGAATTTATGGGCCAAGTCCCATATTTTTCCTAAATCCCTTGGATGCAAAAAAAAACCTTTTCCTCTCTCTATTTTAATTTTAAGATGAAAAGAAGCCCCCCCCCTCTCCGCTGGGCCTTGGCCCAGATGGCCAAGCGGCCCGAGCCATCTGGCCCACTCCAGCTGGCCAGCCCAGCCTCCCACGCTCCCCCGGTCGCCTTCCTGTTCGAGCGACCGCGGGCACGGTCGCCATCAAACCACCTCACCGGCGATGCCCAACGAGAGGATAAGGCCTCCACCGCCCCGACGCCTCGGCCCCCTCGCCTCCCACTTGCCCTGCCTCCCCCTGCACTCGCGCTAGTCCCTATCCCCTCGCACACTCGCTCCCCCTCCTCCAGATCTGCCTCGCCGACGTGCCCTGCGCCGTCCGCCGTGCTGACCGCGGCCACCGCTGTCCCCGTCCCTCTCCGACGATTCCCCGAGCGCCGTCGTACCCCGCGAAGTCTTCCTCGACCACCGGACCAAGCCAGGAGCCCCACAGAGAGCGCGACGACCTCTTCTTCTTCCTCTACTCCGACGAACGCCGGCATCGAATTCGGCCACTTCGCGCCTTCCCCGAGCCCACTGAGCACATCTGCAGGCTCACTGTGAGCTACACTTCCCCCTCTCTTTTTGCTTCCATACGCGCCCGGAGCGGCTGGGCCTGCCATGGCCGAGACGAGCTCCGTCGTTGAACTCATTGCAGTCGCCCTGATGCTCCTAGCGCCGCGCTAGCGCCACCACCGAGCTCCCGGAGCTCCTAGCTGCTCAACGCACCCCTCCGCCACCCTTGCCACGCCCTGGACGCTCGAATCCGTCGACGTCCGAACTCCGGCGCCGCTCCGGTCAGCGCTGCTGTGGCTCTAGGCCATCCCAGCACTCGGGACCGCCGATGTTGGATGCGTGCGGCTCCCCTCGTTCGAACGCGCGTCACGGCGCTCGTTTTAACCACCCCGTAGGCTTTTCCCGATGCGCTCCCGATCGTCGCTGCCGCCTCCACTCGCCACCAGCGATACTCCGGTCGTCCCCGAGGCCGGTCGTCATCACCATCGTGTGCACGGCGCCGGGCCGCACCCTTAGATCCAAGCCGCAGGTCCGAAGGCCCCCTGTAGCGCGGCTCCGGCCAACTCCGGCGAGGCGCCGCCGTTGCTTTGGTCGTCGGAGCCGCTCCGTCGCCGGCGACCGACGTGGCGCCGCGTGCCCCCCCCCCCCTTGTTGACTCTGTTGACTCAGTCAACTGTGCTGACTGGGCAGGCCCCAACCGCTGACACGCGGGCCCCGCCGCTTATTCCTCTAACTAAACTGTTTTAATAATTAAAACTAATTAGTTTAGTTAATTGGGCACTGACAAGTGGGCCCAGTAGTTTTACTAACTAAATTTAGATTAGTTTAATCCCTGTTTAACCCACTGTCTATGACAGGTGGGTCCCCC
Source organism: Triticum dicoccoides (assembly GCF_002162155.2). Lineage (NCBI taxonomy): Eukaryota > Viridiplantae > Streptophyta > Magnoliopsida > Poales > Poaceae > Triticum > Triticum dicoccoides. The sequence continues at coordinate 358,564,655 of NC_041382.1, read as the reverse complement.
ATGTCAGTTTTGACCGGTCAGCCGTCCTGTTGACTATTGACATCACTATGACGTCATGCTGATGTCATATTTCTATTTTTGTTAATTTAGTTAATTTCAGAATATTGTTTAAACTTTAAAAATTCATAGAAAATAAACCGTAACTCGGATGAAAATGTTTTCTATATGAAAGTTGCTCAGAAAAATCCAACGAATCTGAAATTGCGGTCCGTTCAGCTGTCACATGCCTCTAGCATGCTGAACATGGAACATTTCCCCTCCGGTCATCTGTCTGACACGGGTCCGGAACCGGGAATACATTCCCGGTTGAATTACCCCTTCACCTATATCGTGTAGCCATGCGTTAGGTCACACCCAGCACAACATATTGCCATGTTACGCTTTGTGATGCTATGTCTACTTTATATTTACTGTTTCTTCCCCCTCTTCTCTCCGGTAGACCCCGAGATCGATGCGGCCCCTGTGATCGACTACGTCGACGACGACCCCTCCTTGCCAGAGCAACCAGGCAAGCCCCCCCCCTTTGATCATCCCGATATCGCCCATTCCATTATCTCATGCTTGCATTAGATTTTGCTACTGTTATTGTTTGCACCTATTCTGATGCATAGCCTGCTTTTGTACCTTACCTGCTTATCCTAAACTGCTTAGTATAGGTTGGTTAGAGACCCATCAGTGACCCCCCCACTTGACTCGACTGCCCCGCTGGATTATCAGAAGACCCAATCAACGGGATCGAAGACCAGGACCTGACACCTCACGTCACATCACGCCCCTTCGTTGCTCGACTCTACAGTGTTAATATTGAGTGCCGAGGGTGAGACCTCTACAGCACTTCTGATGTTAACCTGTAGTGTAGCTATTCAGTCGTGCTCATCGAGGGTGATTTCCTCCTTAACCACTTCCGATACGGCTCTGTCGTGCAACCCCTCAAGTGTGAACCTCGAGGGTGGATCCTCTTACGTTCACCTTGATGATTACATCGAGTGGAATTCACCGGGGGTGATTCCTCGGGTTTTCCCCTTAATGTTTGGACACACGGATACTTGGACTTTACCACTATTACTTTGAAAGACGGGTCGACCCTGAGGGGTACCCGCGCGAGCTTAATTGCGAGTGATGTGGAGTCGGGTTGACCTGGAGGGTGCCCGCGAGATAATTACGAGGCGTGGCCGGGCATTCCTAGCCCTTGCCGCAAGTCCTCGAGACGGGGCAACGGGGTCACATCTTTCGTGAGTCTCTGCTTGTTACCGCGCATTACTAATCCACTACGATTTGGATATTTGATCCGAGGGGCCTCTGGCTGATAGCACTAACCATCACGTGGGCATAGTATGGGCGTTCTGCGTCGTATACATCAGCCGAAGCTTAATAGACGTCAGCGACTGAGCGGCGCGTGCCGGGTTGCACTGCGTAAGCGCCTGCCTTGTTGAAGGAGGTAGCTAGGTCTGCTCACCGGCCGCCCTCGCAACGTGCAGAAGTTCCCGGGGAGATGGCCCATGACCCCTGGGGGCATAGGTTTAGTCCGGCGTGCTGGCCTCTCTATTAAGCCTAGGTCGGGTTGCGGCGTATTGTTTGGATGAGGCCGAGCATGACCCTGGAAAGTGTGTCCGGCCGGAGTTAAGCGAGCGTGGTGGGTAAGTTGGTGCACCCCTGCAGGGAAGAAAACATCTATCGATAGCCTGTCCTACGGTAACGGACACTTGGAGTTGTATCCCGATCGATACAACTAGAACTGGATACTTGTGATGAGAACTGGATGGTGATGAGGATTTGATTGTGATGATAACAGGATAGTATGGCTCTAGGATTGCTTTCTCGCAGGGAGTCGAGAAAGGATCTCTGGCCGAGGTTGATAACACTACTACTACTTTACTTTATGCTACTCTACTCCCTCCTGTTTGCTGCAAGATGGTGATTTCCAGAAGATGCTAGTCTTCGATAGGACTAGGCCTTCTCTCGATTCTGGCATTTCTGCAGCCCAGTCCACATATACAGCCTTCCTTTGATAATGTTGCATATGTAGTGTAGTTCCTTGCTTGTGAGTACTTTGGATGAGTACTCACGGTTGCTTTGCTCCCTTTTTTCCACCTCTTTCCATTCTTCTCGGATGCTGCAACCAGATGGTGGAGCCCAGGAGCCAGGCGACACCACCGACGACTGCTACTACCCCGAGGGTGCCTACTACCACGTGACGGACGCCGACGACCAGGAGTAGTTAGGAGGCTCCCAGGCAGGAGGCCTTGCCTTTTCGATCAATGTTGCTTTTGTGCTAGCCTTCTTAAGGCAAACTTGTTTAACTCATGTCTGTACTCAGATATTGTTGCTTCTGCTGACTCTTGTGTATTCGAGCTTATGTATTTGAGCCCTCGAGGCTCCTGGCTTGTAATATAAAGCTTGTATTATTTTAACTTGTGTCTAGAGTTGTGTTGTGAATCGAGGGCGTCACAATATTCCAAAAAGAAAAATAACACGGTGTACTTGAATTTAATTTCAGAACTTTGTTTACTAGTTTCTGAAGTACATTCATCCATTAATTATACTATATAAGCATCTACTTCATGGATGAATCACTTGTAAAACAAAAAAAACTGAAGAATTCAAACATCAAAATAATACTAATCTTCAATATGTCTCTCCCCTTGCAGGCCCAAGCGCCTCAACGACATGCTAAAGCATGAGAAGTTGTTCACATTTTCTGGTTTCAGCATTGAATGTGACAAGAGAAGCTAAAGATATTTGGTTTGTTGATCAACCCCATCAAGTACATCGACATTCAGTGCAACTGGAGAGTTCCATACACCGGAAAAGACTACGACTCCTTGGCTGATGTTGCAGCCATCGTCATCCACCCATTCTACAAAGACATGAAGAAGAAGATCGACAGAAAGGAAGACCATAAACTATGGGGGATCAGTCCGCTGCCAAATTACCTCATCGAGTACGTGGCGATAGATGCGTATGCCACCTACAAGTCATGGAAGATAATTGACAACATCAAAACAAGTTTGGAAATTTCAAAAGAGCAGGAGGCTGAACCCTACTACCACTGCCACTATGTGGGCTGAAGAGACATCAAAGTCTGTCGTCATGTTGCTTGCGCTTGTGCTTGCCTTTTATCTTGTTGTTTCAAATTCGTAGTTTGCTCTTGTTAGGTCAAACCAGTTTGCTTATGTCTTGTGTGTCAGGGTTGAACCAATTTGCTTATGTCATGCTTGTCACGGTTGAACAAGTTTGCTTATATCATCAAGTACATTGTTTGCTTATCTTGTTATATAAGTTTGGTAGCTTCATATTTTGTTTATGATTCAAAGTAGCTTGTGAATGGAACTTTGTGGCGGCTCTTCAGTACTAGTTATGAAGCAACTAATCACAGAGGGATGTTCCATGTGTAGTTTTGATTCAGTATTGTATGGAAAACATAATGTCGAAAACAATTAGTACAATTTGAGTTGCTAAACAACACTTCAAAAGTTGAAGCAAAAAATCTTAGTACTTCATGTACTATTCTCATCCATATATAGCTGCTAGAAAATTAACAAGTACTACAACAAAAAAAGTTAAGAAGCATCAGCACACACTTATATTGGTCACTTGTAGACTAAGAATGACAATACTAGTACACTTGAACAAACAGTACATATTTACTACAATAGAAAGTACAAAGAAGCATCAGTTCGCAATCCCTCAAAAAACTAAATGTTAGACTAAGCACATAAGTGCTACTATGAATGAACTCTCAGTACAACTTAGTTTACACGCAAGTACTATAGTGCTAAAAATGATACCAGAAGACCCTTGAGAATAATCACGAAAACAAACACAAAAGGAAGGCAAAAAGTCAATGAAAAGATCACACTTCCACAAAACTCACAAGAAGTACAAAAAAAGTATCAGTCCACATTACTGGTGGAGTCAACTACTAGATTCAAACAAAAAATAAATAAAAATTGACCGCCCGAAGACAAGCAGGCCCTGACATAGCTAGATACTTGAACTCGAGTCCTTGGTGGAACCGTTAGCGAATCCCTAGTAATCGGCACAACACAGGGCCAGCCGACCAGGGCCCACAGGTCATGAGAGAGAGCATCGTGTATAAGTGCTTAGGTAAGTATTCAGAGGAGTTCGGCCAGTAGAACTCAGCGGCGCTTATAAACAGGTTGAGAGCCCCCTCCCTTAGCAAGGTGGGACTAAACCCAGAGCACACACACATCCAGCAGTCCTCAAATCGCCCGCGCGGACCATTTGGGCCGGAAAAGGGCCCAATAGCCTCCGTTATCTCCAAACAACCCCCCAATAAGGCCAGTTGAATAAAGCAGAGCGCGGGGCAAAGAAATATAAACTACAAAAAAATGTTGAAAACTGAAAATAGAAAAGTTCAAATACTTGTTCACAGGCAATAATTTTAAATACAAAAATAAAAATAAAAATAATTTTAGCTTTGCACCACGGATGATGAAAAAAGGAAAATATGATACAAAAATAATGAAACTTTAAAAAGCGGAGAAGTTAATAGGCTATCTGTTAAATGTAAATAATTTAAACCAGTGAATTAAATATTACTTTCAAGTTCAACTACTAAAATGCAAGAAGTTCAAATAGATATTTTTTGTCAATTCTGCTAAATTTCTAATTTATATAAAATCTGACTAGAGCTCAACTAACATTTCATCGTAAATAATCTCAATCCCAAAAAAACTCAGTTCAAACATACATATGACACCAGTACTCCAAAACCAAGAATGGTCATGCCACTCACGCTACATCCACACACCACTATGACACCAATTTTTCAAAACCTTACAATGTATGAAATTACGATTCAGTACCCACATCACTAAACCATAAGTACACTAAAAAGAGAGTACAAAAACTATAAAGGCCTAACTTAGGTTGGGACAGATGAAAATAAAGTAAGTCTCAGTTTTGAGCAACAACTCACAATGCACTGAAAAAAGTTTTCAGATCAACTAGTGTATAAGACTTAAGTGCAAAAATAAGATTTAACCTCCACACTGAAAACATCACAAAGTATACTTCACTTAAACAGTACAAATTGCCATCATCACTGATCCTGAGACGTGCAAGTGGGATAAGCAACTGATAAGTACAGCTTGACAAGACGGATTAGTGCGACAGTAAAAACCCTTGGCTTGGATGGTTGGTTCTTCCAGGCCACCACCCGCGCCACCCACTAGGTGGTTCCCACGAGGGACTACAACAGCGACCCCATGACCACTACCCCCACAACTGGGAAGAACCGCCTCACCCACGTCCCAAACCACGCGCTTTAAAAGCCCCAAATCGACTCCATCCCTGCCACATCTCCAAAAACTACCATTGCTGCTTCCATCTCCACTACAAACAACCCAAAAACATCTCTCTTCCGAGCCCACAGTCGCCGGAGGAGGGCAATGGCAGAGGAACCATCTGCCAAGCGTCATCGTGGCGAGATGTCTGACTAGAGCAGCTGATGCGGCTTGAAGCTACTGATACGTCCATTTTGCATCATGCTTTTATATCAATATTTATTGCATTATGGGCTGTTACACATTATGTCACAATACTTATGCCTTTTCTATCTTATTTTACAAGGTTTACATGAAGAGGGAGAATGTCGGCAGCTGGAATTCTGGGCTGGAAAAGGAGCAAATATAAGAGACCTATTCTGCATAACTCCAAAAGTCCTGAAACTCCACGAAAGTCAGTTTTAGAATATATAAAAAATATTGGGCGAAGGAACCACCAGAGGTGGGCCACCTGGAAGTCCTCTAATGCCCACCTTCTGGTATAAGGTGTCTTTTGCCCTGGAAAAAATCAGAAGGAAGCTTTCGATATGAAGCGCCGCCGTCTCGAGGCGGAACCTTGGCAGAACCAATCTAGGGCTCCGGCGGAGCTATTTTGCCAGGGAAACATCCCTACGGGAGGGGGGAATCGTCACCATCGTCATCACCATTAATCCTCTCATCGGGAGGGGGTCAATCTCCATCAACATCTTCACCAGCACCATCTCCTCTCAAACCCTAGGTCATCTTTTGTATCCGATCTTTGTCTCAAACCCTCAGATTGGTACCTGTTGGTTGCTAGTAGTGTTGATTACTCCTTGTAGTTGATGCAAGTTGGTTTATTCGATGGAAGATTATATGTTTATATCCTTTATGCATATTAATACCCCTCTGATTATGAACATGAATATGATTTGTGAGTAGTTATGTTTGTTCCTGAGGACATGGGAGAAGTCTTGCTATCAGTAGTCATGTGAATTTGGTATCCATTCGATATTTCGATGAGATGTATGTTGTCTTTCCTCTAGTGGTGTTATGTGAATGTCGACTACATGACAATTCACCATTGCTTGGGCCTAGGGGAAGGCATTGGGAAGTAATAAGTAGATGATGGGTTGCTAGAGTGACAGAAGCTTAAACCCTAGTTTATGCGTTGCTTCGTAAGGGGCTCATTTGGATCCATATGTTTCATGCTATGGTTAGGTTTACCTTAATTCTTCTTTCGTAGTTGCAGATGCTTGCGAGGGGGGTTAATTATAAGTGGGATGCTTGTCCAAGGAAGGGCGGTACCCAAGCACCGATCCACCCACATATCAAATTATCAAAGTAACGAACGCGAATCATATGAGCATGATGAAAACTAACTTGACGATAATTCGCATGTGTCCTCGGGAGCGCTTTCCTTTATATAAGAGTTTGTCCAGGCTTGTCATTTGCTATAAAAAGGATTGGGCCACCTTGATGCAGCTTTTTTACTTTTGTTACTTGTTACCCGTTACGAATTACCTTATCACACAACTATCTATTACCGATAATTTCAGTGCTTGTAGAGAATACCTTACTAAAAACTGCTTGTCATTTCCTTCTACTCCTCGTTGGGTTCGACACTCTTACGTATCGAAAGGACTACGATAGATCCCCTATACTTGTGGGTCACCAACACTCTTTTCTGGCGTCGTTGCCGGGGAGTGAAGCACCTTTGGTAGGTGGAATTTGGTAAGAAAAAAATTATATAGTGTGCTGAAATCATTTGCTAGCCACAAGAAATTTTTATGCTCGGCTTTGTATTAATAGTTCTTTGAGATAGTAGTTTCTTTCTGTGAATCATTTGCTACTCATGTTGATCTCCCTAAGGAGAAGTGGTTTAAATGTCATCCTCCCGTTGAAGTAAAAGTAGTCGAACCTATTAAAGTTGAAGAAAAGGCTATCACTTATAATGTTGATCCTATTGTTCCTACCGCTTATATTGAGAAACCACCTTTCCCTATTAGAATAAAGGATCATGATAAAGCTTCAATTGTGGTTCATAAGAGTAATGCTAGAACACCTATACCTCCTGAGAAAATTAAGGTTGAACCTAGTATTGCTATGGTTAAAGATCTCTTGGTCAATAATATTGATGGGCATGTTATTTACTTCTGTGATGAAGCTGCTAGAATTGCTAGACCCAGTACTAAAAATAAACATAGACCTGTTGTAGGCATGCCTGTGTTTTTTGTTAAAATAGGACATCATTGCTATCATGGCTTATGTGACATGGGTGCTAGTGCGAGTGCAATACCTCATTCCTTATACAAAGAAATTATGCATGATATTGCACCTACTGAGATAGAAGGTATTGATGTTACAATTAAGCACGCCAATAGAGATACTATTTCACCAATTGGGATTGTTAGAGATGTTGAAGTCTTGTGTGGGAAATTTAAATATCCTACTGATTTTCTTGTTCTTGGTTCCCCACAAGATGACATTTGTCCCATTATATTTGGTAGACCCTTTTTGAATACTCTTAATGCTATGATAGACTGCAAAAAGGATATTGTTACTGTTGGTTTAGGGGATATGTCTCATGATTTTAATTTTGCTAAATTTTGTAGACAACCCCATGACAAAGAATTGCCTAGTAAAGATGAAATTATTGGTCTTGCTTCTATTGCCATGCCTCCTAATGATCCTTTAGAACAATATTTGCTACACCATGAAAATGATATGTGTATGAATGAAAGAAGGGAAATAGATGAAGTATTATTTAAACAGGGACCTATTTTGAAACACAACTTTCCTGTTGAAATTCTAGGGGATCCTCCTCCACCCAATGGTGATCCCGTGTTTGAGCTTAAACAATTACCTGATACTCTTAAATATGCTTATCTTGATGAAAAGAATATATATCCTGTCATTATTAGTGCTAACCTTTCAGAGCAGGAAGAAGACAAATTATTGAAAACTCTGAAGAAGCACTGTGCTGCTATTGGATATACTCTTGATGATCTTAAGGGCATTAGTCCCACTCTATGCCAGCACAAAATAAAATTGGAGAAAGACGCTAAATTGGTTGTTGATCACCAACGACGGTTAAATCCTAAGATGAAAGAAGTGGTAAGAAATGAAATACTAAAGCTTGTGGAGGCAGGTATAATTTATCCTGTTGATGATAGTCAGTGGGTAAGTCATGTCCATTGTGTCCCTAAGAAGGGAGGTATTACTGGTGTTCCTAATGATAAAGATGAATTGATCCCACAAAGAATTGTTACAGGTTAAAGAATGGTAATTAATTTCCGCAAATTAAATAAACCTACTAGAAAGGATCATTACCCTTTACCTTTTATTGATCAAATGCTAGAAAGATTATCCAAACGTACACATTGTTGCTTTCTAGACGGTTATTCTGATTTCTCTCAAATACCTGTCTCGAAAGAGGATCATGAAAAGACCACTTTTACTTGCCCTTTCGGTACCTTTGCTTATAGACGTATGCCTTTTGGTTTATGTAATACACCTGCTACCTTTCAAAGACGTATGACTGCTATATTCTCTGACTTTTGTGAAAAGATTGTTGAGGTTTTCATGGATGATTTCTCCGTGTATGGAACTTCTTTTGATGATTGCTTAAGCAACCTTGATCGAGTTTTGCAGAGATGTGAAGAAACTAATCTTGTCTTGAATTGGGAGAAGTGTCACTTTATGGTTAATGAAGGTATTATCTTGGGGCATAAAATTTCTAAAAGAGGTATTGAAGTTGATAAAGCTAAAGTTGATGCTATTGAAAAGATGATGTGTCCCAAGGACATTAAAGGTATAAGAAGTTTCCTTGGTCATGCCGGTTTTTATAGGAGGTTCATTAAAGACTTCTCAAAAAATTCTAGGCCTCTGACTAATCTCTTACAAAAAGATGTTCCTTTTGTCTTTGATGATGATTGTGTAGAAGCATTTGAAATACTTAAGAAAGCCTTGATTTCTGCACCTATAGTTCAGCCACCTGATTGGAATTTACCCTTTAGAATTATGTGTGATGCTAGTGATTATGATGTAGGTGTTGTTCTATGACAAAGAGTTGATAAGAAATTAAATGCTATCCAATATGCTAGTAAAACTCTAGACAGTGCCCAGAGAAATTATGCTACTGCTGAAAAAGAATTTTTTGCAGTTGTACTTGCTTGTGATAAGTTCAGACCTTATATTGTTGATTCTAAAGTAACCGTTCACACTGATCATGCTGCTATTAAATATCTTATGGAAAAGAAAGATGCTAAACCTAGACTTATTAGATGGGTTCTCTTGCTACAAGAATTTGATTTGTATGTTATTGATAGAAAGGGAGCTAAGAACCCTATTGCAGACAACTTGTCTTGGTTAGAGAATGTTCTTGATGACCCACTCTCTATTGATGATAGTTTTCCTGATGAACAATTAGCTATCATAAATGCTTCTCATACTGCTCCATGTTATGTTGATTTTGCTAATTACATTGTTGCTAAATTTATACCACCTAGTTTCACATACCAGCAAAAGAAAAAGTTTTCCTATGATCTAAGACATTACTTCTGGGATGACCCACACCTTTATAAAAAAAAGGAGTAGATGGTGTTATTAGATGTTGTGTACCTGAGCATGAATAGGAACAGATCCTACGCAAGTGTCACTCTGAGGCTTATGGAGGACACCACGTTGGAGATAGAACTGCACATAAGGTATTGCAATCCGGTTTTTATTGGCCTACTCTTTTCAAAGATGCCGTAAGTTTGTCTTGTCTTGTGATGAATGTCAAAGAATTGTTAATATTAGTAGACGTCAAAAAATGCCTATGAACTATTCACTTGTTATTGAACCATTTGATGTTTGGGGCTTTGGCTATATGGGACCGTTTCCTTCCTCTAATGGGTATACACATATTTTAGTTGCTGTTGATTACGTTACTAAGTGGGTAGAAGCTATTCCAACTACTAGTGTTGATCATAACACCTCCATTAAGATGCTTAAAGAAGTTATTTTTCTGAGGTTTGGAGTCCCTAGATACTTAATGACTGATGGTGGTTCACATTTTATTGATTGTGCTTTTCGTAAAATGCTTGCTAAGTATGATGTTAATCATAGAATTGCATCTCCATACCACCCACAGTCTAGTGGTCAAGTATAACCGAGTAATAGAGAGATTAAATTAATTTTGCAAAATATTGTTAATAGATCTAGAAAGAATTGGTCCAAGAAACTTGATGGTGCATTATGGGCCTATAGAACTGCATATAAAAATCCTATGGGTATGTCTCCGTATAAAATGGTTTATGGAAAAGCATGTCACTTACCGCTCAAACTAGAACATAAGGCATATTGGGCCATTAAAGAGCTCAATTATGATTTCAAACTTGCTGGTGAGAATAGACTATTTGACATTAGCTCACTTGATGAGTGGAGAACCCAGACCTATGAGAATGCCAAACTGTTTAAAGAAAAAGTTAAAAGATGGCATGACAAAAGGAACAAAAGCGTGAGTTTAATGTAGGTGACTATGTTTTGTTATACAACTCTCGTTTAAGATTTTTTGTAGGAAAACTCCTCTCCAAATGGGAAGGTCCTTACATTATCTAGGAGGTCTATCGTTCTGGTGCAATAAAATCAACAACTTCGAAGGCACAAATCCAAAGGTGGTGAACGGTCAAAGAATCAAACATTATATCTCAGGTAATCCCATAAATGTTGAAACTAATGTTATTGATACCGTAACCCCGGAGGAGTACATAAGGGACACTTCCAGAATGTTTCAGACTCTGAAAAGGAATAGGTATGTGGTACGGTAAGTAAACCGGCTACAAAACAGTTCTAATAGCAATTTTTCTCCGTTTTGGAATATTTAAGGAAATAGGAAAATAAGAAGTAGTCCGAAAGGGACACGAGGCATCCACGAGGGTGGAGGGCACGCCCTACCCCCTGGGCATGCCCCTTGCCTCGTGGGCACCTCGTGTCCCCTCTGGACTTTGTTTTCTTGCATGATACTTCTTTTGGTCGGCAAAAATTCATTATATAATCTCCCGAAGGTTTTGACCACCGTACCACGACACAATCCTCTGTTTTCGTTTTGAGTTGTTTTCTGCTAGAGTTTCCAAGGCCAAGAATTATGTCGTCCTCCTCCTCCAACAACGCGGACGGCGATGCTTGGTTGATGCAGATGGAACTTAGCAGGGAGGATTTCGAGGGAGCCATGATGGAGCAGGATGAAGGAGATTCACTTGAGGAACAACCTCCGGCTTTGGAGAGGGGTACTTTGGCGGGCATCTCCACTATTCTGAATCCCCATCAAGCAATAGAAGCTACAAACAATCATGAAGGCCAAGAGGTTCGAGAAGGGCTTCCCCCTAGGAGGCCCTTGCATAGGTTACATTAGAACAACTTTCATAATTTGGTTCATAATTACGGAGTGGAGAACACCCCTCGTACAGATATACCCTCCAATTGGGACATATCCCGTCCAAGTGAAAGCAATGCAGGGAAGAGTTCTTGGGGGCCGAAAAATAAGCATCATAGGGAGGAAATTCAGAAGAATGCAAATATGCTCCAACGTGTGCTCCAAGAACTACAAATCCTGAAGGGTGCAGTATTGAAGCTGACTACATCATCAACAACTCCAACATCACCAGCTCTGAAGAAAGAGACATAAATACATGGGTGTGGGCACTCCCCTTGGCAACTGCCAAGCTTGGGGGCAGTGCCTCAGTATCATATCACCATCACACTTCTATCTTTACAGTTTTTCTTAGTTCGATCCTTTTGGTTATATCTTGATCTACTAGAATAAAGTTTAGTATGATCTAGCTTTGAGTTTTTGTGTTGATCCTTATCTATGTAATCGAGTCTGTGAGCTATATATAATAAAGATTAGTATTGAGTCGAGGGCTTGGTTATCTTCTATGATCTTGAGGGAATAAAAGAAAAAAATAAAAATAAAAAGAAATAAAGATATCATATTGATCTTATGTAGAGTAATGACTTCACATATAAAGAGTATGATGAATAAAAGTTGTTGAGAGTTGACAAACATAGTTTTGGTCATCGTTGCAATTAATAGGAAGTAATAAATACAAAGAGGTTTTCACATATAAATATACTATCTTGGACATCTTTTATGATTGTGAGCACTCAATTAAATATGACATGCTAAAAAGTTGATGTTGGACAAGGAAGACAACGTAATGGGTTATGTTTTCTTATATCCAAAATAAATTATATTGTCATGGATCATCCAACATGTTGAGCTTGCCTTTCCCCCTCATGCTAGCCAAATTCTTTGCACCAAGTAGTGATACTACTTGTGCTTCCAAATATCCTTAAACCCAGTTTTGCCATGAGAGTCCACCATATCTACCTATGGATTGAATAAGATCCTTCAAGTAAGTTGTCATTGTTGCAAGCAATAAAACTTGCTCTCTAAATATGTATGATCTATTAGTGTGGAGAAAATAAGCTTTATATGAGCTTGTGATATGGAAGAAATAAAAGCGACGGACTGCATAATAAAGGTCCCTATCACAAGTGGCAATATAAAGTGACGTTCTTTTGCATTAAGATTTTGTGCATCCAACCATAAAAGCACATGACAACCTCTGCTTCCCTCTGCGAAGGGCCTATCTTTTATTTTTGTCTTATACCTTATATAAAAGTCATGGTGATCTTCACCTTTCCTTTTTACACTTTATCCATTGGCAAGCACTATGTGTTGGAAAGATCCTGATATATATAGTGCTTGAGTGTTAGCAATTGTGAAAGACTAAATGATAGTTGAGTATGTGGACTTGCTGAAAAGCTCTTATATTGACTCTTTCTGATGTTATGATAAATTGCAATTGCTTCAATGACTGTGATTATAGTTTGCTAGTCTTGCAATGAAGTTTCTGATTCATACCTGAAATTGTGAATAGATTGATACTTTAGCATAAGAAATCATATGACTATATATATATATATAATATATATATATATATATATATATATATATATATATATATATATATATATATATATATATCTGTGTGTGTGTTGCTATTCTAAGAATGATCATGATGCCCTCATGTACGTATTTTATTTTATCGACACCTCTATCTCTAAACATGTAAACATATTTTTTGATATCGGCTTCCACTTGAGGACAAGCGAGGTCTAACATTGGGGGAGTTGATACGTCCATTTTGCATCATGCTTTTATATCAATATTTATTGCATTATGGGCTGTTATTACACATTATGTCACAATACTTATGCCTTTTCTCTCTTATTTTACAAGGTTTACATGAAGAGGGAGAATGTCGGCAGCTAGAATTCTAGGCTGGAAAAGGAGCAAATATTAGAGACCTATTCTGGACAACTCCGAAAGTCATGAAACTCCATGAAAGTCAGTTTTGGAATATATAAAAAATATTGGGCGAAGGAAGCACCAGAGGTGGGCCACCTGGAAGCCCCCCGATGCACATCTTCTGGTATATGGTGTCTTTTGCCCTAGAAACAATCAAAAGGAAGCTTTCGGGACGAAGTGCCGCCGTCTCGAGGCGGAACCTTGGCGGAGCTATTCTGCCGGGGAAACATCCCTCCGGGAGGGGGAAATCATCACCATCGTCATCACCATCGATCCTCTCATCGGGAGGGCGGCAATCTCCATTACCATCTTCACCAGCACCATCTCCTCTCAAACCCTAGTTCATCTCTTGTATCCGATCTTTATCTCAAAACCTCAGATTGGTACCTGTGGGTTGCTAATGGTGTTGATTACTCCTTGTAGTTGATGCTAGTTGGTTTATTCGATGGAATATTATATGTTCAGATCCTTTATGCATATTAATACCCCTCTGATTATGAACATGAATATGATTTGTGAGTAGTTATGTTTGTTCCTGAGGACATGGGAGAAGTCTTACTATAAGTAGTCATGTCAATTTGGTATTCTTTCGATATTTTGATGACATGTATGTTGTCTTTCCTCTAGTGGTGTTATATGAACATCGACCACATGACACGTCACCATTGTTTGGGCCTTGGGGAAGGCATTGGGAAGTAATAAGTAGATGATGGGTTGCTAGAGTGACAGAAGCTTAAACCCTAGTTTATGCATTGCTTTGTAAGGGGCTGATTTGGATCCATATGTTTCGTGCTATGGTTAGGTTTACCTTAATTCTTCTTTCATAGTTGCGGATGCTTGCGAGGGGGGTTAATCATAAGTGGGATGCTTGTCCAAGGAAGGGCAGTACCCAAGCACTGGTCCACCCACATATCAACTTATCAAAGCAACGAACGTGATTCATATGAGCATGATGAAAACTAGCTTGATAATAATTCCCATGTGTCCTCAGGAGCGATTTCCTTTATATAAGACTTTGTCTAGGCTTGTCCTTTGCTATAAAAAGGATTGGGCAACCTTGCTACACCTTGTTTACTTTTGCTACTTGTTACCCGTTATGAAATACCTTATCACACAACTATCTGTTACCGATAATTTCAGTGTTTGCAGAGAATACCTTACTGAAAACTGCTTGTCATTCCCTTTTGCTCCTTGTTGGGTTCGACACTCTTACTTATCAAAAGGACTATGATAGATCCGCTATACTTGTGGGTCATCAGCTACGTCGGTATTTCCCCAAAGAGGAAAGGATGATGCAACACAACATCGGTAGATATTTCCCTCAGATGTGAAACCAAGGTTATCAAACCAGTAGGAGAACCAAGCAACACAATGTAAACAACACCTGCACACAGATTACAAATCCTTGTAACCCGACGTGTTAAAGGGGTTGTCAATCCCTTCTGGGCACGTCACCTCAAGATAGGCAAACGGATGTGAGATAAATTGTAGTAGATTGATAGATCGAACGCCAAATAAAATAGATAAGATTAAATTGAAGGAAGGTATTTTTGTATTTTTAGTTTAATAGATCTGAAAATAAAAGCAAAGGAAAATAGATCGCAAAGGCAAATAATATGAGAAAGAGACCTGGGGCCATAGGTTTCACTAGTGGCTTCTCTCGAGAAAAATAGCAAACGGTGGGTGAATAAATTACTGTTGGGCAATTGATAGAACTTCATATACTCATGACGATATCCAGCCAATGATCATTACATAGGCATCACGTCCAAGATTAGTAGACCGACTCCTGCCTGCATCTACTACTATTACTCCACACATCGACCGCTATCCAGCATGCATCTAGTGTATTAAGTTCATGGAGAAATGGAGTAATGCAATAAGAACGATGACATGATGTAGACAAGATCTATCTATGTAGAGATAGACCCCATCGTTTTATCCTTAGTAGCAATGATACATACGTGTCGGTTCCCTTTCTGTCATTGGGATCAAGCACCGTAAGATCGAACCCACTACAAAGCACCTCTTCCCATTGCAAGATAAATTGATCAAGTTGGCCAAACAAAACCCAAATATCGGAAAAGAAATACGAGACAATAAGAGATCATGCATAAAAGAGATCAAAGAAACTCAAATACTTTCATGGATATAAAAAGATAGATCTGATCATAAACTCAAAGTTCATTGATCCTAACAAACACACCGCAAAAGAGTTACATCATATGGATCTCCAAGAGACCATTGTATTAAGAATTCAGAGAGAGAAGGAGAGAGAGAGAGGGGGAGAGAGAGCCATCTTGCTACGAACTACGGACCCGAAGGTCTACAAAGAACTACTCACGCATCATCGGAGAGGCACGAATGGAGGTGGTGAACCCCATTCGAGATGGTGTCTAGATTGGATCTAGTGGTTCTAGACTCTGCGGCGGCTGGACGAATGTTTTGTCGACTCCCCTAGAGTTTTCGGAATATTGCGGTATTTATAGAGCAAAGAGGCGGTCCGGGAGGCACCCGAGGTGGGCACAACCCACCAGGGCACGCCTAGGCCTCCTGGTGCCCTGGTGGGTTGTGCTCTCCTCGGAGCACCCCCCAGGAGCAGCCAGGGCCCATTACGTCTCTTCTGCTCCATAAAAAGTCTCTATAAAGTTTTGTGGCATTTGGACTCCGTTTGGTATTGATTTCTGCGATGTAAAGAACATGGAAAAAACAGCAACTGTCACTTAGCACTATGTCAATAGGTTAGTACCAGAAAATGATATAAATGACTATAAAATGATTATAAAACATCCAACATTGATAATATAACAGCATGGAACAATCAAAAATTATAGATACATTGGAGACAATATCAACATCCCCAAGCTTAACTCCTACTCATCCTCGAGTACGTAAAGTGATAAAAAAGAATTTTTGATGTGAAATGCTGCCTATCATGTCATATCATATTTCTTTTCTTTATAGCATGGACATTTGGGATTTTATATTGTTCAAAGCAATAGTATAGTTTTGACATGATAATTTAAATACTCAAGCATATCAACAAGCAACCATGTCTTTCAAAATATCAACGCTAAAATAAGTTATCCCTAGCCCATCATGCTCAATCATTGATCCATTCATGAAACACAGTCGCATATTAACTACAACCAGTACTCAAGTACGATCATATTGCCTCCTAGTTTTTGCTTTTGTAAGAGAAGATGGAGACTCAAATTCAAAATAAAAATTGCATAAAGTAAAAGAAAGACCCTTCGTGGAGGGAAGTAGGGATTTGTAGAGGTGCTAGAGCTCAAAGCGAAAAACTTGGAGATAAAAAAACATTTTGGGAGGAGTATCCTTCCCACCAACGAAAACGACTTAGAGTTCCCAATACTTTCCATGCTTAGATATATCATAGGTGGTTCCCAAACTGGAAATAAAGTTTATTCCTTTTTCAACCATAATTTCACTTTCCATGGCTAGCCGTATCCACGGTTGCCCTCCATACCAACACTTTCCAAGGAATTTATTATTTGACAACACAAAGTAAATTCATTTTTCATTTTGGGACTGGGCATCCCTAATACATTTGCCTTACTCTCGTGCAATGACAAGTGAATAAACACTCATCGTGAGAATAACACATCTAGCATGGAAAATATTAGCCACCCCTCACCGCTCCGCGAGTGAAACGAACACACAAAAGAGAAGTTTATTTTTAAAATTAGAGATGGCACATGCAAATTTGCTTAGAACGGCAAAAGAATACCGCATATAGTGGACTCATGTGGCAAAACTCGTTTAAAGGTTTTTGGATGCACAAGTAGAGATCATACTTAGTGCAAATTGAAGGGTAGCAAAAGATTGAGAAGCGACCAACCAAGAAACGAATAATCTCATAAGTGAGCATTAAGCATAATTAACACCAAATAATGCACCACAAGTAGGATATAATTTCATTGCATAATTATTGACTTTCGTGCTTGCATAGGGAATCACAGACCTTAACACCTATTCTTACTAAAGCATAATTACTCATCAACAGAACTCACATATCACATCATCATATCTCAAAACTATTACTAAGAATCAAGTTTATTTTGCCTATGATCTTCATGAAAGTTTTTATTATATCCTTCTTGGATATATATCACTTTTGAACTAATTTTTATGTGTTGCTTTTGACAAGCTCAAACAAATATAAGCGAAGATCATGAGCATAATATTTCTTTCTCTGGAATTAATTTAAGTGAAGCAAGAGAGAATTTGTTGAAAATTTTACTAACTCTCAAATAAATCTAAGTGAAGCAAGAGAGTATTTTTCAAAAATACTAAAGCACACCATGCTCAAAAAGATATAAGTGAAGCATTAGAGCAAGTCCATAGCTCATAAAAATTTAAGTGAAGCATAGAGAGCAATTCTAACAAGTCATGACATAATTTTGGCTCTCTCAAATAGGTGTGTCCAACAAGGAATCAAGACTTAAAACACAAAATAAAACAATCAAAGACTCATATTACACAAGACGCTCCAAGCAAAACACATAGTATGTGATGAATAAAAATATAGCTTCGAGTAAAATACCGATGGTCGTTAGAATAAAGAGGGGATGCCACTCGGGGGCATCCCCAAGCTTAGTTGCTTGCTCTCTTTTGGATAATAGTGGGGGATGCTAGGGAATCCCCAAGCTTAGGCTATTCTTACTCCTTATTCCTTCATCCATCGTAAGATAACCCAAAACTTGAAAACTTCAATCACACAAAACTCAACAAAAGCCTTCGTGAGATCCATTGGTATAAGAAAATAAATCACTACTATAACTATTGTATCAAACCAATTCATATTTTGTTCTTGCATTATATCTACTGTATTCCAACTTTTCTATGGAAAAAACTCCTCAAAGAAATCCATAGAGCCATCAAAACAAGCACACAACGCAAAGAAAATAGAATCTGTCAAAACAGAACAATCTGTAGCAATCTTACTATTTCGAATACTTCGGTAACTCCAAAAACTCTGAAACATTAGGACGACCTGAGCATTTTGTATATTAATCTACTGAAAAAGGAATGGGTACTTTATCGCTCTCTAGTTAAAAATGAAAATTATTATCGCGAGCATAAAAGTTTCCGTTTTTTCAGCAAGATCAAACAACTATCACCCAAGAAGATCCTAAAGGCTTTACTTGGCACAAACACTATTTAAAACACAAAAAACACAATCATGACAGTAGCATAATTCTGCTAACACTCAAAAATAGGAAACAAAAAGCAAAAAAAATATTCATTGGGTTGTCTCCCAACAAGCGCTATAGTTTTACGCCCTTAGCTAGGCATAAAGCAAGGATCTAAGTTTTGTCATCCTTCTTCTTAATTCCTTTGGAGGTGTTCTACTCATGGGGTTTTGTAAAAACAACATAATACATATTATCCATAGAAACCTTAGCATTATTAAGTTGCCCATTATCATAACCACGTTGATTTCCAGCAACAATCCAAGAGTAATGCTGATTAACATTATTGAAAACTTGTTGGATTATATCTAAAACGGGGACTTCCTTTTTAAGATTATCATCAAAGAGTTCATTATTCCCAAGCAACTGTCTTAATGCATAATCGCTATTGTAAAGGATTTCATCTATCACGGGCTTTTCACGATTCATACCATAAAAATCAAAGATTTCCCTAGCTTCTCGTATCATATAGTCAAACTCATTCATAAGAATGAGAGTGGCCAACTTTTTAGCCTTAGGATTCTTAATAAAGGGGAGCTCAAAAAACAATCTTTGAAAAGTAGGATGAGTACGGATAAATTTAGTCTCCAGTTTCAGAACTAGTGCTGAAATAGCATCCGCATAAGATCTAGTCGTTTTAAGTATAGGAGCATCATCAAGAGTTAAATTTCCAACGCCATTAAAAATTCTTGAATACGTTCTTTTCCCATTACATTCCCTTGCCCCAAGATAAAAGTTTTAGCATCCAGATTGCCCGTACATCCAACTTTAGGATTTAGGCCATCACCTATTGGTGCCATACCGAAATCACTTATGATTGCAAGCAAAGGATAGATCTGACAAGAAAACGGCGAATGAAAAACAAAGGCGAATAAAACGGCATTTTTTGTGAAGTGGGAGAGAGGAAATGATAGGCAAATGGAAAATAATGGAAATTGCGAGGAGTTGAGATTTTTGATTAGGAACCTGGTATATGTTGAAGATCCTCCCTGAGAGCGGTGCCAGAAATTCCTTTTGATGCGGCTTGAAGCTACGTCGGTATTTCCCCAAAGAGGAAGGGGTGATGCAGCACAGCAGCGGTAGGTATTTCCCTCAGATGTGAAACCAAGGTTATTGAACTAGTAGGAGAACCAAGCAACACAACGTAAACAGCACATGCACAGAGATAACAAATCCTCGCAACCTGACATGTTAAAGGGGTTGTCAATCCCTTCCGGGTACGGCGCCTCAAGATAGGCAAACGGATGTGAGATAAATTGTAGTAGATTGATAGATCGAACACCAAATAAAAAAACTAAGAATAAATTGCAGCAAGGTATTTTTGTATTTTAGTTTAATAGATTTGAAAATAAAAGCAAAGGAAAATAGATCGCAAAGGCAAATAATATGAGAAAGAGACCCAGGACCGTAGGTTTCGCTAGTGGCTTCTCTTGAGAAAAACAGAAAACAGTGGGTGAATAAATTACTGTTGGGCAATTGATAAAACTTAAAATACTCATGAAGATATCCAGCCAATGATCATTACATAGGCATCACGTCCAAGATTAGTAGATCGACTCCTGCTTGCATCTACTACTATTACTCCACACATCGACCGCTATCCAGCATGCATCTAGTGTATTATGTTCATGGAGAAACGGAGTAATGCAATAAGAACGATGACATGATGTAGACAAGATCTATCTATGTAGATATAGACCCCCATCATTTTGTCCTTAGTAGCAACGATACATACGTGTCAGTTCCCTTTCTGTCACTGGGATCATGCACCGTAAGATCAAACCCACTACAAAGCACCTCTTCCCGTTGCAAGATAAATAGATCAAGTTGGCCAAACAAAACCCAAATATCGGAGAAGAAATACGAGGCTATAAGAGATCATGCATAAAAGAGATCAAATAAACTCAAATACTTTCAAGGATATAAAAAGATAGATCTGATCATAAACTCAAAGTTCATCGATCCCAACAAACACACCGCAAAAGAGTTACATCATATGGATCTCCAAGAGACCATTGTATTGAGAATTCAAAGAGAGAAAGGAAGCCATCTAGCTACTAACTACGGATCTAATGGTCTACAAAGAACTACTCACGCATCATCGGTGAGGCACCAATGGAGGTGGTGAACCCCATCTGAGATGGTGTCTAGATTGGATATGTTGGTTCTGGACTCTGCGGCGGCTAGATGAATATTTCGTCGACTCCCCTAGGGTTTTGGGAATATTGGGGTATTTATAGAGAAAAGAGGCAGTCCGGGCGACACTCGAGGTGGGCACAACCTACCAGGGCGCGCCTGGGCCTCCTGGAGCGCCCTGGTGGGTTGTGCTCTCCTCGGAGCACCCCCAGGCGCAGCCAGGGCCCATTACGTGTCTTCTGCTTTATAAAAAATCTTCGTAAAGTTTCGTGGCATTTGGACTCCGTTTGGTATTGATTTTCTGCGATATAAAAAACATGGAAAAAACAGCAACTGGCACTTGGCACTATGTCAGTAGGTTAGTACCAAAAATGATATAAAATGACTATAAAATGATTATAAAACATCCAAGATTGATAATATAACAGCATGGAACAATCAAAAATTATAGATACGTTGGAGACGTATCAGCATCAACCTCAACAATGTTCACGTCCCCGGCGAGAAGCGCGAGTACACCTGAACCCTCATAGGGGTTGAGCTCCACGGTGTCGGTGAAAACAGATAGGGGTATATGTTTTCCCCTAACTCATGCGCGGACAAGCCAAGATCGAGCCAAGATGCACAAGGAACCAAGAGCATCAAAGGATCAACATGCGGACTAGAGGGACCAAGATCAAGCCAAAGAAGCAAGACACCATTGAAGCAAAGGCCTCCCTTGCCGGGCAGGCGAGCCCGGCAAGGGGCAAGGCCACGCTTAGAAGCTGACAGCCAAGGCGTCCTGGCAGGGCCTGCCGGGGCTCACGGAGGCAAGACCACCTAACCTACCATTCCACCACGACTCACGTCATCGATCAGTGCGGTGTCAAGCCGCGGACTGACTAAGTGGCAGCCATTCGCCACATGGCAGCCTCTCCCTACAGGAAAAACCCACAGATGACACCCATCCTGCGACATTTCATGCAAGCAGGCGTGTAGCTAGCAAGACGGCCTCTCAAGCCTTGTCGGGCGACCAATGATGTGACATTGAGCGGTGCATTTAATGCGCCCTGTCAGTCCATAGAGTTAGGTATGATAGCACTGTTTGCTATCTTATTAGTGCATAGTGACTATTTTGCCATTGTGGTAACCCCTTGATCTATAAAAGGAGGCCCATGACAACTGTAGAAAGGGTTAGAAGGTTGGATAACTCACACCCCATACGTTCCACCACCTTTCCACCATCAATCCACCAAAGCAGGAGTAGGGCTTTACGCCTCATGGCGGCCCGAACCTGGGTAAAACTGCCTGCGTGATCTCTGTCGTCCTGCCCCACACTTCTCTGCTCTTTGTGCAACGCAACGTCCCCTTGCCAAACCACCAAGGAGCCTCTTGGTCCCATAGGTGATCGTGGTTTCCGTCGACATCTTTGGCGCGCCAAGTAGGGGGCTCGCTTGCGCGAACCTGAAGGCGGGTGCAGCACACCTTGTCCATGGACGCCCGCTTGAAGCCTCTGGCACGTCCCACCGTAGCCACGGTTATGGCAAAGATCACTACGGGTGGCAATATGCTCATCTCGGCGGCCCATATGGCGTACCCCACTGTTCAGGCACCGTTCGGAGAAGGGGCACAAGACGTGCGGGCGCGAGCTCCCTCCTTCCCATTCCTTCCCTCCATCAGCAGTCGAACAACTTTAGCCCCGGTGTCATCGATGTCAACGATTACCGTATGACGCTCGGTCCATTATTTCCCCTATTTTGGGTAATCCTGAGCAAAACGCCGGTATGAGTCCGTCGATTAATGCCCCGACAAGCATGCTTCGGCAAGGCTGCCTGCATCGGCATGAACCATGCAACGGCAGCCACCGGACTGACTCGAAGGGAAAGGAGGAAAAGGGAGAGGGACCAGAGGAGCCCGACACTATGCCCCGATGCCTGCCAGCCACAAGAAATACGTGTCGGTCCCTGTCAGGAACAAAGAAACCACCTGATTGTCTTCTGCTCCTCCAAGTGTCGCGGGCGCACCCGGCGTGCGCGGCCCGGCATAGGAGAAAGGGGATCGAAAGGAAAGATAAGTTTACGATATCACCTCTTGTTGATACATTTCAGATTTTTGCAATCATTTATCCCTTAACTCTAGTGAGCATTCGTATCATGAAAGCCCTCGTGCGATGGAACCTTGGCTAGTTTCTTTGATCGCACCATCATCCTGTCCAGAGCCATGCTTGCATGTCGAGAGGCTGCATTGAGAGCTACCTAGGAAAAACTTGCCGAGACGCATCCATGCCAAGATGACTGTTAAGGGTTGGACCCTTACGACAATCGTGACAATATGATATCGGCACGTATCCAGAGCATACATAGGAATTGATCATATGAATGCAAGCATATAGGGATCAAAGGGATAAACACACATTTAAAATCTGGCTAGGAATATCAGTTTCGCGCAAATACTAGAGATAGAATGACTAAACACAAAATAAATATCGTGTTTCATTGCAGGGCAACGCGGAAACGACAACGGCCCGATACTTGGTCTGACGGCCAGGTGAAATAGCTCAAACTTGAAGAACCCTGTCAGCCTGGGAGTAGCCTTCTCCTTGGCGGATGCGATGTCAGCACCCGCTGGCGGCTTCTTGAATCCGTCGTCAAGGTCAAGATCTGGGTCGCGGCAGGCAATATTGCTCAAGACCATGAAGAGGGCATCGCGGGCAAGCTTCCGGGACTTGGTCGCAAAATGCTCATCCCTCCCCTCTTCATGCACCTTTAGATTCTCGATCAGCTCGTTGAAGAAGTGCCCCAGCTTGACGCTCAGGACCTCCTGCTTGCCGGCTAAGAAGACTGGGCCGTCCATGCCCATCACCGTAGCTTGGGCGCCAAGGCGCTCGGAAATGTCGATCAGGCTCTTGATCTAGAGGTTAATCAGATCGACCTAATTCTTCAGTTTGTCCTCTGCATCTTGTCGAAGACGTTGGACGGTGTCCAACTCCTTGGACAGCAACTGCTGGCGAGACTCAAGGGACTCTGTCGAACGCTCCAACGTGCCGATCCTTGCCTTCATGTCAGAGATGTTGTCGTTGGAGTCTCAAGGCTCTGGGTCTTGGAGGAAAGCTATGACTGCACATCATCCAAGTGGACCTCCGCCTGCCGTGCCCCCTCTTTGAGTGCCTCCACCTCCTTGGCGCCCCTGGCGAGATCCTCATTCAGCTTAGCCACCTATTGGTCAAGGTCGGTCTTGGCGGCAGACACGGCATCCAGATCTTCAGTAAGCTTCTTCAGCTGAGCAGAATGGTCAGTGGCAAGGGCGCCCAGGGCGGCTCCGTGCTTGTCCTCCAGTTCCTTGGTGCGCTACCACACAAGAACTTCTAGATCCTCATCCTTGGCGTGGAGGGTAGCTTCGAGTCCCTCCTCCCGGAGGGAGATCTCTCGCTCTCTAGCGTCCAGAGATGCCTTGTGGTCCGCCAGGCGTGCCTCCCAAGCCATGACATCCTCCCTCATCATCATAAGGGTCTCTTGCTGCCTCATGAGCACCTTGAACTGCTTGTCGTTCCACTCGCGCAACTCCAGGCACTTGTCCTTCAGCTTCTGGTACACCTTGTTGGCGGACTCACACTGCTCCTTGAGCGCCTGCCACTTCTAGTTGTGCCGGGCCTGCATCTCCTTCACACCGACCACCATGGATTCCATGAAGGACAAGTCCATGGTGACGACGGCTGAGTCATCAGCCTCTCCAGCTCCTTGATAAAGCGGAGCTAGGAGACACCGAAGCTCTTCATCAAGTCCGGCGTCCATCGTCAGGGACGGGCCGGAAAGCTCCAGCTCCGGGTGAAAGCAGCACCATGGCCAATGCGCTCGAGGAGGACGAAGAGCCTCAGCAACGATTCCGGTGGAGGGGAGTGGGTCCATAGTCTGAAGTGGGATCTTCACCTCGACGACCACTTCCTCTATTGGGGCGTCCTCCAAAGAATGCTCCGTCACTGCCAAAGAGCCCTATGCATCCCAGGCAGCAAGATCCTACCCCTCGGCAGCAGCAGTCTCCATGGCCTCATCCGCGGCGGCCCTTCCTATATCAGCCACCACCTCCAATAGCTCTGGTTCATCGGCTTGAGGGGCTGCATGTGAAAGGGCCGGTGAATAACAGAGAAAAGGAAGTCTTAAGCGAATGGAGAAACCAAGAGAAACATCCGGAGCAAGAAATAAAAGAAGAAATAATTAAGATACCTGGAGAAGTCTGTCGGGCAGGAACCCCTATTTCCCCGGCAGTGGCTGTTGCCGAGCCGCGAGCTTCGCCCTCTGCCATGGAAGTCTCGGTAGCCTTCTGCGTAGCCTCATCCACAGAAGGTTCCGTGGTGGTTTCCTCAGCTCGAGCGATGGGGGAAGCATGCCCCTCGGAGAGGGGCTCACCCCGCGTCGTCTCACCTCCCCCTTTGCCAGGGGAAAGGGGAGGCTGTTCCCATCGCCTCCAGCGGATGGGACCACATCTCCGCTCTCGAGCCGAGGTCCGGACTGGGGGCTCGGCACGAGTCCTCTGCATCACCCCCCGCCAAGGCCGACCCCTCTGTGCATTCCAATGACCCGAGATGCTAGAGCCTCTTCCGAGAACGGTGGATGAGGGTCTTTGTGTCCTCCTCCACTTCCCTGCCGGCAATGACAAGAGCAAGTGGTCAGTCAGCAAAAATTACCAGATATGCACAAGCTATCCACGAAAGGAAAAATCCTCCTTACTCTTATGCAATGAGACTGGAGTTCAAGTTGAACTCCATGGGAGGTGGAGACTCCCGTCTCGCTTTAGAGGCGGAGGGGCAGAACTCCCCGGCAGCTTCAGTGCTTGCCGTGGCGCCAGGAGCTCCGGGGAAAGATGAGATTTGCGAGGAGCTCGAGCCGGAGCGAGGGCTGGACTCCGCATCCACGTCTGCCGGCCGCTTGGCGGAGGAGGCCTTGGCCTGAGCAAGATGAGGAGACTGGTGGCATGCCACCTCTGCCTTGGTGGCATTGGTAGTGGTCTTCTTCACCGTCTCGGCAGCTGGCACTAGGTCAGAATTCACCGCCCCATGAGCAGTGGCATGCCTGTGGGTGCGCTAGTCTGGGTCTGGCTCAGGGGTTTGCGGCCCAGCCGCAAGCCACTCTTTGTCAGGATCCGCCACCACACCAACATCCTCCTCCTCCTGAAGCTCCGTTGCTGCCATGGCTAGGGCCTCTTGCCCGGCAAAGTTATCCCTGGCAAGCTCTTCGCCGGCAGCTCCTTTCGTGGTTTTTGCCTTGCTGCCGCCGTGGGAAGAAATCCCGTCCTCAGCTTTCCCTTTTCCCTTCCCGGCCATTGCGGCCTTCCCCATCTCCGCGAGGCGGGCGACCTTGTCCTCCTCGACCCTCTTCAGGATATACACCACCTCCGCAGCAGAGGTGCGTTTATACATTCCATTTTCAGTCCTGGTGGCCCTCTCCACCAGGGTGCTCGACCACTGAAGCTCTTCATCCAGGGTGGGTAGCTGCCAAGTTCTTGCTACCCCCTCGGCATTGCAGACCGGCATCCATTTCAGTATTTGGTCTCGGGCAGAATTGATATTCAAAGGGATGACGGTTGTCGGGAGCTTGAACAACTTTAAGCGACCATCGGTTGGTCGCACAACCAGCCATGGTCGTAAACTGATAAGTTATTGGCCAACCCTGGGAGCAGCCGCATCCTATCCGCAGCATCGCCATACAGCCACACGAATCTGTCCCTTTCCCGCAGCGGTGAGATGCGGTGGAGAAGAAAGTCTACCCCCACATGCTCAATGGTTAACCCGTCAGTCCTCAAACGGGTGATCCTATTAATTTAAGGGCGCAACCTATCCTCAGTGAGGCCTTTGGCACTCCAATCCTTGCCGCACTCGACACATTCCTTCCGTGCTTCACAGAACTCGGGGGCTTCCTTATCTTGGATCCAGCAGCAATCCCCTCTCCATTCGTCCCACCTCTCACGCTGGTACCCAGGGAGGTAATCCCAGATTTTCCTCGCCACGCGTGGCATCCAGCTAATGATTCCAGAGTGGTTAACTTTGCTCTCCACCCGCGGAACAAAGTATTGTCGGAACAGATCCACATTGGGCCCAACTCCGATGAAATTCTCGCACAAATGCGTGAAGATGGCCATGGTCGCCATTGCATTTGGTGTGAAATTGAGGAGGTGGAATCCTTAGATATTCACGATTGCCTCAAAGAACTTGGAGAAGGGAGGACAAAGGCCGTAGATGAAGTAAGCACAGAAGAATCGATAAGAATCCAGCGGATCTTCCTTCCCCACCACATAAACTATGGGTGCTCCATGCCCTTTCTCGACGGGCCTCCCCCACAGATACCCGTACCTCGCTTGAAGGACTAGGCTGCTCAAGTTTGACGGGATGAAGACAACATCTTCACTCCGCTTCTTGTTCACCTCCGCCCCTCTCTTGCTTCCCTCGGCGGCTGCCTCCTTCGCCGCGTCCGTCTGCTTCCTCTTCTCCGCGGGTTTCTTCCCCATTCCTGTGGCAGCGATGCGGAAGGGAGAGGGGTTCGATGGGAAGGGCGGCGGCGGAGGAGAGAGCGAGAGAAGGAACTGTCGCTTGGCTTGCGGAGGAAGAAGCTGGGAGAGGGCAAGAGATAGGTGAATCGTGCCGCTCTGTTTTCCCCTACTCTTAAGGGGGAAGAGCGGAATAGGGGCTCGATGCTTCAGAAAGTTACCATTTTACCTTAACTACAACAGTCTCACGACCCCACGACGTGCAGTAATTGCGCAAAGTGGATGTTGGATTGACTAGTCGCCATGACTAACCCGCGTGCGCAGCCCACTCCTGCCATGTGTCCGCGCACTGTTTGGGGACTAACCAGCATGCCATGCGACACATATGGCTCAGGACCGAGGGCTTATGTCAGGGAAAACAGATAGGGGTATATGTTTTCCCCTAACTCGTGCACGAACAAGCCAAGACCGAGCCAAGATACACAAGGAACCAAGAGCATCGAAGGATCAACATGCAGACTAGAGGGACCAAGATCAAGCCAAAGAAGCAAGACACCATCGAAGGAAAAGGCCTGCCTTGCCGGGAAGGCGAGCCCAGCAAGGGGCGAGGCCACACTTAGAAGCTGACAGCCAAGGCGTCCTGGCAGGGCCTGCTGGGGCTCACGGAGGCAAGACCACCTCACCAACCATTCGACCACGACTCACGTCGTTGATCAGTGCGGTATCAAGCCGCAGAGTGACTAAGTGGCAGCCATTCGCCACATGGCAGCCACTCCCTACAGGAAAAACCCACAGATGACACCCGTCATGCGACGTGTCAAGCAAGCAGGCGTGTAGCTGGCAAGATGCCCTGGCAAGCCTTGCCAGGCGACCAACTATGTGACCTTGAGCAGTGCATTTAATGCACCCTGTCAGTCTGCAGAGTTAGGTATGATAGCACTGTTTGCTATCTTATCAGTGCATAATGACTATTCTGCCATTGTGGTAACCCCTTGATCTATGAAAGGAGGCCCATGGCAACCGTAGAAGCATTAGAAGGTTGGATAACTCACACCCCCATACGCGCGTAGTCACTGCTGCCTTGAGGCAACCCTTGCCGGGCGATTGTACTACGCTCCACCACCTTTCCACCATCAATCCACCAAAGTAGGAGCAGAGTTTTACACCTCATGGCGGCCCGAACTTGGGTAAAACTGCTCGTGTGATCTCTCTCGTGCTGCCCCACGCTCGTCTGCTCTTTGTGCAACGTGACGTCCCCCTGCCGAACCAGCAAGGGGTGATGAGGACATCAATACCATTGTTACACCCACATCCCCTGCTGCTATACATACTGGACCAATTACTAGATCTCGCGCACGCCAGTTAAATTATCAGGTACTTTTGTTTCTTGGTAATGATTCTAATGTTCATGAGAATATGATGCTGCCTAAATTGGATACATTTGTTTTGCTTACAAATGAAGGGCCTGGCATGTATAAGAGGGATGAACACTGGAGCAAGACCAAGCATGGAGATGATGGCATGCGCAAGGGGATCAAGAACGGAGTTACAAGTGACGATTTCAGGACTTTGAAGCCACCATAAGGAGTGCATGAAGCCTTGGACGAAATATACAAGATGCCACTTCATAAATTTCGTCCAGATGCTATACTAGGTGTTGCGTCACCTTATTATTGGGGCAGGCCCATGTATTTTCGAAATACTTAAGTATAGGTTGTTTTTAGAGTCCGTATGTGTGGGGAAACAAGAGTTAGGGTTGGTTTCGGACCCCTCCTCCAAGGGCCACGAAATTCCCCCCTCTTCCTCCATATATACAGCCCTTAGGGCGTCGTTTAGACTTTGGATTTTGTTTAGATTAAAGTTCGCCATAGCTGCAACTTCGCGTACTTCGTTTGTGTTCAACGACCAGACAAAGGCGTCACAGAACCCCACCTTGATCAATAAAGCTTTCATCTTATATTCGCAATATCCAGATTGCAATCTCAGTTTCTTGCTTGTTCTTTGTTTTCTTGCGGGAAACAGACCCACATGGTCAGGTTGATCGTGCTTCAGCGTGGTCAATAACCCCTCGAAAGTTGGTTTAGCGATTGCTAAGGCGCGACGTCTCGCACGTTCGTAGTCGGATCGTCAAGGTCGACTCCCACAGAAAATGATAGCCACCATCTGATCGAAACATCGGGACACCCTCGCCTCTATCAAGTGGTATCAGATTTCCAGGTTGCTTTGTGAGATTTTACAGTTTTTTGTAGTTTAGATCGAGTCTGTTCTTCATACCTACAGTCCATGAAGAAAGCCAAAAAAATAGGGTTAATTCATCATATCCGAACCAATCTGAGCCTTTGCATAGTCTTTTTAGAGTTTTGCTTTGTTGAATTTGCGGTTGCATCGTCGTGTCGAGTTGCTGGTTTTAGCATCTAGTCCCTTAGAGTTTCGAGTTCTGTTCACAGGTTGTCACGCCGCCGCCGCACCATCGTCGTCATCATTGCCATATACCACCAGCCCACCATATACATAGCCGCTGCCATATACAACCACCAATCCGAGTCCACATATACCATCGCCATATACAACCACCAATCCGAGTCCGCATATACCATCACCATATACCACCACCAATCCGAGTCCAGATATGCCATCGCCATATACAACCACCAGTCCAAGTTCCACCTGATTCATCGCCGCCACCAGTCCGAGTTCCACCAGATTCATCTCTGCCACCAGTCCTAGTCCGAGTCCAGTATTTGTTGCTTTGTTTTCAGTTTCCAGATCACACTATACTTCAAGTCGTGACCAAGTCAGACTCCCCAACTTTCGCGCTACCCGCAATAGAAAAATAGTTCCAAACTCAAAAAAAACTAAGTCTAGAAAATTCTGGCTAGGCAGTTTTGAGACTATTTGTAGACTTTTTCGGAAAAAATTTGTTGCGGAGCAAAAAAAAAGTGAAAAAAAGAAAAAAATCAGAGCGTGCTCCTCCCTTGTTTACGTGCAACGTCGTGATTTTGTTAGTGTTCTAGGCTCGCGTCTCTAGCATGGTCTAGCCTAGGACCAGCACAGTACCGTTGTTGAGCATTTATTCAACTTTGCATCTCTGAATTGATTGTTGTTGACCCTTTTTGCTACCATATTATAAGCCTTCCAAGCTCCATATACATCTACGTCGTGCGTTTGACTCTCCCTGGTAATTGCTCTATCCATGCTTTGAGAGTTTTGACTACAACGGTTGCCGATCACCGCCTGCTGCTGGGTAAGAATTGGTAAGAATTTGAGATTTGCTTGACGGATTTGTGACACCCGCCAGCACCTCTTGTTAGTAGTCTGTAGGATCATATTCTTGTGTGTTTCTATTGCTGCTAACCATGGCAGGATCACAAGCCGACGAGACTGACTGGGAGAACATGACGAATAAGGAGTTGCATGATAAGGTTCAGCAAATGATGAGTGGACAGGTGCAAGATGTGCTAAACAGATTTGAAGAGGCCATGGAGAAGATAGATGGCATGGAGAAGATGTTCGAAACAAAACTCAATAACAAGTTTAATGAATTGCTCGCGCGTCTTCCACCACCACCACCGGCTGCACCTAACGCACCTCTAC